>NC_080093.1:21125833-21497500 GCF_950005125.1 Chionomys nivalis | reverse complement strand
CCTCCCATTTTTGGCTCTTGATCATTTGTTCCCGTCATAGCCACCTTTTTCTTAGGCACGGGGACAATATGTTTGAAACCAGGCTATGATGAGGCTATATTGAGATAAAAATGTCTGTTGTGTGGGTGTCATAAGTGGTTATTGAAAGGCCTGGTGCTGGTGATTCATAGCAGTTCAGCACGAGTTATTACATATTCAGGCATCTTGTGAACCAGTTGTTTAAACTGTTGATATTTAAAGCCAGTGTTGGTGGGAGAGTTTACTATAGAAACCCAAAGGCCTACAACTCAGAACTCCTCCTCTGGCCTCATCCAGGCTAGCTGAACCACACATGCTGGCCAGAGATGGTAAGAGCTGGGGAAAGACGCTGCTGCTCAGCACACACACGCTGAAAACCACAAACCAAGATTTCTCTATACTGGCAGGGACCAGAGATTTTGCCAGCTTCTCTGGTGACTCTGGATTTGATGCATGCATACAATAGGGCCGCACGTAGAACATCTGCATGATGCCTGCCAGCTGAACATTTGCTATGACAAAAGTCATCCAAAGTGCTTAAAATAAATCCTTCAGTTTACCTTCAGGTTAAAATGATGTTAAGTGGTCATTACGCATCATTAAGTGAGAAAAAAATCAATCTGTAATCTCTGCACATATGCTCCAATGTTAGCAAATACAGTTTGGGGACATGGATATCACAGAAGGCCACATCTGATTGACTTTTAGCAGTGAACAGGGATGGTTGTTCGTTTTCCTTCTGAAATGGTCTCGGTTACTTCTCTGGTTTTCTTTTAGTTAAATACTACTTTTGGAAGAAAGAAGAGGTCCAGCAATGTCAGATAGATTTGTCACGCTCGTCATTTGGCAATAGCCTCTCCAAGCTTAAAGCAGATCTAACTGACGCTGTCCTATTTCCTACAGTCTCAACCCTCATTTCTAGTTCTTTATTTTTAGACAGTGTCTCACTACATCACCCGGGCTGGCTTGCAGCTCTGTAGACCAGGTGGCCTTTAACTCATGGAGATTTGCCTGCCTGTGACTCCCAGGGTCTGCTTTTCTTTCTGAATTGGTATTTTCGAAAGCAAATGCATGTCTGAATATATAGTTGTGCTTCTTTCAGAATACTTCTAAATTACTTTCTGCACCACACTGGCACTCACTGCTTGCTCTCTAGGGATTGGTTCAAATTTTCTTTTTTGGTCTTGTTTTATTTTGTTTTTATAAAGAAGATCTCATTTGGCCCAACATGGCCTCACACTTGTTATTTTGCCAAGGATGACCTCGAACTCCCGATCCTCCTTCTTCCACCATCATTGCTAGGATTACAGGCCTTTCCACACCCCATTTCTATGATGCTGAGAACTGAACCCAAGGCACACTAGGCCAGCAGTCTAACAAGTGAACCGCATCCTCAGCCTGGTTAGTTCCTGAAAGCCAGTTGCTGTGTACCTCACAGGACTGTTTCCAAGTGTTAGCAGGAGGCAGATCTATTTGACAACACTTGTCTGAAATGCTGTTTTGTTTTTGTCAAGGGGGATCGAATGTAGGGAGTTTGATGGTTGGGAGCTTCTCTGGCACTAGGGGTGTTGGGCTATAGATCTTGCTTGATAGTGGGGGCTTCTGTAGCATCAAGAGGACTGGGTTGTAGTTCTTGCTCAGCCAGAGAAGAACCATGTGACTTGGGAAAAAAAAATCATGTAACCTTTTAAAGTCTCATCTGAAAATAGAGATATTTTTGTCTCTGATTCTATGACTCAGAGACTTGTACTTTTTTTTCTCACAGTTTATTTTTCCTGCGATGGAGTATACCTAACTATGGTGGCTGGACTCCAGGACCAGCATGGATCACCCAGTATGAGACACAACTAGTCCTAGATAAACTTAAAGGATATAGAGAAGGCTGGGCGTTGGTGGCACACACCTGCAGTCCCAGCACTGGGGAGGAAGAGGCAGGAGGATGGCAAGTTTGAAGTCAGTTTGAGCTACGTAGTCCGGAAACAAGACCAAGATTACCTGCAGGGCTTCTGATCTTTTGACATCACCACACAAGAAACATTTGCGCTGATCTTACTACACGTGTTTATTTATACATCTTCCTATCAACTTACATTTACCCTAGCAGGAGTCTCTGGAGTTCTGACTAATTACCCAGACTGCCCTGTTAACTAACAGCAGGCTCTCTCTAATAACTGTTATTAAATTGAAAGCCTTCAACTGGTGACGAACTGTAGTTGAGGAAAGGGGGAAAAGAATACGAGCAGGCTAATGATGTCGGGCATTAAATAAAATTATGCTCATAAAATGCCTAGCATGGTGTCTTGTTCCCAGGAAGCACACAGGAAATGTCTTCATCACCACCATCACCACCAGCAGCCTTTTTAACACAGTAGTCGATAGTAACTTTCCAGAGCTCCATTTCATTTACAGTCCCTGTGTAAGGAAGGCAGGAATGCCTGAGCTGAGGAGTCTTTATTTTTTATGAACTTCAGAAAAAAAAAGTCTGGAGCCCCAGATCAACTATAAACCCTCTTGTCTATAATAGGGCTTGGGTCTAAGTCTCTGGAGTGGTATTAAGGCATCCCCAGTGAGTCTAAATAGCGTTCTTGGTCTTAGCTACACAAGACCAGAGACCACCACAGCTCAAAATATATATGTCAGCAGTGAAGACAGGGATATTCAGGTAACAGGATTGCTTTTCTAACAGTAAATCCCAAACAACACAGCCATCTGGCACACTTACCATTAAATTTAGACTTACATGCTCCCTGAGTTCTTAGATCTGGAGTGAATGCCCCAAGATCTGTATTTTCAGTGTGTTCTGGTACTTTCGCTGTGGTATCAATGTGAGAATTGCCCATGTGCTGTGACCAGGCTGTCAAGAGATCAGGGAGCTACTTCTGGCTGTGCGACTTAGTTTTCTGAATGTCTTTTCCCTCCTTTGTGAGACAGATGATCGGATAGATGTTCTTAGAGATAGCTATGGTCCCTCTGGCTCCAGCACAGGGAAATCTGAGTCATTGTTCTGCTGTTTTGTCTGTTGAAGGCAACAGTGGCCTGTCCACATCTTCTGGGAAATCCATATCTGTCTCTGCTGCTAGAGAATATTCCTGCAAGCAGGGACTCCTAAGCCACTGTAACTGTCCTGGGTTGCATATCGTACCAAAATAGATCAGCTGGAGCAGTTCTATAGGTCTTGAACTTGTCCAGAGAACTGAAGACTTATCCTTCCATAGTGACAGAGCAGAAGGTGTCTCAGGAGGTTGGCCCCAGATACTGCTCCTCTGACGTAGCATAGAGAGCTGAGGTGATATTTATGCAAGTCAAAGGAAAGATGAGAAAAAATTGGGCCCAGTTGGAATCTTTTGTTTTAAGGACCTATGGCATCAGAAAGTTCTAAGTTTCCTGGTATTTGAACTCGGAACAAAAGCACAACACCAAGAAAGAAAACCTTCTCATTAATACAGCTTATCATCATTGAAAACAGCACCTTATAGTTTTACAGATACTTTCACATATGTTTTTCTCAGGGCCTTTTAAGCATAGTGCTTGACCCTGCTTTTATAAATGAAATCAGGACTTGCTCAGTAGCTATGAGCTGTACTGGTCTTGTGTGGGACCTGGGTTCAGTTCCCAGCATCTGCATCAAGTAGCTCACAGCTACTTCCAGCTCTAGGGGACCTGCTGCCCTCTTTTGGCGTCTGCAGGCAACCTGTATGCACATGCATTACCACCACCATGAGCACATGCACATAGACATCTTATAAATTAAACAAATAATTTTTAAATTTAAAATGAGATGTAATTCAGATGCCACAAAATTTGCCCTTTTAAGATATGTAATTCAGTGCTTTTTAGTATATTGACAAGGTATAAATAATAATTACCGAATTTCAGGACATTTTATCATTCCAAAGAAAAACATCATACTGAGCTGTCTGATATTCATTGCTTGTTACCAAGATACAATACCTTGATTAAAAACTACTTACAAGAGAAAAAAAATGTTTATTTGGCTCACATAAAATTGTGTGGCAGTTAAAGGAGCAGGAACTTGAAGCCACTAGTCACAGCGCATCCATTGTCAAGAGCAGAGAGCAATGGGTTAATGCCTGCATGTTTGTGCCCATTTTTCCTTCTTCATCTTATATAGTCCAGGATCCCCTTGCTCTGGGGACAGTCCCCCTGTAAATCAGATGAATCTTCCCACATCAGCTAACATAACCAAGACAATCCCTCACAGACACAACACTACCAGGTGTGTCTGGAGTCTTGCCTCCTAGGTGTCAAAGAGACAATTAAGAATAATGGCCACATCACTCGATCTGTTGTCTTCCCCATCCCCATCCCCACTCTTACCAACCCCTGGTTAAGCACAGGTGCTTCTGTCCTTCGTTTGTGGGGTGGGAAACAGAGTTAGCTTTCTTATGGCTGTAAAGATAGAGCTGGGATGAGAACCGACTAACTCATCTACCCTTTTCTGAGCATATTTTCACCCAGTTTATTTCTCTGAGTTATTATATTTGCTTGTTACTGTATACCCTTACATATTGCTGTGCCTCTTTGTAAACAGTATTGGTTATTCTGTGAGATTAAGTCACCCAGATATGGGCTGCCTTGATTTTGATAACCTTATGCTTTTGACATGAAAGAGATTTGTTTGTTTGTTTGTTTGTTCTGCAACTGGAACCTACCTGACTCTCCTTAGAAAAGAGAGAGCAGCAACTGAAGGAAATGTGAACAGAAAGTGATTTTCTTGTAAATCTAAGGAAGAAAACAAGCTGAATGTCCTCTTCAGAGCCCCAGTTCTTGTGGCAAAATGTCTGCTTAAGGTCATTAAGTGTCCGGTCAAGATGAATATACCTTCTGCGAAATGAAGACAGAGTTCAACGGGAATGCATCGGGAGGACAAATAAGACGGTGCTATTACATTCTGGACCATTTAGCTCTCAAACTAACTTAGAGGTCCTCCTTTGGGCAGATGTTTTGTTAACAAGACTAATTGCCCACTGGTTGCTGTAATCTAATCACGGAAAGCAGTAAGTCGCAATCTGATTGTTAGATGATGAAAGGCAGTGGGGTGCTTTGGAGACACCCATTTGCAGTTTTTTTTTCTGTGTGTAGCCTTGTGGGAAGCAGAGATAATCAATTTCCACTTCAAGGGTAAAAAAGCATCAAGGGCTACACCCCCATATAACTGGGTGGACGCCCCTTTCGCGGCCTCTTTTCAGGGCAGGGAGTCTATTTCTGTTCCCACAGATAATACCAGGCCTGCACACCCCAGGCTCCAGAGCCCCTAAGGGCAAAAGGCTAAAGAACAGCGAGTCCTGAGAACAATTGGGGAGCCTGTTCAGCTTTGGCTGTCGGTGTCACTGCCTTGCCAGGCTGTCTGCAGCACTTGAGGAACACCCAAGTCTTTGCCAGGACTTCAGCGTAACAGTAGAAAACAAGAAGGAAATACCCCAGATTTCCCAGAAACTGATTTGGGTCTTCTACTCTCAGAAGAACCCCTGTTTTTCAACACCCAAGCTCCTTACTGACCTAATGTGGACATGCTGGTCCAATGGTCCCTCTAATGGCCAATGTTAAAATATTTTCATATGTTCACTTCCCAAACCACAGAGGCCTCCAGACCAGTCTTTCATGTTGCTGGACTGGCACATTTAAACCTTGCTCTCTGGGAGGCTCACTCTAGGCTGTCCTTGTATATTCTACTCACGTTTCCTGTTTGCAAGGCTTTCCTGACCTCCTCAGTGCTGGTCAGTTAAGTCACCTCCTCAGGGCGGCTTCTTCCAGCCAATGCAGTTTGCATCTTCCTGTTATGATGACTTCTGGATTTATTGACGTGTTTAAGCTGAGTTACTTAGATGGCTTCTACAAGGACTGACGCGGCACTGTCTCTCTATCCCTGGGACTTGTGCTCATGTTTTGTTTGTGCTATAACAACTAAAGCTTGCCTGAGGATCAGAGTGGTGGAGTGGAACCACTTAGTTAGCCATAGAGGCCAGGCAGGGGTGGCGCACGCCTTTAATCCCAGTCCTAGGGAGGCGGAGGCAGACAGATCTCCGTGAGCACAAGGCCACCCTGGGCTACACTAGACTGATCCAGTCTCAAAGAGAAACAGAGCCAGGCAGGGGTGGCTCACACCTTTAATCCCAGTACTTGGGAGTCACATGCTTTTAATCCCAGCACTTGGGAGGTGGGGACAGGAAAAGGAACATTGCCGGGCAGAGAGATGAATATAAGGCAGGAGGAGACAGGAGCTCAAGGCAAAGTCAGTCTGAGGACTTGTAGAGAGACAGGATAATATCCATTTGGTCTGAGGATTTCCTAGAGGTAAAAGTAGTAGCTGGCTGCTCTGCTTCTCTGATCTTTCAGCTTTCACCCCCTAATATCTGACTCCAGGTTTTTATTAAGAAGACCAATTAGAAATTGTGATGCAGGACCTGATAGCAGTCTTATCCTAGACATTCTATCCACTCAAAAATAATTATTGGGTCGCTGAAACACAGCACGCTTGGGGGTGTTGAAGCAAACAACACACTGCTTTAACAATGGGGATAAAGCTATAAGGCATAGCAGGAACTAACTTCTGAAGTCTTAGGCCACTTCCGTCACATTCTATTGTTTAAAGCAGTATTCAGGGGCTGGAGAGGTGGATCAGTGGTTAAGAGCACTGACTGCTCTTCCAGAGGACCCAGGTTCAATTCCCAGGACCCACATGGCGGTTCACAGCTGTAGCTAGTTCTAGGGGAACCAAAGGCCTCTTCTAGCTTCCATGGGCACCAGGCACAGAAGCGATAAACAGACATACATGAAGACAAGAGGTCCTCACACACAAAATAAGTTTAAAGCAAAATTAAATTAAATTAAATTAGAAAAAATAAAAAAAAAAAAAACAGTGATCAGGGACTGGAAACAAGACTCGGTGATTAAGAACACTCCCCGAGTTCAGCTCTGAGCACACATTTCATGACTCATAGGCACTTCTGGCTCCAGTCCAGGGGAGGCAGCATCTTTCTCTTATCTCCAAGGTACTTCGATGCACACCCTCATGCTTATTCATTAATACACATACACACATAAATACAAATAGAACTGTAATAAGCAATTTAGTTAGAGCATCTAAAGAGCGTATGGCCACGAGCAGAGGTGGTGAGTTCCCTAGCAGGATTGAAGTTGCTGTGTTCAATGGACCGAGTTCCCTAAGAAAGGTGCAGAAAACAGCTTCCGCCATAAACCAGCCCCACTTGCCTGCTTACTCCACAGTTCCCACTTACGTCATGGCAGTAGAGCTCTGAACAGGAGGACAAGACATATAAAGTGCACAGTGAACACCAAATGAGTGGGAGCTACGGGTTTTGCTCTGTTTCTTATGTAGATTGTGTATTACCAGGTAGTAGTGAAAAAAAATAGCATCAAGAGAAAGAAAAACGCTCAGGACACGACCACCTTGGTGTGTTCTTTCCAGCCTTCTTTTTCATCTTAGGGCATCTCCCTGGCATGGATTTATTTTCATGATTAGCTCATTTGTTACTTGATATTTAGAGTCTTTGACAGCCAGCATATCCTAAAGTATCACGCCTTTCTACAGTTTACATAGAAATATATGTAACACTGAGTTTTTTTTCTCTATTGCATACATTGGGGCAGCTTCAAATGACTAATGGAAAAGATTCATACTTCTGAAACCCTAATTGAGGGAACTAAATGTTTACATAAAAGGTGTTAGTCTTATTCATGTCTCTTCACGCTTTTAATGTTTAAATAGCAATCACACTCTCATGTTTTATTAAATGCTAGTCACAAATTCTTAAAAATATTTGTCGGTTTTTTTCACTTTTATATTCGTGTATGCGTGTGTGTATGCATGTGTGTATGCGTGTGTTACGCATGCACAATGCGCCTATGTAGATGCACATCTACAGCGCACACGTGTAGGTCAGAGGACAACTTTGTGGAGTCAGCTCTCCGCCTTCACCTTTACGTGGGCTCCAGGGATTGAACTCGGGCCGTCAGGCTTCTGTGGCAAGCAGCTTTCCCATTGAGCCTCCTTACAGCACAAGCCTTGCTTTTCGTTTCACGAAACTTTAAAGTCCGTGTTTAGTGTTTGTGTAGTATATCATCAAGTAATAGGGTGTAATTTTTTAAACCTAACCCATCGAACATTTGTAGTGTTTTCATTTCTAATTTCCAGGCATATTTTTGTTTATTATTATATCATCATCATCATTTTTACTTTTGTCAGCCTAATTCCCGGAAAAGAATCCTGGGAGAGGGACTGGCTTCACAGCGTGTATGAATCCCTATACCGTGCTACGTGTTGGTCCCAGCGAGTTGAGCCTGTGGTCAGGCCACTGGCAATTTGCATGGACCAGTTTTCCCACCGCCCTGGCAGCACTGGATGCTATTTCAAAAAAACCAACCGCAGTGAGGTGGGAAGAACTGGTTTAATAGACACAAAACGATGTGTGTCTTTCTTTAACTGTTTAAATTTTTACTGTTATTTTCTGCAGTGTTTCACTCTGAAAGTTTTAGATCTGCAGAGAAGTTGGAAAAGTGTACCAAGTGTATCTTCCTTATTGCTGGATTCACTTGCTGTCACTATTTTCCACCTTTGTTTTCTTTTCCTTTCCCAGCACACCACACTCACAACTCACACACACACACACACAGAGACCCACACACACAGACACCACATACACACACAGGCACCTCCTTCCATCTTTTTTTTTTTTAATAACAGAAAGTTGTCCAAGAACTTGTGGTTATATTTTCTATATTATCCCTTCTTTTTTATCCTTTTTTATCTTCCTCTGGTAAAACATTTGAAATACATCGTTTCTATTACCTCTAAATAAGCAAGCAATCTGTAAGTCTTTTTCTTCCTTTTTTTTCTATATAAGGGGAAGCATAATTTTAATACTCTTTTGTGGGTTGCTTTGTTTAAACAGCTTCATCAATACATTATTGACTTAAACTGTCTGTAACCAAAAAGTATAATTTGAAACATTTTTGCCATGTATACACCTGTAAAGCACTGTATTAGTCAGGGTTTTCTAAAAGAACAGAACTGACAGAATGAACAAACACACACAAATATATAACTATAACAGAATACACGCACATATGTGTTGTTATATTTATGTATTTGTTATTAAAGAGAATTTAATGAATAAATATTATTAATGTAAATTAACTATTAAGATATACAGAGAGAGGGTGGATTTATTCGAGTGGCTTCCAGGCTGTGGTCTAGCTAGTCCAACAATTTCTGTCTACCAATAGAAAGTCCAAGGGTCCCGTAGTTGTTCAGTTCACAAGGCTGGGTGTTTTTGGTCTTCAGTGTATGCTGGAATCCAGGAGTGAGCTCTAATGCCAGTGAAGAAATGGACGTGCCGGCAAGAGTGAGATCAAGTGGGAAAAGAGCGAGAACTTCCTTCTTCCACATCCTTTATTCAGGCTCACGCAAGGTGTGGCCCAGATTAAAGGTGGATCTTCCCACCTCAAGAGAGCTGGATTAAAAGTAGGCCTTCCCTCTTCAAATGATTTAAATAAAGAAGAAAGGTATCTCACAGATGTGCCCAGCTGCTTGGGTTGTAGTTAATTCCAGATATACTTGAAATGACAGCCACCAATGCAATCAAGTGGCCAATCATCCCCAAATTTCCTTCTACCTTTTTGCAATCCTTACTTCTCCCCTGGCTCTTCCCAGGCTCCCCATCATTTAACAGAAATATGTTTTCTTTATGTTGTTTGTATGATATTTTGTTAAGTAGATATGGCTATATTTATTCAACAATCTTTTTAAACATGACAGGCTATTTTCGGTATTTTATGTGTTAGTGTTACAAATAGTGCTTTATTGAATAACCTTGTGCATATCTATGTCTTTGTTGTAGATATATATCCTCTGGGCAAATTAGGGCTGCCTAATTTTCAGATAGTTTCAGATATAATTGTGTGGATGAGGCCTAAAGCGTGCTTAGCCATGTTAATTAGCTGAGTTCTTTGGGGCTCTGGGTATATAATCTAATCACATCTTTGTGTTTCCTGATGCTAATTCTTGTTTTAAAAAAGAAAGGAATCTTGAGACTCAGGAAGATAATTCAATGATTCTGAACCACATTTGTGTCTGGGCCTTTTGGCAATATGATTAAAGCCATGAACCTTCCTACGAGAAATTCATCCACATAGACCTCCCATTGCTAGGTGTTCACGGGTGTTCCTGGTCTTAGATGTTAACCCCACCCCCACAGTTAGAGGGAGGTAAGAAGCTTACCTGTGCTTTGTGCTGTTCCTTCATCCCTCTTGTTCTCAAGCTGTACACCTCTGATGAATGAAGTGATCACACACACACACACACACACACACACGATGAATACTAGTTAAATGGTACAACTAGTCAGTAACTTCATTGAACATTTCAATGGAGATAACAGGAAGCAGTTGACTCTTATCAGCTGTTGGAAGTAAGTATTATGGAGGAAAATAGAAGAAGGATCTTCCTGTTAAGCAGGGCTTTGAGAAAGAGGAGAGGCTCTGAAGGGTTTTGAGAGGAATTGTGATATTTTATGGCCCATGCTTTGTAAGGTTCTCTCTGGGTTCTGTTTGACAAAAGGCTGTGAAGGGCAAGAATGTAGACAAAGAGATCAGATGGCCGTTGCAACATGAACAGGTGAAAGCCAATGGCGGTTATGGCCAGCGGAAGGGTGAGAAACAAATGCCATCGTTGGAGCAGTAGCGGAGTCTTTGCCTATTTCCTGGTGGCTTGTGACTAATGGGGTATCCACATGATACATAAACCCTGCCTACTGGATTTCCAAGGGAACATGGGCTCAGACTAGGAGCTGCTTTGTTGAGGAAAGTGTCTGGTCTGTGTTGGCTG
The DNA here is from genome assembly GCF_950005125.1 of Chionomys nivalis. Classification (NCBI taxonomy): domain Eukaryota; kingdom Metazoa; phylum Chordata; class Mammalia; order Rodentia; family Cricetidae; genus Chionomys; species Chionomys nivalis. The sequence continues at coordinate 21,486,615 of NC_080093.1, read as the reverse complement.
ACAGACCAGACAGCATTGAGCTTAACAGAGATGAAAAATGAAGAACATCAATGAACTATGGCAGAGCCTCCTCTGCCGTCTAATAAATCCGAGGCTTACTGCTCCTCCAGCAGTGGAATTATACTTGGAATCTGGACCAAATTTCATTAACTGTTGCTTCCGTGTACTCAATAAAAACAGAAGAAGCATGACTCACCTCCCCACTTATAAAAGAAATGCTTTTCAGTACTGGGTGAGGGCTGTAGGAACCTTATCCTGGTGGATCATCATGGTCAAGAGCTGGCTGTTGCGCACTTTCTCTCTCTCTCTCTCTCTCTCCCTCTCTCCTTTCTCTCTCCATATCTCTCTGTCTCTGTCTCTCTGTCTCTCCCTCTCTTTCCCCTGCCTTGTTAATGATTTAATATGTTCAGTTGACCCCAAACCACTCAGAAGCTTGGCCTGCCTAAGGAGTATGTGGTTAAGTAGCAGCCACATCGCTATATTCCAGTGTGAGCCAGAGTCTGAAGAGGACAGTGAGATGTCAAACAGGTTAACCGAGATGCCACAGTCAGCACCAGGAGCTCAGGAGGAGACTTGGTCATCAGAGACAGGACAATGCAGTCATTAACTACGTTTAATGTTAATTAACGTTAAATTCAGGGACTTCCTGAATTCAGCATTGATTCTGTTCCTCCCTGCCTGGGCTCTCTTTTTCTGTGCCACCTATGTTCTAACCTATCAGGCCAAGCAGTTTCTTTATTAATTAACCAATGAAATCAACAGATTGATATATGACACTCCCACATCATAGACTCAGTGAATTGAGACAGTGCCTGACATATAATGAATCAGGTGATATATGTGTTATTATCTGATAGTAATGTAGCTCAGAGAAGAACAAAGATAAGGTAAGCCAGGACAGCTACTGAGGGATCAGATTGTAAGAAAAGGTCTCAAACTCTCTAAGATCCAAATAGCAGCACCCTAGCGACACCCCATCACAGTCCTTGGAAGAGGTGAGCATATCACCCACCATGCATGATAAAAGAGCCTTTTCACATATGACTAAGGTAAGGAGTTTGGGACGGGGAGATTATTCTGGCAGACCCAACAGCAGTGAGGCGGACAGAGGATCAGAGGAGGCAATGTGGCGACAGAAGGATCGCAGTGCCTGGGCCGTGAGCCAAGGAAAGCAGGCAGTCTCTGATGACTCTGAACCTGGACTTCTGACCCTAGAACGCTAAGGTCACACATGTGTGGGTCGGCTAAGTTGGTGGTAATTTGTTATATCAGCAACAACAAACTAATACTATCCTCACAACTCAAACACCGGTACTTTTGTTTTATTTCTGGGGTGGGGTGGGGTCATATTTCTTGGTAACACAGAGTTAGGCACCCAAACCCCTCACAGGTTTCTGGCCCCGTTAGTCACAGAGGGTGAAGTTTGCTTTACTTCATTCACTGATTGGATCACGTGGTAAGAATCTATATTCTGGAGTCATGGTCTAAAGCTGACTAGAAAAAAAGGAAAGTATGTTTGGGTAATTTATTTAAGGGTATTGCAGTTTATATAGCAACATGTTCAACTTTTAAACATTTTTATTATTGTTGTTGTTTTTTTTCATGCAGGGTCTCTCTGTGTAGCTCAGGCTTGTCTCAACGACATGATCCTCCTACCTCAGCCTCTGGGGTGCTGGGATTTCAGGAATGCACCATCACACTTAGGGAGTAGGTGTATTAGACGAAAATGAAAGTGTTTACCAATGACTCAGGCACCAGGGTGAATATTTTGAAATCTGTAATGAATACTTTTGAAATGTTTGCAATAACATGTTACTTTGCTGATTTTTTAAATCAATATTTTGACTTATAATTAGAAACATCTCTCCACTGGAACCTCATCGTTAAGTTGTGAGTTTCGCTTATGGTCTCTCTTATTCATTCAGGTGACATCTGTGGAGCCATTGGTGCCAACACAGTGAAAAAGGGAGCCAGGCACAGAACCAATAGGGAAATAAAGCAGCCTGTCAAGAAGCCATGAAGAAGCAGCATGATGCCCAGGTATTATGCACCTGTTGAAAAGCCACAGAACGGGTACCAGAAATCCATTCTTTACTGTCCTGGAGGCTGTGAAGACCAACTGATGTCACCAGCACATTCAATGTCTCAGGGATGCTTTTCTGCTCCCAGTGTGGTCCCTTGTTATCAGTCTCTGGTGGGGACTCACATGACAGGAGAGTGTTTTGCCTGAGCCGATGTCTGTGTACCACATGCATGCAGTGCCCATGAAGACCAGGAGAGGGCACCTGATACCGTGGAACTAGAGTTAAAAACTGGTTTATGAGCTGCCATGTAGGTGCTGGGAACTGAACCAAGGTTCTCTGCAAGTGCTCTTAACCACTGTGAGTTAGTGCCTCAGAAGTCATCTCTCCAGTTCCCATCAGCTCTCCTAAAGAGGCAATTCAATCAGGCCTGCATATGTGGGCAGCCCTTCTGCTTCCAGCGTTCCCTTCTGGGGGCTTGAAACTAAGAAGGCAGAGTTCTTCAGTGAAATCAGACAAAAGCTGTATCTGAAGAACACATTGTTCAAGTGGGTTTTGTAATGGGAATGGAGGGACAGGTAGGTTAGGGGGTCCCCCAACACTGCCAACAAAGCAAATCCTGGCGTTGAGAGATTGCTTGGAGGCTCTACTGAGGCACGGCTATTTGTAGATTCTTCATGAATGAATAGTCCTCTTCTACAGAGTGTACAGCTTTGGGGAAGATGCACACAGGAAAGGTACATGTGTCTCCGTGAGAGAAAAGAGGGGCTACCTGCTTGGCCAGATCAGCTGAGTAAACCTTGGTGACTAATGAAAGAAGGGATGTCATCTCAATCACATTACCCCATAGCCAATACCTCCTGACTTAGGAAAGTAGGCCTGACACTTACTAGCTATGCAAACTTGGGCCAAAAGTTGGGTCAGCTCCCCATTGTAAGTCCCAGTCTTCTAAATCCAAAAAGACAAAAAGAAAAGCTAATGACTCGATGGCTCAGGTAGATAACGCTTAGGGGCTTGGTACATAGTAAGTAATGATGAAGACCACTGGCTGCCCCTCTTGTTCCTTTAGCACAAATTTACTGACCAACATCATAATGGCCTTAAAATGTCTGAGGATATCTCACTCTCACCAGATAGAATGCAAATAAGTGTGTGCTTATAACACTGTTTGAATACCTTTGAAAATCAAAGCAGGAAAGTGTGTGGTGGTGTGGTTTATGATAACGATGGTGTGGTGGGTTTCTGGAAGCTGCCTACCCCAGTGAACATGACACAGGTGGCAGAATGGGCTGATCCAAAACTTCACAGGGATGACACTAAGTACGTTCTTAGCTTGGTGGAATAAATGGAGCACAATGCTGGTGCTGGAGAATTCCTTCCCAGGGGACTCATAAACAATCGTCTACCCCATTCTTTAAGGCTCCAAAGACAAAACAAGCTATAATTCCAGTAGAGTCTATCTCGTGGAGCCAATGAATTTATTGGACTTTCTGACAGAGCATGAGTAAGACCTTACAGGAGTCTGAGAGTCTCAGCCCAGCATGGAGGACAACTAGCTGCATGGGTGGTTGTCCCCTTCAGCTAGCCCTTCCCAGTTTAGAGACTTTAAGGACTCCCAGGACCCAGGTGCTGCAGGTAATCAGGGTGGATTTGCATCCAGGTGGGTAAAAAGTGTAGGAGGAGGATGCTGGCTTCTCAGGTGAAGGAGGGGACATCAACAGTCAACAGGCCCACAAGTGGTCTCTTACAAGCAGGCACAACCGATCTGAGGAAAGTGGTGAGTTTGTCTCCTTGTTTGTTTGTTGGACTGTGTTCTACAACACCCAGATAGGTGTGGCAGAGTGTGGAGAGCCTTGAATGTTACCTTGAATCACAGACTGCGGACTCAAGAGACCTACGGCTCAGGCATGAATTCAGGTTCCACTTCACTATAAGAAGGGAGTGGCGCTCAAACATTGCATAGCATTTTATCTCATGAGTAAGCAAAAGCAGTTATATTAACCTATCTCCAGTGAGTGGACATTCCGGTATATTGCAGTCTGTGGACTTTGTTTGGGAAATTTCTAAACAAACTGCAAAAAACTCCCAGTGTATCTCATTATGCATACATGAAATTCCTCTAGACATTTCTAGAATTCTAAAAATTCTTCTGGTGTATAGACGTAGACATGAACCCGATTTTGCGGTGTACAAAAATCTTCTACAAGGCCAGATATTGCCTAATCGCTCTCCATGTGATTGTATCGGTTGAGAATCTCATCAACGCAGTAGAAAACCTCGTCTTAAGATTTGCTCTCTCAGTCTTGAATCTTTGTTTCTTGTGTCAAGGAGTTTGTAGAAAAAGCTATCCCATGGGAGGGGTAGAGGGCAGATCTCATTTATTCATTTCTGGATTATAAAATAGGAAGCTGAATGTTTTCATTCGTTCATATGATTCCCTACTTTCTGTTTTTCTGATTCAAAGACACTCTCTGGAGGAGAGCAGTGATTTACATCTTGCGTATGCTGCAACTTTTGTTTCCCAGTCTTTGGGTTTTCTTGGATAATTCACATTGTTCATTTGTTTTTTCTGTGGTTGTGCAGGTTAAAGGTGTATTCATTGGCTTTGTATTTCTGTGACCAAACAATCTGATAGACACAAGTTAAGGCAGTAAAAGTTTCTTTCGATTGATGACTTCCAAGATTTCAGCACATCAGAACATGGAAGGCAGAGAGGAACAGCTCCCCCGCCCATGACAGTGAGCAAAGATGTTCACATCTCAGTAGCCAGGATGCAGGAGTACAGCAAGACTGGAGGAGAGCTGGACTATGACCTCCAGGAGCCCAGCCCCACTTCAGTCAGTTAGGTCCCACCTGCACCCCTCTCAATGCTAGTAGCTGGGAAATATAGTCTAAGCGTGAGCCCATTGGGGGGCATTTCAGATTCAGACCATAGTTAATGGCTAGACACAAATTTGCCTAGTCAGTCTCTTTTTACAAAGCCTCTTCTATAAATTCATTTTCAACTCTGAGAACACAGTAGCATGGTTCCATGTTTCTGTCTAGAAGTTTTAGAATTTTTATATTGCTTCCTGCAGAAGTCATCTTGACTCTTGTATATGTGTTAGAAGAAATGGGCCTTTAAACACTCAGGAAAATGACTGTACAATCTAAAAGATGAAAGAAAATAGACTTCACACAACCCTTAAATACACCAAGCAAAGAAGCTGAATGCAGTGGAGGCTTAAACAGGTGTGGAAAGATCTCTAGTAAGGACACCCTAGCCAGTAAACCTCCCACAAAGGAGGCAGGATGCCAAGGTAAATGACACACCCAGCAGGGAATGCCAACAGCCCCAGCTGGAATAGCCTCAAGAAGTTTGAAAAGGACTTTATTGGCCAAGAGGAGGGAAAACAAGAACTCATATATATTGCCAGAGGAAATATAAATGGTTACAACCGTTATCAAGGTCAATTTGGCATCAGCCTTTAAATTTAAACTGTCTGAAGCCTTTTGACCCAGTAGTTGGGACTCTACACTATAGGAATATTATTCATCTGGAGATGAAATGATAAGAGTCCAGGCTGTTCATCATTTTTTTTTTTTTTTTTTTTTTTTTTTTGGTAATAGAGAAGGGTTGGAAGTAAATTCGGTTTTCATCAGCAGGAGACTGTATGGGTAAATAATGGCCTGACTACAGAATAAAGCACAGTATTGATGAGGGAGGTAATACTCATTTCTCTCTGTGTAGGCATGGGACAATTTCCAACATACAGTGAGAGATGGAAATGCCAAGGCACATGCAATACAGCAGGTGATTAATAAGGTATCAAATATAATACTTTAATATGCACTGAAGAAGGTTGGGAGGATACCCAAGTGGTTATATCTGAGTTATGGAAGAGGTAGTAAAGGATAATAAGGAAGAAATTTGTTTGTCCATTGGTTGGGATCAAATCTAGAGCCTTAGATGTACTGGGCAAGCATTCTACCATTGAGCTATATACCCCTAGACTACAGGCTTTTACATCTTTTGAAAAAAACCTCCACACTTTCATCTTCAGATAAAAATGGATTCAGATGGATCCTCACGTTCAACACCACCCCTATCAAAATAACAGCTTCCTTTTTGCACAAATTGACTTGGAAATTCAAATGTAACTGTAAGGGACACACATTATCAAAAATAGCCTTGAATAAGATCAAAGTTGAAGGATTCACACTTCCTATTAATAAGTGAATGTGTTTAAAAAAATTAAAAGCCAAAGCCAAATATCAAATTTCCTGTTTCACTTCTTTAAAAATGAGTGATTTTTCTCATGTTTCTCCATTGCTAGCTAGGGTCTTCCACTTTGCTGCAACTTGCCGTGACCACCATTTTTAGCCTAGTACCGAAGAATAGAGACCTGCAATCATGCTACTTGATTTCTTTTATGAGTATTTATGAACCAGGAAAATAACTCCACACTTCCTGTGCCCCAGTTTCCTCTCTCATAAATAGAAATTACTGTAGTATTTATTTCATAGGCTTATTGTAGAACTTGAATGAATGCATGCCAAGTACTTGTAACTTTATCTGGCATTAAGTAACTTTCTAATAAATAGAGGCTGTATGACTATCCCTTCATTTTATTTCTACATACTTAGTCTTATTTGCTGTGGAATAATCCTTCTGTACACTATGAAGATGTGTTGCTCTCGTTGTTAATAAAAGGCTGATTGGCCGATGACTAGGCAAGATTTCAGGGGTAGAGAGAATGCTGGGGAGAAGAAGAGCAGAGTCAGAAGAGACGCCGTGAGAGGCAGAGCAAGCAGGTAAATGAGCTTGGGGCAGCACATAGATTAACAGAAATGGATTAATTTAAGTTATAAGAGCTAGCTAAAAGCAAAGCTTAAACTATTGGTCAAAGCATTTATATTTAACATTAAGTTTCTGTATGGTTATTTGGGAGTGGCTGGCAGGACACAGAGGAATTGTCCCTACAGATATTAATAGTTTGCTTTTAAAATTCTAGGTTTTGCTTTTTAGTTTTCTTAGTTTTAATTAGTGTGTTTTGCATGTCTTGACTCGTGTCTGTTTCTCTTGTCACTCTCTAACTAGATTCTCCTATTGAACGCTTAGATAACTCATTATAGACCTTTCTTCTTTTCTGGTAAATGCATCTATTATAACCTTATGACTTGTTGCCAATACTGCTTTAATTAAGCCAACATTTGTGTGTGTGTAGATTGTTGTTATTTTGTTGTTTTCAATTTAGTGCTTCTGTTTCTAGTATAATTTTTTTTAACCTATAAATATTGAGGGTTTTTTCTCTTTTGAGAAAAAGAATTATCTTCTCTCTTTTTAACGATTTGCTTTCTTTTTATTGTTTGTGTGCATGTGTGTGCACATATGTGTGTACATATGCATGAGTGTGTGTGCATGTGCATATGTGTATGAGTGAATGCATGTCACATGTGCATTAGTACCTGAAGAGGCCAGCAAAGGATGTCAGATTCCTTGAACTGGAGATACAGGTAGTTGTCAACTGCTTGACTCAACTTGGGTCCTCCACAAGAGCAGTAGGTACTCTGAACTGCTGAGCAATCTCTCTAGTCTGCCCCATCCCCATCTTTTATAGGAAATGGGGAGGGAGAAAGAGAGAAAGGAGAGAGAGAGAAAGAGAGAGAGAGAGAGAGATGAGTGGTGTCTCTTTTCTAAACTGCTTAACTCAGACTTCTTGTTTGCTAACAAGGAAAAGGAACGTAGTATATGAGAAGCAGCGGTGGGCATGCATCATCTTCTGCTATGCTGCATGCTTGACTTATTTAGATCCGTTCCTGCCAGAGAATCAGTACCAGGAAGGCAGGGACTTGGCTGAGTATTCTGTTCACTGCCCTTATCCTGGCACCGAGAGCAAACACACCAGAGAGGAAACAATATATACAAAAACTCTTGTTTAAATAGACATCAACAAAGCAAAACCTGGATAAAGTTCAATGATTCCTCCAGGAGCAAAAAAAAAAAAAAGAAGAAGAAGAAAGAAAACACAAGAATGTCACTGGGTGATTGCTATTTCCTCATTATTACTATCTGGCAGTAGTGGCTTAAGGTGGCAATTATTAATGAGAGGGTTTAGGAATGGCAACAGAAGTGACATACAGGCATTCATGAAGGAATTTCTTGTTCATTAATCTTCTTTGCAAAAAGCCAGTTTGGGCTCTTTATTTTCTATTTAAATAATTCCTTTGGTATGTATTAGTTTCTCCTCAGTGTTGGCTGCAACCCTATTGTTTTCTGACTCATTTATTGTATCAAATGCAGAGCCACCGAAGAATGGGATTGCTTATAAATCAGCTCTCAGGTTACAGTTGGTAAAACCAGTGAACAATTTAAAACTGTCGACGACATCAGCTTCACAGATGAGCCCACTCTACGAACCAGGAATCAGGTCTCTTAATGTCTGAACTCTCCAGCCTGTTACTAGGAAGGTCCGCACTGTCTATGCAGTCAGTGTCTTGGAGAGGGAGGAAACAAGCCCTCATAAAGAAAGGTCCTTCTTCAGCCTTCCAGGGTTTCAGATAAACATATTCTCGGCAAATATATTTCCCCCACAAGCAGCTTAAATGTATCATTATAGTAGTGTGTGCTGACAACTCAGTCCTTAACTTCAGGATTTAAGAACAGGTTAGCTGGTGCCTGGCTTGCTGAGTATGACAGAGAGCCCATCTTTTTGTTGTAGTGTTGTGTAGTAGAGGGGGCAGAGCCTCCTGTTGGTAAATGATTTTATGAATTAAATTCTTATTTTCGGGATTGCCTCTTAAGTTCATTCCCACTGCTTGATCCTTTCTGTAACCATTTCAAAAGCGATGGTGTACTTTCTTCTGTAGTTTTCAACCAAGATGTACTACACGCAGATACAATTTTCACGGTCATGTTCCTGGAAGCTATTGTTTACTGTGCAGAGTGAGCTGTACTGAGATGCCGACTGGCTTCTCTGAACTGAATTTTCCATGGAAATTGTCCAGCGCTTCTCTGATTCTCAGGCGCTTTATCTGACAGTCTTTCTTCCTGCAGATAATGGCTGGCAGCAACCCCACAGCGCAGAGGTTATATGCTGTACTTTAGAAACAGCCTTGAATGGAGCCATTGTACCCCTGAGATGGTCTGCATGTTTGACTGAACTGAGAGCGGGGTGTAAAAAAGGCACCTTGTATGCAACTGTTGGCAAGGTTGCGGAGTGAATTAAAATCTCCAGAAAGTCTGGGCAGTGCTGTTCAGAGGGAGCAATGAACCCTCTGGAAGTACTGTTAGCTCAGACATTCCAATGCGGTGAGGCAGCCTCAGGGACCAGGCTCCCTCCAGTGGCATTTACAGAGGGGGTGAGTGGAGAACATTGATCTGGATACTCTCTTTGCAAAGATTTGGGAAAGGCACCCCTTTGTAGGGGTGGAGCCTGTGGGTCATGACACTTGGGTGGCCAACTCTCTGCCTATGGGACCTACATTTGTCTTGGTTCTCGACAGTGCGGTGGTGGCGATGCTGACTGCCTGCAAGCCCACCCCTTTGCAGCAATCAAACTCCTACAACAAATTTCAAATTAAGAACAACCAACCGGAAGACTGGGCATGGACCAGGTGATGATGATATCTGGATGACTAGATTTATGAAATGGACTCTAAAAACCACAGGGTAGTTCTGTCTCTTAAATAAAAGTCCACGCTGCTTACCTTTTAGTGAAGGTATCTCTTGCTTCTCTCTCCACCTACCTGTCCAAGTCTGGGATTGGGGTAAAGGATTGTTTATTTCTCATTGGTCTAAAACTAAAATCTCAAGTGCTTATGAACAAAGAATTTCCCCCAAAGTCTTCTGCTCAGGCTCTCTGGACCAGCTCTAGTGGGAGGCGGCAACATTAGTTTTCATTAAAATCCTAGTGGTAGGAAAACAGCAAAACAGTGTAGGGCTAGGCCTGGCAGGGTTTTCTTACGGGCAGAATTCTTTGGCTGTCTCGTGCATTCTTGTTCCAGCCTCTCCTGGGCTCTAGAGGCTCCAAGGAGGGGAGATCTTTTTCGAGAAGGACCTAAGCTGAACAGGAGCAGAACCTGAGGGAGGCAGCCATGATCCAGATACATAGGTCTGTTCCAGGTAGAGCTGAGGGAGTCTGGGGGCTGGACACACCCTGTTGTATTGGCCTCCCCCCATAATGGGGAGCGAGTATGGAGGGGGATATTGAGATATCGGAGGTTTGGCTATGGCTGTGGTGTGAAGGGTTGGTTTGGTCCAAGGGAAAGACAATTGTGAGACGTGGGCCGAAGGGGTCAGCTCTGATTGAATGTGTGAAGAGGTATCAGGTCAAAGGTCTCTGTGAAATAGGTAACAAAGGAGAAGGCACAGGTTTAGGCAAATGGGAGGAGTTTTAGGTTTTCTCCAGGTCTCTGGCTCTCCCAACTGTAGACGGGGCATAAAACTTTTGCCAGTAGCAGAGAACGCTTGATGCAGAGCCGGAAGTTTCTGGTAGGTGTGAAAAATCTCCAGATTTGCTTCGAAACACCAAGGAGATTTGAGTGTTTTTTAGAGGTCACAGGAATGGGTGGCCACACGCAGTGAAGGGTTGTCGCGAGCCCAGCTGTAGTGTTCTACAAGTACTCGTGAAATGAATGGGTGAAGGATAGTGCTGAGTCTCACTGCTGACACCTATTAGAGTAACTTTGGTCAAGTCACTTAGTAGCACCGGGTCTGTCACCCAAAGAAGGTCTGCAGGAGGGGAGGCAGTGCCAGTGCGAGAGGACCTCAGCCCCTGAAGGTGTGCAAAGTTCCCTCTCTCCCAGGAGCAGGGTGACCCGGCATAGCTGTAGCCGGCTCCTCCCTGGGCCTGAGCCAGAGAGTGGCTCCTGGGCGCCTTAGCCAGGGGCCCAGGCGAGGGTCGCCTGGACTGCCAGGGCGGGATAGCAGGGTAGTGGGGGCGGGCCCCGTCCGGCAGAGTCGGGGGCGGGCCAGGCACTAGCCGCTCCCCTGGTCGCCCAGCGGCCCACGGCGGCGCTCGCGGCCTCTCACCCCGCGGGCGAGTTCTGGGAAAGCCCGGCCCAGGGCGGGGGTCCGCGCCGCCCCGCTCGGCTCGGCTCCCGGCAGCTCGCACTGCTGAGGCGAGGGACGCGCGGGCTGCGCCCGAGTGCGGGCGGGCGGGGACGGGCGGTGCGGGCAGCGGGCTCGAGCAGTGAACAGCAGCCGCGCGCCCCGCTGGGCTCCCGGGCACTGGCCCCGCTCCTGAGCGCTCCTGGGCACCGGCTGTGCGGCTGACACTCGGAAGCCAGGACTCCCCACGCCTCCTGCGACGCGCGCCCGCGGGCGAGGTCCCCGAGGGACAGGCTACTCGGGGACCGCCGCACGACTGGCTGGAGATCTAAGGTGAGCCTGCGGCTCTGCCGCTGGGTCCCCAAGGACCGCGGACCCGGAGTGCTCCGGCCTGGGTGCTCTCGGGGCTGGAGTCGCGCCCAGCAGCAGCCTGACTTCTTGTACCTGGTGGCCCAGCGGCTCCCGCCTCCCAGGGGACAGCCCATCCCTCGGGGAATGTGAGGCTGGAGGTCACCCGGTGACCCCTCTTTGGCTCACCAGTTTATGCTGTGTGTGTAGTGTGAAAGTGGCCAGCACAAAGAAAAGTAGGAGTTCTTTTCGCGACGGGACTCGGCAACGTATTTCAAGAAAAGTTCTCAGACATTGTTTCCGGAGAGATTTATCTGCAGAGTCCTAGGAAATACAGTGCAGGACCCGTCTCACTGTAACCGGTGACTTCTAGAGTGGTTATCTATGCCTTTTCTTCAAAGTCCCCCTAAATAACCAAGATACACGCAGTTCTTTGACGAGGGTATGTGCTAAGTGCATAGTGTAAATACGCTCGCTTCCCGCTTAAGCCAAGCCACACTTGGTTCGATTGACTGAATCAATTAGTATAAGAAATTTTCATCATTAAATTATTTCAGTGTTATTAAAAAAAACTCTCTGAGTGGATAGCTAGAGTTGACTTTGCTAAAAACTTTTTTTTCGTACATAGCTCAGAATTCCATCAGTATTGGTGGGTTTCCTTGACTTTCTTGAAGGAGCCCCCTATGGGGGCAGGGTGAAGCCGAGGCTGCAGAATAGTTAAGACCAGGGACATGGGAATCTCGGAGGAATAGTTGATCGCCAGTCTGGGGAGTGGTTGCAGGTGGTTCCATACACAGATGCCAGTCTGGGTTCCTAGCTGTCAGTGCAGGAAGAGGCGGCTATCCCTCAGTTACTAAACACAGCCCTGGCTTTTCTGACGAATGCCTGGCAATAGTTTCTAGAGCCGCAGTTCTCAACCTGTGGGTTGCAGCCCCTTTGGGGCCCACCGACCCCTTCGCAGGGCTTGCCTAAGACCATCGGAAAACACAGATATTTACATTACGATTCGTAACAGTAGCAAAATTACACTTTTGAAGTAGCAATGAAAATAACTTTATTCTTGGGGGTCACTACGACATGAGGAACTGTATTTATTAAAGGGTCACAACGTTAGGAAGGTTGAACACCGCTGTTGCAGATATGCATTCTTCTTCACTGACTTCCCCCAGTCTCCCCATCCGTGGCTATCCTAAAGGGTAAACAGCCTTCACTCTCAAGTTTGTTGCCCCAACTTGAAACAGCCAGCATCCTCCTCTTTGGTCCGGGTAGACCAGTGAGATTTATGCAGATGTCTCTTTTTTTTTTTTTTTTTGCCCCACCCAAGGTATCTGCTCTCTGACTTTGCTGGACTGATGTTTACACTTGGAAGGCTCTCTAGAAATAATTATGGGCAGGTATTAAATATTAAGACTCTGTTTTGTACATAATAAAGCTCCATTTCAGAGGAGTTAGTGTAACCAAAGGGATTTGGAGCCGCATTTACTAGCGGCTTATCCTTTGCTTACAGCCCCGAGGGGCAGTTTGCCTTGTGCTCTGGAGTGCCTCCTGGTCATCTCTGGCTGAGACCAGGTGGGAGGTGAGATTATGCTGGAGGAAATTCTTCCCCTGTCCTCCTGGTAAGACAAGCTTCTTGATGCATTCCAGATTTGACCTTTGTCATAAGAAAAAATTCGTACTTAAGCATATGGGGATGAAGCTAGAGTCCAGTGAAGGTTGTTGGTTTTCTTTATCTATGGACAACGGTTCTTAGTTACACGTTTCTTTGGTCTTCCATCTTTTTTTTTTTTTTTTTTTTGGTTTTTCGAGACAGGGTTTCTCTGTGGTTTTGGAGCCTGTCCTGGAACTAGCTCTGTAGACCAGGCTGGTCTCGAACTCACAGAGATCCACCTGCCTCTGCCTCCCAAGTGCTGGGATTAAAGGCGTGCGCCACCACCGCCCGGCTGGTCATCCATCTTATACTTGATGGCTAGCGTTTGTTTGGTGTGTGTAGTTTGCTATAGATTCCTAAACGAGTAAAGGAAATTTGAAAATTTGAGGATTTTTGTAAGTAGAGGGGACACTTTCAAGACTCATGGCTGTCCTGCGGGTTTGTGTTTGTTGGCAGTCCCTGCTTTCCACATGCAGCCTGCAGAGGACAGCTGATACAGTCCTGGCTCCTACCCTGTTCCTTAGGGACCACTTGACAAGTGATGGGAGGCATGGATAGGACTTAGAGAAGCATGTAGCCTGGTGAACCTTGGGTGGGGAAGACAAGAGCTGTGGATTGATGGGATGGGGAATGGAAAAAGAGGAAGGATGTATCAAAGGGCACCAGCTGTGAGGCCTGGCAAGGAAGTTAAGAGTCTCCCTCTTCCCCTTTGCTTCCTGGATGCAGAATTCAGGCTTATTAATTTAATGTTAATTCAGTTGAGTGATGGCTTAAGTAGGTTCCCTCGGGCCAGATTGGGAGCATAGCTCTCTCTGGCTGTATTGTCAATATGGTAGCCACTAGCCACATATGGTTAAGTTTAAATGAGTTAAAAATAAATGAAATTAACCGCATCTAAGTGCTTGGATGCTTCACGTAGCTATATACACAGCACAAATACAGGGCACTGCCATCATCACAGAAAGGCCCGCCCTAGAGAATTGTTTCCACAGAGTTAGTTTCCAAAGGGAACAGATTTGCAAATGAAATCTTTAAAGCTTCCTGTTTATAACTCTCCCTGTCTATATTGATGAAAATAACACCAGACAGCAGGTCACATATATCATCTGTTAATGTATTTCATTCTTATGGCATTGGGCAGAAGTGCTAGAGACCTGACCCCTTACCTGCAGCCTTCTGTGGATTTATATTTTGGCAACAAAACTTGGTCCAGCCTGGTGTGGTTTTGCAATAGACTCCTTTTCTTAGCTGGCAACAACTGTTTATACATCTTCAGAAATAATAGACAGACATGGTATGTGATATTGGGCATATATGCCCTTTATGTGGACACAATCAAAATGACTTCTATATTTCATGGCTGGTTTCTCAGTTTCTGCTGAGGAATGTATAATTCTATTGTTAAATCCACATTGAAGATGACAAAGCAGAGGTAACGGAAGATTAATGTGCATTAAGTCACAGCGAAGACTAATCTAAGCAGACTGGCTCTGGAATCTATTCTCTTGAGCACTGTGCTGTCCTGCATCTGACTTTGAGCTTATGATTCACACAAGTGACTAGGTGAAACTTGATAACTTTAATTCAGCTCATTGGAAAGTTTCAGATGAGACTAGAGCTAAATCGTTTAGTGGTTGAGGATTGAAAGCTTTGACTACCCAAGCCACCTCATCAGGCATGCCCAGCAATTGTGTAGCTTGCCCCGTTACACTTGGACTTTTGGCCATTGGCTGTGTGAGAACTGGAAAGAAAAGAGGCCATTTTTTGATACTTAGAGATAGTAGAGACACAACTATAGCTCACACACGTTGAAACCATGAAACATGAGGGTTTGTATTCCTAAGTGCTGTGGTGGAGGCAAGGACTTGTTCCCAAGCTCAGTAACAGAGCTATTTTGCTGGGCCACCAGGGTTCCCAGGCTTTTCCGCCTGTTTCATAGGGTCTAGGTTCACCTGACTCAGTAAGAGCTCTCTCCAGGAATTCACATGAATTCTTTCTTCAAGTCAGATGCAGCATCAGGGTTGTTCGAGCTAGAGACAGGAATGACCTTCTTACATCTCCTTCCCCCCAGGAAACCTCAGGTGGCTTCTTCTTGGCTTTTTGGAAACCCCAAAGTGTCTCTTTTGTAAATGGGTACATGTCCTGAGAGCTCTGCCATCTATGTGTTCCTTTAACCAAGGACTCTGCGGGACCCTTTCTTTAGTGAGGGGACATGAGTGCCTCTTGTCTTGAAGTCTCCTGATGGTTTTGTCTTCTCCCACCAGGCAGTGTGAATTAAAGATAGGTTCAGACACCCTTCTTGTCAAAGTATCTAGACCCAAGCTTGCCTGAGTATACTTAAGTCTTGCCCCAGACAGTTCTTAAAAAAACAATTGTTTTTTAAGGTAATTAAAAATGATTTGCCCAAAGCAAATTGCATAGGCTCTTATATAGCATATACTAACTATTCAATAAGTTAGCTACTCGCACTATTGTATCTTCGCTGTGAGAGGATATAGTTTGGGGTTTGGGAGGTCCATGTGGGAGGTCAAGGATACTCAAGGGTGAGTCCCTGGCATCTGTGGATACACCGCTTATATGACTGAATGGAGTCTGCAGATGTGTTTAAAGTAAGGCATTTTCTTGGATCTCTGTGTAGGTTCAATCTCATCACACAGCTCCTATAAGAAGGAGACGGAAGGCCAGAGTTTGTAGAGAGAGGTAAGTCATATGGCGTAAAGAGAGGAAAAGGATGCAGGCAGATAGCTGGTAAAACACCAGCCTAGCATATATGAGGCTCTGGGTTTGATCCCCAGCCTGAAGGGTGGAAAAAAGGCAAGAAACTGAATTCTTTCCTAGAGCCTGTGGAAGGAAACAGGCTTTCAACCCATCGGAGCCTTCTGACCTCCAGGGCTGTACGGCAACAGATTTGTGTTATTTATTTCAGTCAGGGTGTAGTCATTTGACACAGCAGCTTAGGAGTCAGGACACAGCATGGAGGAGACCTTGGAGAGTGGTTCAGGGTGAAGCTAAAGCTACCCCAATGTGAGAGCAATGAGCCGGCCTTTGCTGAGAGCTTTGCCCGAGGCGCTGCCTCTGAGTGCTTTGTGAGCATTAAAAGGCTTAACCTGCAGTCCTAGGAAGTTATCATCTGCCTGCTGCTGGAGCAGACAGAAGTCTGAGTCTTCCCCAGGGTCCCACTAGTGCAGGTACAGCCGTGTTGTGGGTCCAAGTCTCTCGGTGCTCTTCATTGGGAACCCCACCATACCCAAAGCAGGTACCTGAAGCTTTCACCTTTGAATGGCTGTAGGTAAGGGAAAGGCAATGTTTGATTTGGTGAGAAGGGCAGTGTAGCTGGTTTTGTTTTCCCTTCAAATGCTGATGATTGAAGTCCTGTTGAGTTCCTGTCGTTCTTATGTCACAGTTCTCCGACAGCTGCAGCCTGAGGAACATGCTGGGCAGGCAGAGCCGCATGCACCCCTGCTCCCACCTCCGTTCCCGCTGGACCTCCCTCCTCACCACAGGCTGCTGGCCCTGGCGCCCCGCTGGCTCTGTCCCACCTCTGCCTGTTTATCGGATTTGCCTATTCCTGACTCTCCCTTCAGCCCCAAATTCCACCTCTCCTGGCCTCTCTGCTCCTCAGACTGGAGCTGTTTAGTGTCAGGACAGGGTCAGGGTCGCTCAGGTCCTCAGTGACCGCAAGTAGGAGTTTCTTGGTCTTTTCTTTTGATTTTGTGATGATTATCGGTGTTCTGCCGGGACTCCTTTTGAGTCTCAAGCATCTAATTCTAGGAGATAACAATTTGGACAAGGTGTTTTTATTATTTTATTTTTAAACACTGTTCCAGGAGGGTTTGGAGCCTCAGTCTGGTGAGTGAGGTGCTGGCCATGGAGACCCCAGCATTTTGTTCTGCTTCTCTTGAGTAGTTCCACTCTTACTTGCTTTATATATTAGCGCCGCCTGAGATTTTGCATGACAGGAAGCATTAATGTGGAGAGGGAATTACATCCTAAGTAAAGATACAATATGTACGATCTTTAATGCACAGATTAGATGCGAAAGAAATGTAACTCTGGATTTTCCCTCTTTCCATTCTATAAGTTTATCTCTGGGGGCAGGCTGTTTGGATTGTTTATATCCTGACTCCACTGTTAATAATTGGCGTGGCTGTCCACCTGCAAGATATGCAGTCGAAGTGTCTGAGTGTGCACAGCGGAGGGTGATGGTGTCACTTATCTATTAGGTTGTGAAACTGAATTGGATAAATCCATGTATTGTCGAGAACACTCCATATAAAAGAAAGATTCAACACATATTAGCCAGTGTGAGTTTTTGTTTGTTTTGTTTTTGTTTTTCAGGACAAGTTCTCTCTATGTAGCTCTGGCTATCCTGGAACTCACTATGTAGACCAGGCTGGCCTCGAACTCACAGAGATCTACTTGCCTCTGTCTTCCAAGTGCTGGGATTAAAGGCGTGCGCCACCACCACCCGGCTACCATGAGCTTTTCTAGACCCAGTGGTATGGCAGGAAAATAGTCTAATTTCTTTTCACTACAGTGACCCAGGGCTGTTTCCTAGGGGCTCAGTAGCTGGCCCTGCCTGAGGTCTCTGAGGTCTCCTGGTCTTCTGCCCAGAAGCAGAGTGGTTACTGCTTGTAGAAGCTACCGGACATTTCTTCTTCTCCTTCCTGCCAGCCAGCCAGAAGGGCCTGGAGTATGCGGTACAAGATGATGCTTGCAGCTCCCCAACCTCAACTTTGCCTCTGCTCCAAATTCAGGATATAATATAAACTCTGACCTCTAGCTGGAAGGTGTAAGGTGTGTCGTCGTCGTCGTTGTCCCCCCGGCCACCTCACCCCACAGGTGACAGTATCCCAGTAACCCTTCATTGAGGGTGTGAGCTCTGGGGTGAGATCAAAGTACCGGGAGAAACAAAACACAGTAGCCCAATCCTGACAGGGCTAATAGTCAGTACTGGCTATTTGGTGTCAGCCAGACTCATTAGCAATCTGCCTAAAACCTGTTCTATCTTTCTGCTTGGTAGTGACGCTGCTGGGGTCAGGTTATAGGGTCTGCACCAGCCACTCACAGCGACTGAGAAAGGTCTCCTTCTATGGGTGTGTCCCCATCCAGAAGTCAGCAGGCATTTATATGTTTTTATTCCTTGACAGCTAGCTACATTGTAGTAATTAAACAGTGGGGCTTCTTTATTCAGAATTAAAGAGGCGGCAGAAGCAAGGAGAGACTCTGTTTCAATGACTTCATTGTAAATTTGAACTATATAATATTACCGAGTATGGAAAATCCAGGGAGTGGAAAGAAAATCATTTGGGGAAAACACATGTGACCCAGTGCATGCTATACACGTCTGGGATTAAAATATCATGTAACGCGGGTATCACTGGAGTTGTTTTAAAGGCTGTCATTTCTAACGAAAGCATCAATTCATCTGTTATCCTCTACAAGAACAGACTCCATTGACAAACATCTTTTCACCAGAAACATTTACTCGGAAGAATTGCAGGGTCCCCACCGGGCGTGTTCCGTCAGTCTCTGGGAGGTGGAGAATCTTCCCAGAAGCAAAAGACTCTTGGTGTGAAACTTTGTCTCCACTTCTTCACTCCCAAAGGCAGAATGAGTTCAGAGGACAGGGCAGAGCCTGAGTTCTTTGTTAGGTGCTCTGGGTCCAGGCTGATTCACTGCTCAGCAGGCTGGTTTGTTCTGGACTCCGCCTGGCTTACTGAGTTTGAGGTTTTCCCTTCAGTTGTGGCTTGGGCATGATTTTAAAATTCACAGTGGTAGAGATTAGTAAAACGAGATGTAGCTGTGAAGTACATATTCTCCATTATGATTTGAATTCGAAGGATGGGGCTATAGCTTAGGGATGGAGTGGGGTTGCCTAGCATGCATGAGGCCCTGGGGTTGATCCCCAGTACCATGGCAGACAGGGGCTGGTATCTGAATCTATGAGAAGAAGATGAGAACTTCTTGAACCTTCATGAAATGCTGCATATATGTGCAAGGAGCCTTTCTGTGGTGCATTTCTGGAGGTTAATGCAGCAGCAGAAGTCTGGCAACCTTGTGTATTCTTCAGGGACACTTCTAGCCTTTTTCTGACTTCCCAGGGCTAGCTGAGGATGGCTGATGGTTCTCCAGTGTGAAGTCGTGGGATGGCTGACAACAGGTGAAGAGTGTCTACATCCCAGACGGGCAAACCCAGATCCAATTAGTCACGGAGGACGAGAGACTGTGCTTATTTCTAGCCACGCTGTGCATTTCTGAAGAACTGCCACCATCCCAGCACATGTCTTAAAGTATGTCGCTTGCCTAAGAGTCAAAACAACCTTTAATACAAACGCCATTTTAACAACTGAAATTCTATGTATTATCTTTGTGTGTGCATGTGTGTGGTGTGTGTGTAGGGGGTGATGCATGTGAGTGTGAAGCTACAAGTTGATACTGGGTCCCCTCCTCAGTGCCTGCCCACTTTATTTTTGTTCCAGGTTTTCTTACTGAACCTGGAGCTCACTGGTGTATGCTAGGCTGGCTGACCAGCCAGCGCCAGGAATCTGTGTGTCTCTCCTTCCACAGCACTGGGATTCCAAGCACATGCCCCTGCCACTGGCTTTTTTATAGGGTTCCAGGGATCCACCTCAGGCCCCTATGCTTGCACAGTGAGTACTTTACTGACGGAGCTGTCTCTCCAGTCCCTATATTTCATCCTTTAATTATTAATACACACTTTGTATATCTGTTTATGATTTACTGGTTTTGACTCTGAACAATGCTGTACAGTAATTCAGAACCGAAGACTGAAAAGGGGAGGCATTCAAGTTTGGCCCTCTTGAGATTTGAAGGTACTGGGCTACTGGAAAATTCAACATTTTGTCCAACACTTCCTACCTGGGGAGATGATGGAGGTGGGTCATCTTTCTATCTGTTGTTTCATTGGTTAAGTAATAAAAAAACTGCCTTGGCCCCTTTAATAGGACAGAACATTAGGTAGGCAAAGTAGACAAAACAAAATGCTGAAAAAAAAAACCAAATGAGGAGTCGCCATGATTCTCCCACTCCAGACAGACACAGGTTAAGATCTTTCCTGGTAAGCCAACTCATGGTATTACATAAAATATTAAAAATAAATTAAATCAATATATAAAAACTAGCCAATAAGAGACTAAAACTAATGGGCCAAACAATAATTAAAAAAATACAGTTTCCATATAATTATTTCGGGACATAAGTAAGCCATGCGGACAGCCGGGTACAGAAAACACAGCCCCGCCACTCTTATTACAACAGAGCTAGAAGGTAGAGCTAGACTTTTGTTTTCTGAATCAGAATTGAGATCAGCCTGTGAATGCATCTGTTGCTGGGTTTCTTGCATTGCATTCTGTCTTAGAGAGAGTCCCAATACCATTAAACAGTTTCAAACCTTGGTGCGGTTCTAGGTTCATATTAACCCCCTTTTACTCATTTTGGGCACAAAATTTAGGCCTCTCACTCTGTTATGTTCCCTACCACTAAACTACGTACGTAGTCCTTTGCTTTATTTTGAGATAGGGCTTTGCTGTACAGTCCTGTTATTCTCCTGCTTCCACCTCCTGAGTAGCTGGGATTACAGGGAGTAGCTGGCGTATAGGTGTGCACCACCATAGCCTCTTCATGTAGTGCCTTGTAGAAGGTTTATACATTCCCCCATTGTTAGGTGTTTTGTAGCTAATCTCTATTCGATTTTTGTGTAACTAACTATTGACCAAGTTTTTAGTTTTCCTTCCTCCTTCCCTCCTTCCCTCTCTCTCTTTTTTTGGGTACTGGGATTAAACCCAGGGCCTGTGTATGTTAGGCAAAAACTCTACCATGGATCACATTTTCCCACCATTTTTATTTTTAATACTTTTTATTTTATGATAGGATCCTCCTAAGTAGCCCAGACTGACCCATACTCTTGGGCTTAAACGATCCTCCTCTCTCAGCCTTGCCAACTCTAAGGTGCACTCCATCATACTTAGCTTCTAATTCTCTCTTTAGCTTACAGAGTCCCAGAGATGAAATTAGTAGTTCAAAGGGTACTTTAACAAAGAGATTCCCAACAGGTGTTGTCAAAAATGCCCCCTAAAACTGTCACAGCCAAGCATGATGATTTCACCCTGTTGGCCTAGGTACTCAAGAGGTCATGGTAGGAAGGTTGCTTAAACCCTGGAGTTTGCAGTCAACCTGGGCAACATAATGAGACCCCATTTAAAAAAAAAAAAGGTTACCAATTTGCAGTTCTGTTAATAATATGTAAGGATGGTCTTTCCAAGTAATGTTTCAATGGCAGATTCAAGTTTTGTGGGATCCTTCTTATTTTTAACCTTAGCCAAAGCTTGGTATTTTATAGCTTGAAAGTGTGTTTCTTGAATAGTAATGAAACACATTTTATCTATTTTATCATCAGTTTGCTTTTTCTTAGTTGCTTAGTGATGCTTTTTGCTCTGTGTCTTTGGTCTTCTCTGTTTTTCTCTCCCCCTCTCTATCTCCCCCAAACCATAACCATATTTTTAGAAGGTATTTCCCTGTGTTTCACAATTTCGAATTAGCATTCTTTTTTTTTTTCTTTTGGTTTTTCGAGACAGGTTTTTTTCTGTGTAGCCTTGGCTGTCCTGGAACTCTCTCTGTAGATCAGGCTGGCCTCGAACTCAAAGCGATCCATCTGCCTCTGCCTCCCGAGTGCTTGGATTAAAGATGTACACCACCATCGCCAAGTATTTTTCTTGATTACTGGATACTACAATTTTAAAAGCTGGATAACCTGGGATATAGAAGTACAATAAAGAAAAAAGTAAAATTAAAAAAAAACCCTACCTATAGTTCTACACTAGCATCAATAATGCTCAGTGCATTGTTTCGTTCAATGCTTCTTTCTCTCCGTTGGGACGTTGCTATGTCAGTGTGCATCTTCACTTTACACTGTTGCTATGGGACAGACAGCACTGTGACTCTATGGGTAAAGGGAAGAATATGGATTTCAAATGCTTATGGTGCTTCATTTTGTTTTTATGATGCTTTAAAATTTTTATTATTGAACTGTGTGTGCATATGTGTGTATGCGTGTGCATATTAAGTGTGTCTGCATGTGTGTGCATGCATGTGTGTGTGAGTGTATGTGTGTTATCAGATGATAACTTTGTGAGTCTGCCCTCTCCCTCCATCTTCACTTGGTTTTGGTATTGAACTCAGGTCACCAGGCTTCTTCTGCAAGGCCTTTTCCTGATGAGCCATTTCAACAGACCATGACGGTTTCTTTTTATATTGCCAGATATCTATTCCTTGATAATTACTTTTCTTATACTCATCTCTCAGATATTAAGTTTTTAATTAAGAATTGCATCATTTTCCCCCTCCCTTTCCTCCACCTGATCCCTCCCATGCACCCCACCATGGCCTCTTTTTCTTTGTTATTACTTCTCTCTCTCTCTCTCTCTCTCTCTCTCTCTCTCTCTCTCTCTCTCTCTCTCTCTCTCTGTCTCTTTCTCTCTCTCTCACACACACACCTTAATACATGAATACAGCCTTCTCAGTTGATTAAGTTTTTCCTATCTGTATATGACCTCAGGGCTGACCACTTGGCATTGACTGACCACCTGGGGGCTCATCTTTGACAAATACTATTTCTCCCACTCTTCACAAATTAAAATAAATAATGAGCTAATAATTTTGCAGTAGTATTTATTATCTAATACTGGATGATTCTTAATCACATATTGTATATTTAAAAATTAGCTTAGAGCCGGGTGGTGGTGGCGCACGCCTTTAATCCCAGCACTTGGGAGGCAGGCGGATCTCTGTGAGTTCGAGGCCAGCCTGGTCTACAAGAGCTAGTTCCAGGACAGGAACCAAAAAAGCTATGGAGAAACCCTGTCTCGAAAATCCAAAAAAAAAGAAAAATTAGCTTAGGTCTGAGGTATTTGCCTTTTGATTTTTGCACATATTTTTAGTTGACCTTGTAATATCTGTACTTTCTCCTGGGGAAAATTCTTGTACTTACTCAAACAGTCCATATTCCTCCTAGTATATATAGTCTTACAATTAACTTACAGTAACTTCTGAGACAGTTGCCAAAATCTTAGAAATTTTTTGAAATTCTGGTCAGGATTATATTAAATTTGTATATTAATCCAGAATCTCTCATAGTTGATTTTTCTGTCCTGGTATGTTTCTTGACTTTCTCAAATGTCTTCAGATCTGTCACTTGAAGTTTATAGAATTTTCAGATTAATCCCTTCTTTCTCATTCATAGTTAACTCTAGCTTTTTATTTTTCTTTGTTCTTACGTTTCATATGTGGATTCAATGAAATACTCCCTTACTCCCCTTTTCTGACTTCTCTCTACACCCCAAACATGTGCCTCTTCAAACTTCGCCTTCTTGAAATATGTTAGTATTTTTTTGCGTAATCAACTTAATTTTGTAGTAGATTGTTCTCATGTTATCCTCAAGTTGTTATTTCTCTTATATAAAGATTTCAGTATATTAATAACTAAGGGTGAAAACATTGGGCCCCTTTGTATTAGTCCTGAGCTTGAAGAAATTTCTTTTGAGTTTACTAGTAAGTATAATATTGGCTTTTGGCTTAAAACAGTTTAAATCCTTTGAAAAAGTGGCATCATGTTCCAGATTATTTTTAAGGAAAGAGGATTGAATGTAGTCAAATGCCTTCAGATGATTTATGCATTGTCATAGCTGATCTTCTGCCGTGTTTGTCTTGTTAACAAATGTCCTACTGGTCAGCCTTGTCTGCAGCTAAGTGGAGGCGGTGTGTTATCATTTAATTCATTATGTCTCCAACAGAACGATATTAATCTAGAGCCCATTTAGATTTTATTTTGGAGTTAAATAAAAGTAGCTCTAATAGAGCCATAATCACTACAGGTCAGAATTAAAATTAGCCCAGGGCTCCTGAGCATGCAGTGATTGAATTCCAGGAGATCCTTGGTGCTTTTCTGGAAGTACAGCCAGCTTCAGATGTGGCTGCAAGCTGGGGACTCGGCTTCTGGGGACGGCAGGTGGGAGCGAGGGACCACACTATGGCCTGGTTAACTGGGCTTGTGCTTTTTTTTTTTTTTTCAATAATCAAGAGTAATCTCTAAATTTACCTTCCTGTGAGATGAAAATGGAATTTCTTTCCCCCTCCTTTATGGAGAACCCCCTTTCTTTCTAATCCTCACAAGATAAGCAGCATCTGGACCTGACCATCAGCTGGTTAGAACCATCCTTGAAGCATGGCTAGTGGCTTAGACTCTTGAGAAATGTAGTGTGTGTCTGGTGTGAAGAGACGGTAAAGAACAGGGCAGCAAACCTGGGCAACAAAGTTGGGCCAGTGCCTTACCTTAGAATCTACCAACAGCCAAATTCAGTGCCAAATTTTAGTTTAGGTGAAAATCTTTAAGAATATGTTCCTAAGGCATAGGGAAAGGGGAAGCTATGAAACTTAAAAAATCGAACATCAGCATCTGTGGGTAAGAAACTGACCTCACCATGGGCTGCTCTGTGCCATCTTTGTAAATGAGCTGAGGAGTCCACAGGTGACCTGTAAGGAGTGTGCTGGTCACCTCTTCTCTTCACTTTTTCACGCGTCTTTGCCGCATGCATGCTACTTCTTTTTAAAACCATGATGAGACGATGTCTTCATTTATTCAGCGCCCGTGTATTCAGTGGTCATTTGAGTCCCTTCTATGTGTCAGGTACTATGGACATGCCAACTGCTAAGGATACATCTGTCGCTCACCCAAGTGGACCTGAGTCAGTTGAGACTGCTGGAGAGGACGTGGCCATTTCTTATGAAATAAGATACCAGAGTGTCTTTCCCTTTCTCAGTATTTCAGGTTTTTTGTTTGTTTTTGTTTGTTTGTTTGTGTGTTTCTTATGGAAGGGTGGTATATAGAGGATAAGAACAGAGGAATCATTTATAAGTTATACATTTTTGATAATGTTTTGACAAAGGGGCTTGATGAAATCTCTGTGTTGTGTCTTGACTCATGGAAGACATTTCTGTTAGCACACTACTTTCTTTTGGAAAACATTTCCACTCTAAGCTTTTTCTTTCTGCAGACATTTCTTTTTCAGTTTGAAGGATTTGGAAGGTGACGGTTGATTGGATCTGAGCGGCATCTTCCAACAATAGAAGCGGACTGTATAAGGAGAGGGGACTGCTTAGCTTGAGCCAGCTCTTTCTAGCACAGAGGCTCATGGGAAGGCATGGGTGAACACCCAGGTTATCAGATACTGTGGTATGAGGAAGCTGTGCAGGTTTATGTGGAGTAACTACTTCTCATAAATACTTCATTATTGATTTATTGCCTTGCTGCTCTTTGCATTAGAGCATTACTGTGGTGGTTTGAATAAGAATGCCCCCCATAGGTTTGTATTTGAATGCTTATTCACCAAAGAGCGGAACTGTTTGAAAAGATTAGGAGGACTAGGAGTTGTGGCCTTGTTGATGGAAGTCCCAGGGGGTGGGCTTTGAGATTTTAAAACCTGGCACAGTGTCTCCCTCTCTCCTTGTGGGTCAGAATGTATCGCTCAGCTACTGCCTTAGTGCCGTGAGTGCTGCCATGCCCCCTCCATGATGATGATGGACTAAGTCCCTGAAATTCAGCAAGCCCCCAAATAAATGCCGTCTTTTACCTGAGCTGCCTCGGTCATGATGTCTCTTCACAGCAACAGAACAGGGACTAAGACAAGCACTTCGGCTGTTTCTGAAATGATGTTTTCTGAATGCCTACTTTTATATCCAGGATTTGCCTTCTGTCCAGGTAGGAAGTCAAAATACCTGAAAATTTTAAGTGTTCTTACAAAACCTCTTAGTTTTAGCTTGGTGTTAAAAGTCTTGAGGACAAAGCAGGATCTCTGTCCTAGGGTTTGCTGATGCAGAACATCGGGAGGGGAGGAGGCAGGGTGTGACTGACTTGATGGAAAGGTCATCCTCTTGCAGGAGAAGTGGACCAATCCTTGGAAGGTAGGAAGGATGGCTTTTAAGGCCTTCTCTTCTTTCTCACTCTACAAATGTGTTAGGGTTCCTCACACTTGTGATACATGATGATTCAAATGCTGTCTGCAGCCTTTGCCTCACTCCTGGGCCCCAGAGCTGTCAGTCAAACTGCCTGCCATGCATTTCCAGAAGTAATATCCCTAGCTGAACTCAGTCTTTCCCCAAAGCTGCCTCTCCTATACTCTCCACTGTAGGAAGGCAGCCGTTGCCTACTCGTTTGCTGAAACTGGGCCCTCACGCCCACTAATACCTTGGTTTTTACCACTGAGAGTTTTTCCTGCTGAGCTCTCATCATACCCCGCTGCTTCTCATCTCCACGGTCGTCTTTTCCTATAGATTATGTGCTCAGTGAAGACAGGCAGCAACAAGACAAGATCTCGTTGGCCGATCATCTCTGTTTTCTCCAGCGCTTAACCCCAGATGGAGCCTAAAGCGAAGATCCCCAGTAAATACTTACTTAGTCATAAAAGTGGAGATTCCTGCAAATTCTACCTCCCAAATATCTCTTTAGTCAGGCAGGCCTATATCTGATGCAGCTCTGCCATTTACTGGCCCCATGAAGCTATTTTAAAAACTATTTTGAGATAGTAGCTAATTTACATATCAAGCCAGTTTTAATCTATATGCATCCACCTTTGAATTAGTAGAATGGGTATACTTATCTAAGTCTTAGGGTTGTGTTCAGACTAAATGAAATAGAGTATGTGAGATTTACTATAATGTTTAACGTGGTGTGGTCCATTGTTACAAAGGTAAGACCCATGTTGGGTTTATTTTTGACCCACTGTAACATTTTCATCAGATACTTGGGTGAGGCATAAAGCCGTGAAATTCATTTTTCGCAAATGTATCTTCAGCTGGGGAGATGGCTAATAAAATAGGTGGTAAGTGACCTCAGTGGGCTGGAACGTTGGTCCTCCATCCAGGAAGCTATTCAGAAGGTTTATTAAAGCAACCAAGAGCACGGTGACCACTTGAAGGTGGTTCGTCTAGTCCATGGCCCCATGAACTGTGAGTCATGGCCCCATATGGGGTCACATAACTGAGTGTAGGAGTGACAAAGAATTAGGCCACAATAAAAGGCCTCTGAACACTCAACAAGGATAAATTAATTTCAAATCAAATTCATAGTGGATCTAAGGTGTTTCTGGCAGTGTTCACCTGTGTAACCTCACCATAGCCTTAGACCTGAGCACACAAGCTCTTGCACTTTGCATTGGATATTCCCTTACACCCCACACCACCAATCAACCATGTCAACTGAGCTATAGCTCAGCATGTTACAGATAGCAATGTTTTTACTGCACATACAGAGTTTACTTCTTTTATTAAATATTATTGTTTTATTATTATTATTATTATTATTATTATTATTATTATTGAGACAGGGTTTCTCTGTGTAGCCCTGGCTGTCTTGGAACTCACTCTGTAGGCCACGCTGGCCTTAAACTCAGAAGTTCACCTGCCTCTGCCTCTTGATTGCTGGGATTAAGGGCGGGCACCACCACTGCCAGGCAGAAATACTGTTTAAAGAAAAGAAAAACTTTCAGTATTTTCCTACTGTCATTCCTCAGTATGGAAATATCAAATTAGCCTACCTTTGAACTGTATTATTGACTATTATTATTGGATTGTATATTTGATTTTAAATATTGCTCTTTGAGTTGCTGACTTGAGGTTCACTAAAAAGAACGTTAAATGAATTTTAGCTTGAGATAGGATAGAATTTCCTACAATTTCTGAAGTGGCTCTAAACTCTGCCATTATGAAATACATAGTGTGTGTGTGTGTGTGTGCGCGCGCGCGCGCACGTGTGTGTGGCATTGTTCTCAGCTTTAACAATTATAAGAGTAAATTACCAGTTAACTCTGAAAAATGTTGAAGATGCCCTCTGTCCTGTGATACCCAATACTCGGCTAATATTGAATTCTTTGTGCAAAAACGAATGTGGACATCTGTCTCATAATATGCAAATTTGGTTTAATCTTTACTAAATGGTAAATTGAATGTGTATGAAAGAATTTCTTTGATTGATGTGTATACCTGTTTGGTGTACATATATGCGTGAGATCTTGAGAACATTTCTTAGGTGAAAATGGGTCATGAACGGAAGTGCTTAGGAAGCACTGGTCTAGTGTGAAAGGAATATTCTGGGGTGGAGTCATTGGCAATGGAAAGCGGTTAACAATGGGGAAGAACCTTTCAGAAAATCAGATGATGACAACTAGCAAAGCATTTGGGAATGGGGACTTGGATCAAGGACCAAGGATGACTGTGAAGGGTTTCTCTGGATTCCTGGGGCTCAGTGCCCATTGACAGAAATACAGAAATAAAGAAGTTAGGTGGTGGGGGAACAGAACCCTGAGGCAGGAACCTGGCTTTGTGCTGGTGTGCTGGCTCTCCTTGGCTGGGATTTGGGGAGTGAGGACCTGCTGTGAGGGAGAGGCTGTTTCTGGAAAGAGGCCTTGGGAGTCGTCCACGGAGGTGATAGTTGAAGCTGTGGGTGGGAGTGGATGGGCGGTGGCAGGGCTGGCCATACTACTTGCAATCATTAGCATTGTTGGTCTCGACTCAAGATAAAAAGGATAAACAAACACTTGCTGAAGTAGGAAATCATTCTACTGCATTCCCAGATCTATCTAACTCATTAAAAACCAAGATCTGCAGGAGAAACAAGAATTTCAGGTTTAGAAAAATTATACTCTTAATTTATTTTAAATCACACAGAACAATATGTGGATGTCTTCTTATTCACAAAGAATATGAATATTACATATAGCTTAACAGTCTTCCTTAATTTAATTAATCCTAATCAAATCCTGGTTTCCTTTTCCAGTGTAGCTACTGTGCTGCCTTGGGCATTCTTAAGGACTTCTCTATGAATTTATATTGGCATGCACACTTGCACATCAAGATGTACTTTTGGCTTTCATGTAGTTGTATTTTGTTTTGTTTTAATGAGCTCATATAATATTTTGCTCTTCAGTTTATTTTAAAGAGTGTGACAGTCCTGAGATGTAGCTCAGGGCACTGGCAGAGTGTGTGCCTGGTGTGCTGACTGGTTTTATATCAAATTTCAGAATCATCTGAAGTGAGAAGATTCCTCAGTAAGATTCTGCTGTAGGGCATTTTCTTGATTCATGATTGATGGGGGAGGGCCCAGTTCATTGTAGATGGGGTCACCCTTGGATAGTAGTCCTGGGTTCTTTAAGAAAGCAGGCTGAGCAAGCCATGAGGAACAAGCCAATAAGGAGTGCCTCTCCATGGCCTCTGAATCAGCTCCTGCCTCCTATTTCCTGTCCTGAGTTCCTGTCTTGATTTCTTTCCAGGATGAACAGTGATATGGAGGCAGAAGCCTAATAAATCCATTCATCCACAAGCTGCTTCGGCCATGGTGTTTCATCACAGCAATAGGAATACTGGCTAAGATACTTAGCATGTGCAAAGCTGTTGATTTGGTTCCCCTGCACTGTGAATAAAACAAAACAGTAAATAGAGGTATAAAAACAAAATGAAATAAAGGAACACAGGAGGAAAGGGCGGTGTACTTTTTGAGGTTGCTGAGGTACCTGAAAGAAAGGGGATGCATGCCTTTGAGGATGCAGAAGTAGAAGGGAGGGGGCTGAACCATTTGCGTGGATTTTGCAGTGTATAAACATGAATGATTGAGACGGACCCTAATTATTGCCTCTTTGGGTCTTAGACCCATCATATCCAAGGGGCCAGCTATTAATATGCTATTGACTTCTAATATGCCATTGACTTTTTCTCCTTATCCTTCTTCTTTTGTTGTTGTTTTCGAGGTGGAGTTTTTCTGTGTAACAGCCCTACTGTCCTGGAACTCACTCTATAGACCAGGCTGGCCTCTGTCTCCTGAGTGCTGGGATTAAAGGCATGTGCCATCCCTGCCTGCCTGCCATCGACTTCTTCTTAAAGCTGTTTACTGTGTTCACCCTTGACAGGACCCTCCCAGTCCCAGAAGCTGCAAATGTTGGAGGTTTTGGGGAGAAGGAATGGGAGAGGAATGTGCTGATGAGATGTGGTACCCTACCTCCATCCCTAGTCTACACCTAAGCTGGGGGAAGGTTGATGCGAAGACTGGGGAGGTCTGAGATACTTTTCTGTCTACAAATGTACAATTTGTTCCGTTCCTCTGGAGTGCTTGGGATTGAAGCAGTTCTAGCAAAGACTGCTGGGAAAGGAGATGAAGGGCCTGCACAGGCTTTGCCTGCATTTGGTTGTGTACTCGAACTGACTCTGTTTCGGCTTCTTTCTGCTTTCCCAGTCTTACATCTTTTAACTCATAGCACATCTTGAGCAGATTGGATCCATATTTTTTTTTAATGTAAACCACCAAAGGCCTCCATTTATTCCCCTTTATTTCTGATGTCTCCTCCTGGGATTCGGAGATTTCCCTGAGTGCTAATGTGCAGGGAGTCTCGCTGGTTTGTCCTTTCTGCTGGTACCCTGCTCTGCCAGGCTAAGGAAGCTGCTTGGTGAACAGTCCCCTTGGCTGATTCAGAATTATCAGCATATTCCTTGTGGATCAAACCCAGCTGGAATTTCTCTCCATCCCTCTGTCTAGTTCTCCATTCCTGGCCCATTCCCAACCCAAGCCCTCCCTACTAGCACTCTAGTGAGCTCTGGCTTGTCTTAGCTTCCTTTGCTTCTACTGTAGCCAGACTCCACTCACCCTCCGGACTGCTAGACTAATGAATGGGCCCTTTGTCTGCAGAGCCTCTGCAGGTGTGTGTGTGTGTGTGTGTAAGAGTGTCTGCTGCCTACTTCTCCAGCTGCATGTTCCAACCCCTTGCTCTGCCTAGGGCTCCGCACAGCTTGCTGGGTACTACAGCAATAAAGGCCCAGTGCTCTCCTCCTTAGGGTAGGTTGCCCACTGTCCCTCATTACACTTTCCTCTGTACTGTAACGTCAGTTTAGGCATGGGGCTCTAGAAAGTCTTGGGTGCCTACCCCGGGCCAGGTTCCCTGTGTTGAATCCAAGTTTTCTGTTTCAGGCGTGTCTCCCCATTGCACAATATCACTTCTCTTTTTGGGCTGAGTCCAAAACATAGTATTGAAGGTGGTGGTAGGGAACCTCAGTTCATACTGCTGACCCAGGACAGCGAGCATCTTTGAGGCCTTCCTCTAGGTTTGCCCTCCTGGCAGATCCGTAGCTTCAGAAGCACAGCGTGCTATTTTGAGGCCCATGCTGAAAAAGCTCCCTCCCTTTGTACTGATTCAGTTTCATTCTGTTTGGATGGTCTGCAGGTAGATAGTGTTCTCTGTCTAGAAAAAGTGGCAAAGCAAGGAGAAGTCACACCCCAGGGCAAAGTCACAGAAAGAGGCCTCCAAGGCACATGGGTTTGGCAAAGGGCCCTTCTTTCTCCTGAAGCACAATGACCCTATTGCTGTGTGGCCTCTTTCCTCTCATCCAGCCCCTTGGCATACTCAATCTCATCTGACCTTCCTTGTGAATCACTCTGTGAGGTAGAAAGCTCTCGTTATATAAAATACAGCAAATTTGGCTGCTTGGTTTGTTTATCCTCCAAGCAGCCACTGAGTTTTTGAAGGAAGTCCTGGTTCCAGTCAAGGGTATCAAGTAAGTAACCGGTGCGTAAATAAAGAATTTCCAGTGGTAGTATGCACTAGGAAAATGGAGGCAGAATGATTCCGTAGAAACTCATGAGCTGGTGGGGAGGGGCTGCTTTCCCAGCAGGCAAAGCGTTTCTGAGGTGACAGTTGAGTAGAGGTCAGAGGGCGAGGTGGAGAGAGCCAGCTGATGCCCAAGAGGGTTGCTGAGGTCCCAGGATACAGATTGCAGCCAGAGTCCCAAAGAGAGTTCTGTCCCCAGCATCCTGTGATGTTTTTCTTCTCTCTCTACCATGTTCATGGACACCCATGAGTTGTGTCAAAAACAAGACTTGGATTTATCTAACATCCTTGAGGTAGGCAAAACCTTGGAAGATCATACTAAGCACACACTCCAGACTGAATCTGAGTATGTCCAGAGAGTCTAGCATGAGGGGTACCATTTGGGGGACTCATGTGGCTTTACATGTCTTACGCAGTGCCTTTCTCAAGGGGCCCCTTAAGGTTAAATTTCCTCTCTTTCCAGGTCATGAGAGGCATCTCAGATGCCTTTCCCAGTGTAGTAACTAAAAGATTAGTATCGTGACATTTTTTTCTAACTGTGGCAAAATAAGTAAATTCTAACCTTTTAGCTATTTAAAAACACAGTTTGGTGCCGTGTGTATATTCACGTCATTGTGCTGTTATATTCATATTGTAATACCTTCCTTTTCCACTTACTGCTCTCCCATCCTTCCCTGTCTCCTTGTGTTTTCTTCCTTCTTTATAGCCCAGGCTGGCCTGCAACTCTCTGTGTAGCCCAAGTTAGATTCAAACTCACAGCAATCCTCCTGCCTCAGTCAGCTTAGTACTAAGATTATAGGCATGAGCCACCACTCACAGCACCCTTCCCTGCCATCATCCAAACGGAAACTCTGTACCCATTAAACAGGTCCCTGCCATTTTTAAGCCCTCATGAGAGGCGGGTAATGAGGAAATAGCTCTCGTTTATGAAGTCTCTTCCCTGATGGCAGAGCCTCCTAGAGTCCCATGCCGTGTCTTCCCGGTAGCCTGAAGAGCACTGGGGTGGCAGTAACGGTGAGGAGTGGGAGAGTGCTGCAGGTGTCATCTTCCTTCCTCTGCCTCCGTCAGACTCACTTGGGTTCCAGCCATGTTAATTGCCCCATGAACTGTGCCTGATGTAACTCTAAGGGTCACTGGTTTCAGCCTGGCGGGAAGAACAGTGGGGAAGATGGTTCATCCTGTAAGGAGGTGGTAACTCAGACCAGGCTGCTCGGGAGGCAGCTGCCTGGATTTCATTTCCACTTTAGCCTTTATGACTCCAATTTGCTCCGCCTCTCTACACTTCAGTCTTCTCTCCAGTTGGAAATTCTATTGTTGACATGTTGCCCATGAAGGATGAATAAGATCAAACCCATGAGGAGCTTACCTTGATGCCTCATGAGGAGTGAAATAATTTTTCAGAAAATATAATTTAATTTTTTTTATTTTGTTAACTTTTAATTAGCATACACAGTTCATTATAACTGGGTGTTCTAGTACCTTTCCTCATTGCTGTGACCAAATACCTGCCCAACACAGTTTAAGGAGGAAAGGATATTCTCTTTTACAGTTGAAGACAATCATTCCACCCACCATGGCAGAGGGACATGGTAGGAACAGGAGGTTAGATAGCTGCATTGCATCCACACTTGGCCAGTTGCAGGAGATGGGGTTGGGCCACAGAGCATCATGTCTCACTCCAACCAGTCATTTCCTAAAGTGAGGTTCCATCTCCTAGAGGTTCTTCAACCTTCCCAAATAGCGTCACTACTGGGAACCAAGTGTTCAAACACACCAGCTGATGGAGAACATTCAAACCCCAACACCCAATCTGTTTTATTTTGGCTACCATAATGCTCTCTAGCTCCATTTGTTTTCCTGCTGAATAAAATCCCTTCATGCGCATGTCCCATATTTCCTTCATCCATCTGTTGATGGGCATTTGGGCTATTTGTGTATCTTGGTGTGTTGAATGGTCTAGCAGTCATCACAGATGTGCAACTGTCTCTGTGGTATACCAGCTTGGAGTCTTTCAGGTATATACCCAGGAATGATAGAGTTGGGTCTTTTGGTACTTCCATTTTTGGGTTTTTGAGAATCCTCCATATGGTTGGTTATAGTGGTTACGTCAGTTTATACTCCCACTACCATTGTCTAAGGGGTTCCCTTCCCCCATATCCTTGTCAGCATGTCTGCTCTCTGTCTTTTTCTTTGTTTTTCTCTCTCTGCCTGTCTCTCTCATGTGTATCAGCCCCCTTTCTGTTGCTGTGATAGACTACCACGACCAAAAGCAGCTGAGGTAACAGAAAGGATTGCATTGGCTCTGGTTCAAGAGGTAGAGAGTCCATCAAGGCAAGGAAGGATGACCACAGCCATTGAGTGCATGCAGCGGAAGCAAGAAGCTGACTGATTTCATTTTCATCCCCACAGGAAACAGGGAGAGAAGAGAATTTAGGAAGAATTTAGGCAGACCGTAAAACCCCAAAGCCTGCCCCCAAGGGTATACCTGCTCCAGTAAGGCTCTACATCGTAAGGGTTCCATGACCTTCCTAAACAGTGGCCACTAAGTGGTGACCAAATGTTCAAATACATGGGTCTAAGGGAGGCATTGCTCATCCAGAACACCACATTGTGTGTGTGTGTGTGTGTGCGCGTGCGCGCGCGCGTGCGTGCGTGCATGCAGGTGTTAGGGACATGTGGACCCCCAGACCCTGAATTTCCTGTAAACAACTTGCTTGTAGCTGCTCTGAGCAAAACAACTTGCTTTCCTGTGTTTGCAGCTGCTCTGAGCATGAGACAGGGGAGTGGTTTCTGGTGGCTGCAGCTGAAAGATCCTGAGAACTGGGGCGTGGCCAGAGCACTATATAAGCTGCCCCTGAACACAATAAGGTTGGCACTCTTGGCATTCTTGTTTCAAGGATGACCCGTGTCCCTGTGATTCTGTCTGTGTGTACGTGTTTAAATCTCTCGGCCCCTTTCCCAGCTCGCAAACTGTACAGTAGCGCATAGAGCGCGTAGACCACGCGTAGTGTAGGGGCTACATGTAGGTGCACTCTACGTGTTATTTTTGAGACACAGTCTCTCACTGAATGTAGAGTTCGTCGTACTGCTAGACTGTCAGGACAGCTAGTCCTGTGGGTCTTTCTGTCTACACTGCCTCAGTGGAGACAGCTAAAATGAGCTGTTGTCTCACCTCTTTATGTGGACGCTGTGGCTCTGAATTCAGGTCCTCATACTTGCCCAGAAGGCATTTGCCCACAGGATCATTTTTAATCCCCTGATTTTAATTTTTTTTTTGATAGCCATTTTGACTGGAGTGAAGTAGAATCTCAATGTCATTTTTTTTTTTGTTGTTTCTTTTTTTTTTTTGAGACAGAGTTTCTCTGTGTATCAGTCCTGGCTGCCCTGGAACAAGCTCTGTAGACCAGGTTGGCCTTGAACTCGCAGAGATCCGCCTGCCTCTGCCTCCTGAGTGCTGGGATTAAAGGTGGGTACCACCACCACCTGGCTAGACTCTCAATGTCATTTTAAATTTGTGTTTTCTTGGTGACTAAGGATATTGTATACATTTTCAAATATTTATTAGCTGTTTGTGTTTCTTCCTTGATAACTGTTCATTCAGTTCACTAACTAACTTATTAAAACTATGGGAAGACTTCCAATGAATATGGGTTAGCAGAATTAATATTGTGAAAATAGCCACCTCATCAAAAGCAATCTACAGATTCAGTACAAACTCCATGAAAAAAATCTCCACGACTCTTCACAGAACTTGAGATAACAACCCCAAGTTTTATTTTAGAATCACCAAAGACCCTGAATAGTCAAAGCAATCCTAAGCAGAGAGGTATCACAACACAATTTAATATCAATCTTAAATTACACTGGAGTTACAGAAACAAAACCAATATGATCCTGGCACAGAAATGGACATATAGATCAAGAGAATAGAATTGAGAATCCAGAATAAACTCCTCCAGTTTATTCTAATCCTTCAAAACATGTTTTAAAACATACACCAGTGAAAATATAATCTCTTCAACAAATGATACCACAAAAGCTGGTTGGTTATCCGCATGTAGAACTCTGAAACTAGATCCTTTTCTGTCCTGCTGAACAGAACAGCAGGTAAGGTTATTCATTGCTGTAGAAAAAAGATATGCCTACAATTCACAGGGTAAAAAGCTTTTTGTTTTGAAGGATGCATTTTTATTCTTTAAGAATTTCATACATGCATATAATGTATTTTAATTGTATTTCCTTTCTAATTCCCCCCAATCCACCCTCTGTCCCCCCCCAACGTCATGTCCATGTTTGTTTGTTTCTTTCCATCCTGGCTGAGTTCATTTGGTGTGGCCCGTATACTCACGGGTGTGTGGCCCGTATACTCACGGGTGTGTGGCCCGTATACTCACGGGTGTGTGGCCCTTATACTCATGGGTGTGTGGCCTGTATACTCATGGGTGTGTGGTCCGTATACTCATGGGTGTGTGGCCCATATACTCATGGGTGTGTGGCCATCTACTGACTCCCTCTCTCCCAGGGTGTTTTTCTTAAATGTCTTTCCAGAGATGGGCTCGGGTGGAAGGGTTCCTGAGAGGAAGAGCAAAGAAACCAATAGTGATGCACATATTGCTGATCTGTGGGAAGCAATGAATGAAATGGCGTACTGTAGCATGAATAATAAAACCTAGAGACAGAAATTTGGATTCACCCCAAAACCAGAGAAACAAAGCATCCAGGCCACTAGAGAAGTCTTCCCTCTCCCAAGGCTGGGCCATCACAAACTCAGTTGTGGTAACCTCTCTCCTCCCATTTTATATTCCCTTTAGTGCTGGGATTAAAGGCATGTGACTCCCTAGGACTGGGATTAAAGGTGTAGGCCACCACTACCTGGATTTGTTTCTGCATTGTTCTTGTGTAGCCCAGGGTGGTCTTGAACTCCCAGAGATCCTTCAGCCTCTGTCTCCCAAATCCTGAGATTAAAGGTATGTTTGTTCCACCACTGCCTGATCTCTAGTGGTTTAGCTTTATTCCCTGATCTTCAGGAAAGATTTATTTATTAAAATACAAATAATTAATATACCACTACAGGGTGCTGGCCCCTGTCCTGGACACCTACTATGGTCTTATTAGGAACAAGGACGTTTAGTGTTGCCTGAAAATGTTCTGGATGTTTGAATTCTGAAAGAGTTTAAGAGTGACACTCATAGACTCTGATCAGAAAACCATGGTAGAATGCAGCTTGGCATGAAGGAAGGCAGAGGGGCTTGGGAGCGTTGAACAGGACACAGAAGAAGCCAGGCTCAGGGAATGGGGTCTGCTCCACCCTGAGTGAAATGGGCATCTGTTGATAGATGGAACAGGTTAGCCTTAATCACATCAACTCCAACTGTGCCTTCTCATTCTAATTTAATATGAAATGTCATCTAAACCTAATAAATATACCTTTGATAAATATCAGTTAAATGGTTGGGGGGGATACATTTGCATGTGGGTGTAAGCATGTGTATGTGTGGCCAGAATTCAAGCAATCTCAGTGTCATTTCACAGCTACTGACCACAACCACCGTTTTGTTTGTTTGTTTGTTTGTTTTTAAGACAAGGTCTCTAACTGTGCCCTGGGTCTTATCAATTAGGCTAGGCTAGCTGACCTAATCCCCGAAATTTGCCTGGCTCTGCCTCCCCATCACTGGATCACAGGTATATGCTACCACAGCCATCATTTTACATGAGTACTAGGGATTCAACTGGTGTCCTCAAGCAAGCACTTTAGCAACTGAGCTATCTTCCCAGGCCCCATCAGAATACTTTGGTAGAACATTCGTACTCATTTCCTGTTACATGGCCTGGCACAAATTATTCAAAAATATTTGTTAGTCAGTCACTTAACTGTGTACAGCTTTGGTCTTAGCCACCTTCCATGGAGGCAGGAGGATTCCTTGAGTTCAGATAGTAGGATCTCTTTGGGACCAGCCTGGGCTATAGCACAAGACTCTGTCTCAAACTTAAAAAAAAAAAAAATAACACATTGTATGAATGAGTGAATAACGGATGTATCCCAGCTGTTGATTGTCCTTGTAGGAAAGGTGGGGACCTATCATAACTTCAAAGAGGAAGCCATCTTTACACACAGGACAAATGAACTTGTGTGTGATTTTAGGGCATCAAGGCTGTGTGATTTCCCATGATCTCTTGCTCTTAAGAAGCACATTTGTAACTTTGGTAAAGAAATTGTGGCTGGTGTGCACCTTTAATCCCAGTTCTCAGGAGGCAGAAGCAGGCAGATCTCTGAGTTTGAGGCCAGTCTAGTCTACAGAGCAAGTTCCACCACAGCCAAGGCTACACAGAACCCTATCTCAAACACAAAAAACAAAACAACAACTCTCCACCCCCAAAAAAGAAACAAAAAGAAATTGTTAGTGTTTGTGTGTATTTCATTATATACCCCAAACTATTCTTTTAGAGACTATAATGACGTTATCTATTACCATACCCAGACATATAATGATACTGCTTGTAGGTATTGTATATGTTTAGGGGGAGAAAATAGAAATATATGATATAATTAGTATTACGGGTAGTATCTTTCCTTTTACCTATCAGGGTATTTTCATTTTGTTGTTTGTTTTTAATATTTTTGCGGTAAATATGTGCTACTTTAATAATTTGTGTAGGTTTCTTTTCCTTTTCTTTCTTTTTTGTTAAGAAGTTCTTGTGAAATGTGATTTAATAGCTTTTTAAAAGTTGCCTTTAAAAAATAAAATCCCTGGCACTATATAATCCCAGTTGCTACTTGAAACAATGGCATCGTGGCAGTGAAAGGAAACACATCCCCCATACCTCCTGCATTAGGAGCCTGGTCTTCCCAGTCACCACATGGTTAATTGGAGAGAAGCCAGCAGCACTCAGGGGTTGGAATTTGCTACATCATAGCCCCACCTCCCCACCTACAGTCTCCCTGAGTACTGTGTCCCCTACTACTGCTGGAGCCTTGGGAAGAACCTGAAGGCTGGCGGGACAGGCTGGAGCAGCTGGCTGGCTTCAGACTGTGGACTCTGCAATCAGCTCTCTGTATATTTACCTTGGGGTTACACCATCTTGAAAAATAGCACAAGTGCCAAAGTATTAGCCTGAAGATGAACGAACAAGGGACCCCAAACGAAATAATAAGGACCCCGAATTTCATTGCCTCTTCTCCCCCCGCCAGGTAAGAAGCATGAATAGTGGTGTCTCTCATCTCAGAGGCACCGCTGAAATGAACTTTGAGTTTTAACGAGGTGTTCTATGTGCATTTTTAACTCTACTCAAAACAAGCCGTGAGAATGACATCAACTGTTTGAGTCAGCTGTTGGCCCGGGCATCTACCCAGCATTTGAGGTCATTGGTGGCATCCACAAGCAGCAGGAGCAATTTTTTTTTTAGCTTGTTGACTAGAGGGCCTTCGTTGGTACTAGTGTTAAGTAGAATACGGGTTTGAAGTAGAGCATGGGTAGGAATGACCATGTGATGCATTAAATATGCCAGGGCTTTGTGGGAGAACTCCCGTGAGACTGGGGAGTTATTTAATCTGGGAAACATCTTGCTTGGTGTGATGATGAAGTGTTGCTTAGGCATCACTACTGGGGGACCCACAGAAGAGGGTTCAGTAGGCACAACCGTGAAGAACAGTTTGCAGAAGCTAGTTGGTACCTTCTTTTGATGCAGTAGGGGTCATCTTACTGAGAAAGGGTAATGGGAGAGCCGACTAGAGGAGAGCCGTTCTGTTGGATTTATCTCCTCCAGGCTGGGTTTTCATCACATGTATTTTTAATTCTTTGGAAGACACTCAGAGTAATTGAAGAATGGCTCGAAAGAATGCTAGCTTGAAGAGACATTCAGCAAATGGATGTGTCGATGTTACCTGTCAATTAATCAAAAGTTGCTTATAATAGGAGCCTGTAGTTACACCATGGCTGCTGGGGAAACTCACAGATGTGTAATGCAAGGCCTTTAAGGCAGCAGTTTCGGCTCCTTCCTGCTTTTTATTTCCCTTCATATCTGGGACCCCAAAATGTGCCTCCTCACCCAGGTATGGGAACTGTCCAGTGCCCGTTGAGTTCTGCTGCCTTTGCTGAGATTACCCTCTGAAAGGGTAAGGTGATGTCCATGGTCTAGTCAGCCCAGAACCTTCTGTCTATCTCAAGTGTAAAATGACTGGGACTCCACTTCACTCTGCTATTTTTTGCCCAGCCTTCCTCAGTGGGATAGGCCCTTGTTAAAGCATGTGCCACACTCTGGGAGGGCCTCCCTTGTTGGCTTCAGTCCATGCTGCTTTCTGCCAGTCTGATCTGTGTGTTTCTTGAAATCACAAGTTGGACACACAGATAGTCACAGCCCGTGTGTACATGATTGAATGGAATAACTTCCCATGCTTAGGCTGTCAGGACCGTAATACCCGGTAATTTATGGCATTAGCTCATGTTCCCATGTTTTGTTTATAACTGTGTAGTAATTTAAGATTGCCCTGTATACAGGGATTATGCCTCTCCTTGTCAACGTGTGTGGGACCTCACGATGTGCTAGTCACTGAGTGAGCACATAGAACTTTCAGACTCCTTTGGTTGCTTTTCTATATAGGTTAAGGAAAATGATTACATCTTAACAAACAAATGATCTACTCACAACAGTAAGTGAGCAAATATTCATTGAGCCTTTATAATTTTTAGTGCTCTGGAGTGATTTAAATGAAATAGACATGATCCCATATCAGGAGGCATGTGATAACTCCAGAAAGTATTCATTATGATGAGGAGAAAAGATGCTAATTCTTTTTGAAGGTTAATTGTGAGAGTTACATGAGAAACTATATATTTGTTTTTCATTTTATAGATGGAGAACCAAGGCTTAGTGAAACTGAGTTGTCTAAGATCTGTCTGTTAAGCTATCAGTCTCTGAAAACTGTTCTGAGAGCCTTTAAAGATTTCACAATATCTTATGGTTAAACAGGCTGCTCGCGGTTTGTGGTGGTTTGAATGAGCATGGCCATCACAGGCTCATGTATTTGAATGCTTGGTCTGTGGCTGGTGGAACTGCGTGGGAAGGATTAGGAGGCATGGCCTTAGTGGAGGAGGTGTGTCACTGGGAATAGGCTTTGAGGTTTCAAAAGCCCATGCCAGGCCCAATCCTTCTCTCTTTCTGTCTCTATCCCATGGATCAGAATGTAAGTTCTTATGTAAGTTCTCCAGCAGCGGGCCTGCTGACTTGCTGCATACTTTCCATGATCGTGGACTCACCCTCTAGAACTGTAAGCAAACCCCTACTTAAGGCTTTTTTCTGTAAATTGCCTCAGTCATGGCATTTCTCCACAGCAGTAAAAAAGTAACAGAGACACTGTTTAAAGTCCTACAGCTGAGGGAGCATGTAGGAGAGAAATGCAGCTTATGACCCCAGCTTGTGACCTCTGGGATAAAGCAGAGAGTTGGGAGTTACATGCCTGGGCAGCTTCCACACTGACCAGAGCGTAGACTATTTTAAGCTGAGTGTAGACTCATACCTGTATTCTAAGCCGCTGGGGAGCCTTGAGGCGCGAGGGCTGCTGCAGACAGAGGGCTGCCTGGGCTACCTAGGGAGACCGCATCGCAGTCAAGAAGCAGAAAAGCATTTTCCGTGATGCTCAGAGAACCACGCTTGGAATCTTTTCGCTTCATGCGTCCACTCCCTCAGCCCGCAGTTGGATTCTGTCTCCACAACTCAACTTTGTGTGTTTGCAGCAGCATAGCTCTGGAGAGCTGGATACCATGCTGTCTAGCACAACCGTCACTAACCCATATGACTCCTGAGTACCTGAAAGGTGGCGAGTGCAACCGAGGAGGCCAGAGATGGTCCTGGTTTCTCCGTGTTGGAGTCCCAGGCAGTTGTGAGCTCCCTGATATGGATTCTGGGAACCAAAGTTAGGTCTTCTGGAAGATCAGCAAGCACTCTTGACGACTGGGCCATCTCTTCAGCCCTTAGTTGTAGTTTATTTTTTTTTTTTAATTAAAATTATTCAACAGTTTGTGGCTGCTGGGGTTGGGGAGGGAGTCTTTTTTCTTTTAGGATGTGACCCTTTGTAGGTTACTCATGCTCTAGTAGATAGTTGCACATACTGATGAC
The DNA here is from genome assembly GCF_950005125.1 of Chionomys nivalis. Lineage (NCBI taxonomy): Eukaryota > Metazoa > Chordata > Mammalia > Rodentia > Cricetidae > Chionomys > Chionomys nivalis. Next base: position 21,444,792 of record NC_080093.1, on the reverse strand, counting down.
ACTAACTCCACTCTGTGGGTTTTAAAAAAATAGAGTACATGAAGTTGGAAGGAAGATGTGGTGGGCTGGTTCTCAAAGGAGTTGGGGGGAGGAAGTGGGGAGTGGTTTTGATCAGAACACATTGTGTATGTATAAATAAACAACAATAAAAGCATTCTAAATACAAGGCCCTTTTCAGGAAAATATATTTGAAAACCAATCTTTTTCCTTTGAAGGAATTGACTTAAAAACCTTTTTAGTTTTTTGAAAGGCAAGGGTTTTAAATTTTGGTTAAGCCCATTTCATCTTTTCCTTGTCTTTATTATTAGTGCTTCTTGTGTTTTATGATTTGTGCCTTAGTGTCATGAAGATACCTCTTCCTGTATGTTTCACCATGTGGGCTTTCTGTTTGGCTCTGTAGTCCATTGTGAGTTAACCTCATGTATGACAGGGCATAAAGGGTCACACTCCAGTGCTGGAGCTGAGTCCCATGAGTGGTGTCACATTGAAATTCTGTCCCTCTTCTTTTGACTTCAGTCTGGATGTTTACAGTTTTTGTTATTTCTGCGGGGATGACTATATTTACCAGAAGGGTTTCCTTTCCTTGTAGCTTATTAGCTTATTATAACTGAGACTTAACCTGATATGGGCAACCTTCTTGTGAACCTCCATTTTGTTTTTGTGATAATTCAATGAATTCGTAAGTAGAAAACAATTCCTGTAGCATTCTCATTACATATCAACCAATTCCTCATGCCTAACATATGCAGGATATAAAGTCGAGGTATCTGGGTCTTCGGGGTCTGAAGCCTGACATTTCAGACTCTGAAAGACTTCTAATCAAGAATGCTAAAGCCATGAGGGGTTAAACCTTTGTGGTCTTGGACAAGGACCCAGATGAGTACACCAGTGCCTTGGGGGAATGTTTCAAAGCTTTATTTCCTGTGAGTTATGGAATTTCCATCGTAATAGTTCAGAGAAAGGAGGTCAAGAGGGAGTGGAGCTGCAAATACTTGGAAGAAGAAGCAGTGGGGATCGACTTGTACCATGCAGTGTTTGTGTGCGGGCATGTGCGCATTGTACCCACGTGCCCCGTGTGCACATGACGGAGAAAGGGAGGACAGACTCATGAGAGCACACATTCCTTCTTTAATCTCTTTGCATAGTGAGCCTGGGGGAGGAGAATGTATAAGCAAACAACTGTCCCCTGGTTGGCTGTCTGTCATCCACAGATATTCAGAGCAGCTCAGTAAAGCTCTTTAGGTTTGGAGATGTAAGTGGGCCTGTTAAATTCTGCTTCCAGCTCTCAGAGTCACCTTAGTGGTTTTTATCATGATGGTGACAGAGATGAACAACTTTCACTTTGACTGGCTGGATAAAATGGTCTCCAGAGAGCTTTAGGCCAGCTCTCAGCTCTGCACTGGGCAGTCCCCTCCTCTATCTTTTGTTATCTGTACTGTTCCCTCTGTTCAAAGTCTCCTCTCCTCTCCATGGCTATAAATAATTGCCATCTTTCTGTAAAGTCCCAGCTCAAATCCCCCATCTGTCAAATCGTTGCTGGTCTTCTGGTTAAGAACCATCTGAACTATGCACACTCTGACAGGTGCAAAACCTGACGGTTTGCTGACAGCTAAGGTTTATTTCTTTATTTACTTATTTATGAGTGTATATTCACTATACATGTGCTGGATTTCATAACAGCATATTCCTAAGTATGTTTCAGATCCAGCCATCATGTCTTTCCTCAGACTAGCAGAGAGGAATAAGGGGAGGGGCCGAGAAGTGTTGCTAGAAGCCTCTTGTTCATTTCCTGGCTGCCCAGACTCCCAAAATAATCACACAGAAACAATATTATTTACATCACTGCTTGACCAATCACTTAAGCGTATTGCTGGCTAGTTCTTATATCTTAAATTAACCCATTTCTATTATTTTGTATTTTGCCACGAGGCTCATGGCCTACAGGTAGGGTTCCCACTGGTGGCTCATGTCTGTCTCCTCTGGTGGCTCCATGGCGTCTCCTGACTCCTCCTTCTTTTTCCCAGCATTCAGTTTAATTTTCCCTTTCTAGATCTGTTCTACCCTCCTATAGGCCCAAAGCAGTTTCTGTATTAATCAATGGTAATCACAGTATACAGAAGGGAATACCACATCACCTCTTCTTTTCTGTTTAAATGAAAAGGAAGGTTTTAATTTTAATATAGTAAAATTACATATAACAAAAGAGGTATCAAGAGTTACGTTACAATATTTATACCTACTTTATCTTTTATCATGACTAAGGAAGACTATAACATATCTCTTGCTTGATATTGTTTTTGTTGATTGTAATTCTATTTTTTTTATATTTATTTATTATGTATACAATATTCTGTCTGTGTGTATGCTTACAGGCCAGAAGAGGGCACCAGACCTCATTACAGATGGTTGTGAGTCACCATGTGGTTGCTGGGAATTGAACTCAGGACCTTTGAAAGAACAGGCAACGCTCTTAACCACTGAGCCATCTCTCCAGCCCTGCAATTTTAATTTTTATACTTGATATTTGTTCTTGTTATATATAATTTTGTATTAGGCTTAGAACTCTCTTATTTAAACAAAAGGGGAAGGTGCTATAGGAATTCCTTCAGCCAGTATAGCCTTTAAGTTACCAGCCCACTTGGGCATGGTCTCTTATACTATCAATACCAATGTAAAGTGCACACACTCCCTCTCTCTTCTGGCTGCTAGATTCGGTTCCTGTTCCCCATTCATGCAGAGGTCTGTGATCTGTGAGTCTGCCCCTAAATAAATAACTCCTTTATTATACTCAATTCTGAGCTAGTGTGGGATTTCTTTTTAGCATCCGTCTTCTGAGGAGGACTGTCCCTCCAAAGACATGTCTCAGAAATTGCAAACCACTTTTCCTTATGTCTCATTAGCTGTACCATAATCACATGGCCACATTAAGATATAAGGGGTAGTTATAACCCTGCCCTGAAATTCAGATATTATGTTATTGAGGATAACTATGAGCACAGATTTCTAGGGAGGGAGGGGATCACTGCTAGGGAATAAAGGACTCTTTGCCACCCAAGTGATACAGTGCTGTTGCAAATATTAAATGAGATTCTATATATCTGTTTGAACAAGATTTTCACACAGTTTATGTTCTGTTAAGTACTAACTATTGTTTTTATAATTAAATTTGACAGACAGCCATCCATTCACTCAATCTATTCAGCATATTTTGAGCTCCCTCAGTGTTGGATGCTGCTGCTCTATTGAAATCCCTCTACCAGCATCTAAAGAAGACCGTCATCAAAGATGGCTCCCCCTTGGTTAAACAGCTCTACAAGACAGGGAATTCTTTGTTAGGCTGGGCCAAAGACTTTCTTCCTAATAATTAATATGCCTTGGCCCTTATTCTGCCTTTTGAGATAATATGAAACAAGCCTTTATTCATCTTGAGACCAGATAGGCGAAGACAGAGATCAGGACTCCCACTTCATTTTCTGGCTCTAAACATGCAGCTCATCATCTCATTATTTATCTGGGACAGGGTTGGTGAGCCTCTTTTATAAAGGGCCAGATGGTAAATATTTTCGGCTTTGTGTACCACATGGTCTGTGTCACAGCTTCCCAACTCCTCTGTTATAATGTAGAAATGGACATAGATATGACATAAATTAGTAGATGTAACTGCATGGCAGTAAAATTTTATCGATAAAGTCTGGTGGCAAGCCAGCTTTGGGCCTCAGGCTGTAGATCTCTACCCCTGTTTTAGCCCATGAAAAGTCATTAGCACCATTATTCTTGGCTGATATGCCCCTATTCTGAAGCTAAAACCTCCCTCTGTGTCACCCTCTGATCCTCTATACCTTTTATCTGTTTTTCTTATCTTACTGCTTCATCTATGATTTCCAGCACAGTTTATATCTCCATGGCTCTGCTCTGGTTATTAATTCCCCTAATCATACTATCTATCCCCAATAAATCTGTAGCTTAGACATATTAGATTGACCCCACTCCCCATATTACATAACCTTAGGCCATACATCCCTTGAATCTCAGGGGGGTGGTCCTTTTCTAGTCTCCCTCATGAACATTTCTCACATGTCCATGTAAGAAAAACAATAAATCCCATTTTACATCCTTTTGCTTTTCATATCTGTTAAGACTATGGTCTACATTTTGGTGCTTCTAATTTTATTTAGACAATATCATACCGCTCACTGTAGCTTTAATTCTAAGCTTAGTTGACCCTTTCTTTTGAAGTTAATCCAGGACTACTTTAGAAGGTCTGGGCAGAAATTAGCATTTGTTGATTGGCTAACCACTTTTGACATGTATGGCACAGGTGTTCCTTCCTAATATTGATAACTCAAGAACACCAATTGGTGGTCACAAGACTGATATTTAAGGAATTGATTCTGATTATAAAATAGAAATGAAACTCAAGCAGACCTGATGAAGAATATGTGTACAATTATCTCATGAGGGGAAATTCAACAAACACCATGCCACGAAGGCAGAGCCATTGAGCCTTGACTGTCCTTTCTTGTGAATAATGTGAACTAACAGACATTTCCTCTGACTTGGTATCTTTCAAAGTTTTTCACTCATAACCTTATCTTTGAAGGCAATTTTATTTCTATTTTGCAGGAGAGAAACTCAAACCTGACTGTAAAATATTTACCAGAGGTCCCAGACCCTGTGTTTGGCTGTTTTAGTTCATTTCAGTCCGCATTGCTCTTCTCTGGGAAGTGCACTGCAACTCATCGTTTTGCTAACTCCTACATGTCTTTAATAATGCAGCTTAATCATCACCATCTCCAGTAACCCCACTGTGGGAATGAATCCCGCCTTATGCCCACCATCTGTTTTAGGTGTTCTTCATCAGTGTTGACACAGCGCTGTTTGTAACATACCTTGACTGGTAATTTATTAGCTCATGAAGAAATTAAGGGCAAGATGCTTGCCTCATTTAATTTTGCACTCAGTAAACATTTGTTGAAAAATGGAATATCGTGAGATGGAGCCCAGCCTAGGGAGTCAGTTCTCCGTGATGTTTCTCATTCCTGAATACAGCTGGAAGCAAAACAAGGATCATTGCTTTAGTAGGCTGTCTGTAATCTCCAGCCTTCCGAAACAAACCCAAATAAAGAATAGGCTACTCCCAGGAGTCATGTCTTTATAAACAGCAGAACCTGAACCCACAAGGTCTCAGCCTGGGTGGAGGAGGAAACAGCACAGTTCATGGTTAGGAAAAATTTCTGGAGTCAGACTTTTTAGGTTTGAATCCTGTCTCCATCATTCCCATCAGCTGACTTAGCCTCTTTCTAGGCCTTGATTTCTAGTTTCCCAAATACAAAGAGCAGAACTTTCTTGTATTCTCTGTTGCTATGTAACAATCAATATACAACAAAATTTATGGTGCAAAACAATAAACGTGTATTATTCCATATAACTCTGTGGTTAGGAGTCTGGGAGAGAGCTTATGTGGCTGAGGCGCTCTTGTGAGGCTGCAGGTGCTGGCTGCAGCTGTAATCACTGGGAGCCTTGACTGAGGCCAGAGGAGCCACTCTCAAGATGATATACCATGTGACCGTCGGGGGCGCTCAACAGCAGCTGGTCCCTGGCAACGTGACCTATTCTCGGAACTCCTCCAGGCTACTTCCGTCACATTCTGTGTGTTAGGAGGAAATCACTAGTGTATCCCATATCCACGAGGAGAATCATGTCCTACCTTTTGTAAAGAGGAGTATCAAAAGCATTTGTTACTTAAAAAATCATTACTTTTATTTTATAGGATTGTGTGAGAATGAACTGAGATATTAATTGCACTGTATTTACCAGAAGACTTAGTACCAAAAATGTTTGCTCCTCTCTCCCACCTAGAATTCCTTATCTTTTCCACAGATGAAGAAACAAAAGCAAAACATGGACTAACTGTCAATTTGAAGGCTTTGAAAAAACAAAACAAAACAAAGACCCTGAATCCAAGTTAGTGAGATAACCTATTAAAGTTTTCTGTAGCATTCTTGAAACAGAAAGCTGTTTGTGAATATATAGATTTTTTTCATTCTTTTAAAAAATTTTGATATTATAATATAATTACAACTTTTCACCCTTTCCTTTTCCTCTCTTCAAACCCTCTCATACCACTCCTCTTTGCTTTCTTTGAAATTTATGGCCTCTCTTTTTGTTATTATTATATGAATATGCATTTATATACATAATAGAATATGCTCGGTCTACACAGTGTTATTTATATGTATGTTTCCAGGGCTGAGCATTTGGTATTGGATAGCCAATTGGAAGACTTATTTCTCCTGCCCTCAGAGTTATAGCTCTTAATGTAAGATTTAGGCCTCATGGGCTTCTCTCTACCTGTTTTGGTATGTCTATTGTTGTTCTTGATCAACTCGCATTTAGGCAATGATGTTGGTAGGTTTCCTTGGGAAAGAGTGACATCTGTGGACAAGGGGCAAAGACAGCACAGCTGATGCTGGCAGTGGGTAGTGGTGACCTGTGAAGAGTTGCCTCAGGAGGAGAGGCTGCACCTAGGCAGAAAGGATCCACTTGTGATGGGAACCCTCTGGTCCCAACATTCCTGAAAGAGCCTTGCTGACAGCACCTTCCACATCACAGAGAAGTTTGGTTGACTCTCTTGGTTCATAGGGTTTCATGTAAGTGCTGGCTGTCTACCCCATAGGGCAACATGTAATACAAGGAAGATGTTCAATCATTTGATCAAAGGGAAAAAAAAGACTGTGCCATTAAACTAGCTAAGCCACTTAAAATATTACACCTTCATAAGTCAGTCTTTCATGTCCACTTACATTTAAACTGAACGATTTCTTACTCAAGTGAAACCAAAAGGGTGTTTCTTTAAATGTGAGGGAGTGGGGACTAGGAATGTTGACTAAAGACGTATTTTGGAATGTTTAAACCCACTGTTAGTTCCCTTTGGTTGCATCTCTTCTTTGTTTACTGTTTGGTTTTATAATAAGTGTTTAAAATTAACTGAATTTTAAATGACTTTAATTTCAGTGCTTTTTTTTCCCCTAAATGATTGTTTTAGGATTCAGAGTGTACGTCTTTAGTCTACCTGTAGGTAACCATCTAATGATTCATGTAGAAATAACCTCATAGCATTACTGTTCCAGGTCCCTTCTCTTGACCTCTACTGTCTAGACAGTTCACTTCTGGGACCTCCCACAGGGCAGGGAAACCTGCTTGCTCTTTGGGCTGAGGAGGGAGGAAGACTTGATTGGGGGAGGGGGGGAATGGGAGGTGGTGGCGGGGAAGAGGCAGAAATCTTTAATAATTAAATAAATTAATTAATTAATAAAAAAATAAAAAATAAATAAAAAAGAGAGAGAAAAATAAGGAAAAAAAAGAAATCTCACAACACACAATTACTATTTTGCATAAATGGTCAATTATCTTGCTAAGTGATTTTTTAAAAAAATGAAAAAAATTCATGTCCATATTTAATAAGTTTAGGCTATTTGCTCCTCTTAAAACTATTCATGGATTTTTATATTATGTGCATTAGTGTTTTATCTGCATTTATGCGTGTATGCGGGTATCAGATCAGTTTTAATTAGATTGCAGACAGTTGGGAGCTGCTGTGTGGGTGCTGCAGATGAACCTGGGTCTTCTGGAAGAGCAGCCAGTGTTCCCAACTGCTGAATCATCTCTCCAGCCCCTCTTTGATCCATTAGATAGACCAGTCTAGAATTTTCCTTCTGTACAGGGTCTTCCTTTATCACTTTCTACAGTTAAACTCTGCTACTTGATGAGTCCTTCCAGCTTTGCATAGCTGAAAAAGGTTTACTTCATTTTCATTTGCTGGGTATAGAATTCTGCTTACCAGTGTCTCTTCTTATTCTGCTCCTTGCTTGCTTGCATTGTTTCTGATGAGAAATCTATTGTCTTATCTTTGCAGCTCTTGTCTTATCACCCTAGCTCCTTTGGCCTTCTTGAAGTGGCAGCTTTTCCTCTTTTGTCTAGACAGACTATTGGATTCTACCTGGGTCTGGAGACTCTCTAAAAGCGAGCTCAGCTATTTACACTGCGCTCACTTAATTTTTCTCTTGATTCAGATATCAACATTGTGTTTGGACTATTCACTGTGTGAAAATCATTATCTTTTTCTTTTTTCTTTTCTTTCTTTCTTTTTTTTTTCTTTTTTTTTTTTTTTTTTTTTGCTTAGACTTTATTTAAAGCACCAGGATAAATTTGATTCTTCATACTCTCCAGTTTCTTTTTGTTTTGTTTTGTTTTCTGGAAGCGGAAGTTCCAAATTGTCAAGCCAAAATGACAAATGCTTAACATATTAAAACTAACTTTTGGTTGTAAAACTCTCTCCTAAGAATTGACCTGTATCTTCCACTAAGTAAAAATTATCAACTCACTTTAAAAATCTATTTAATGCCATAAATGTTTGATGTTATTTCTTTTCTTATAGGGAGCAGAAAACACTCAAGCTGGATTTTTAAGTCACTGCACATTAACAATAAACCACAAGTTGCAGAATGTGATCCTGAGTAAAATGCTTCTGAAAAAATTAGCTTCAAGCAACAGAGGAAAGAAGTCTGGAGGGCCATTTTGAAACACTGGTCTAAAACAAACTGTTCTTGTTGGAAATTACAACTGGAAAGTTTTGCCTGGCTCTCAACATACCCAAATGAAAGGCACTGTCGACTTGTTTCTCACAGAGACCGGGATTATGTGAGATTACCTGTTATCTTAACATGCTCACCAGGGGAGGGAACCCAGAAGAGTAACTGAAGGACACAGGTCAAGATGACTTCTGAAGAAATGGCCGCTTCCGTCCTCATCCCTGTGACTCAGAGGACAGTGGCTTCTGCCCAGTCGGCAGTGGGAGAGGACAAGAGTGAACAGGTCTCAGATGCTGCTGTTCCAAAGGTACGCGCTGGCAGGTCCAGCGGCCAGATCCCCCAGACCCTCTCACGGTGGAACAAACCTGAGGCAGAGCCTTCTAGAAGCGATTTGTCCCAGGTCCTCTCAATAGCAACGGGAGGCATAATGAGCGATGAGAACCACAATGAACAGTGCTGGGAGCAAAACCTGCCAGACTCTGTGAGAAACCGCACCGTCAACTGCAACAGCCTCTTGCAGAGTCACCAGTGTGACCCTCCTCGGAACCAGCTTCGTGGGGCCTGTGACTCGGTCGCAGAAGAGGGCCTGTGTTTGCAAACTGGAATTTCTTCTCCACTGGAAAGGAAGGCATTCCCTGGAATTCAACTGGAAATGGGTGATCCTCCCATGGATGTGAGCCCTTTGGGAAACGAGCCTGGAATCACGGAGCCCAGCGGACCTCAGCCTGACAGCAACATGGCAGTCTTTCATTTCCGTTATGAAGCAGACAGAACAATGTCTGACGCTTTCCATTCCCTGTCAGAAAAATTAATTTTGGATGACTGTGCAAACTACGTTGCTCTTCCTGGGGGGCAGCAGAAGAAACATTACGAGGCGTATACTCGTAAGCTAGTGGAACTGACCAGAGACTGTGGCAATAAGAACGGGCGGCTGCAGTGCGAACATTGCAGCTTGCTGCACAGCAAATACCTACGCTTTGAAAGCGCCTGCCCGCAGGCTGACGTGGGCTGCTCAGGGGCTGGATTTTGCAGGGAGGGTTTTACTCACAATCCACCTGCCAAGACTTTCCTGAGCCCTTTGGAGGATTTCTCTGACAGTTGTGAAGACATAGACGATTTTTTGAAAAGCAAAAAGGAACGGTCCACTTTGCTAGTGAGAAGGTTTTGTAAAAATGACAGGGAAGTGAAGAAGTCCGTGTACACCGGCACTAGAGCGATAGTGAGAACCCTGCCTTCTGGCCATATTGGGCCAGCTGCTTGGAGCCATGTGGATCGGAAGAGAGCGAGGCTCTTAGGGTCTTGTGGGGATGCAATGGAACCTCTGTCAGCAATGGATGTAAGGCCATGTGGGAGCCTACATCTGTCTGAAGCCCAGTGGTGTCTGGTAAGAGTTTACGTTTCTTCCATCGCTTTGGTTTGTTTTGCTTTTCCTCCCTTCCTTCATTCCCCCTTTAGAAGCTTTTATCTAGGGTCTTACTATATAGGTCCTACATAAGCCTGGAGCTTGCTATGAATATGGCCTAGCATGACCCTCCTGACAACCTCCTGAATCTTGAGATTACAGGTGGACACTCCTGTTTCCTTCCATTATTTCATTAAACTTGCTTGTTCTTTTTATAAATCTGAATTTCTATTGCTTTAATTAAAAGATAAAGCAAGATCTGTCAAATTATGATTCTCACAGGAATCATTGGCAGTTATTGAGAAATAGGTATTCCAATTGATAGGTCTAAGGTCTAAGTTGATTCTGCAGGTCACAAAACATGCACAGGCCTATGTAGGGCTTGGAGAAGTTACAGATTTTCTGTCATCAGCTTTGGAGATGCATTCTCAAGTCTTTTCCATGACCCACTGTGGCCTTTAGCTTTACAGGCCTGAAGGAGTTTAAGTCTTGAAGCTCACTTTATACCCAAAGGTCTTCCCTTTCTTCTCTCTTAAACTTTGTGTGTGTGAGTGAGTGCATGTCATATACCCCGTCAGCGAGGACAATGTGGTTAAAATAATACTTTAAATGCACCAAATGAAATAGAAAGCATCAGTAATGAAGAAAAATATGTTGGCTTACACTTGTGCGACACAAGATGGTTTTGAAATTGGGAGATGCCAGTTTAAATGCATCTTTACTGCCATACGGACCCTCATTACCTAGGATTGTGATAGCTAACTGAGTTTCCAAGCAGTAAGGAATGTAAGTAGAGTGACTTACTTGGGACTTTTTTAATTTTGACCTTGTGAGCCTCATGTTACAGGAGATCCCTTTAATCTGGGCAAACGGAGACAACGGACCACTCTAGATAGCCATAATATCATAAGATCTCCACCACAACCATGATATGATGTTAAATGTGCTATTTTTATTGGTGGTAAGATCATTCACTTCTTGTAGATGCTCATAATTAAAGAAATGCTAAATTTACACGTAAGATTACCGAGAATAATCATTTTTGATTCTAAGTTCCAGGGCCTCCAAGAATCTCGGTTTTCCTTTTTAACCATAAACAAGCAGGCTGCTCTGAGCCCGATCTGCACTGCTGAAGATTGAACCATATACTTTGCCTATTTCTTGCTTGGGAGCATTTGGGATCTTGTCTGATGAAAGGAAGGAAGGAAGCCTTTCTATGTTTGCTGTCCATTCACCACAGCCAGAGTGTGGGTTCCTTTCTACATCTCTTCCCCTGATCCCACACGAAAGCTGAGTCAAAGCAAGACACTCCATACAGAGTGGCCTGTCCTGCCCTGCACACTGAAGTCTTGCCCCTCGGCTCTCCTCCATGAGGCTGCTGCTGAGGACAGCATGCCACCCCATGTGAAAGGATGTAACTTTCTAAAGTCACGCACCCTTGAGAGCACATTAGAAGTTTCCGGATAGCAAATGAATACAAATGCATTGCTGTCATAGCTTCCAAAGGACGCTTGTGTTGGGCGTGAGTTTTAGAATGATTAGAGAGTGACTGGGCTTCCTTCCGGCTCTCTCCACCCTGAAGCTGTTGGGCAGAAGCTAAACACCTTCACGTGTCAGGCTGCTTAATTTACAGGGAGAAGAGCTAATGGGATGAGACAAACTGTCTCCTCACCACCGCTCTGTTAGAGTGGGCCTCAAAAACTGCTCTTCCCTTTGTCTCAAATGCCTTTTGGAGACTACGGGCTTTTTTTTTTTTTTTTTCTGCCATGTATGGTATATCTGGGTGGGCTGGCTGTGCTGTCCTTTAGAGGGAGAATTCAACATGCATGCCGCGCCATGTCAGAAAGTTACTGGTCTTTAAACTATAGCCTTCTCTACAACTTGCTCTTTAGAGTCTGGCAGAAATGCTTCACAGTTTGGCACAGCTGAATTATATCCGCTTGCCTCAGGTCTTGTGAGTTACTCCGTTCATCTGAAAGTGCAGTACCCCCGCGGTACACTCCCTTTCTGTTTTCTGATGGTTCCATGCGTATCTTTCCTATTTGCTCAGTCAAGTTGTAAATTTAGGAAGGGCAGAGACAGAGCCCTTATGCTTTTTTTCCTCTATATAATAATGCATGCGTGTTGCTGGATGCAGAGAGAACAAGGACAGTGACATGGTTGGAAACAGACTCTGGAGCCGACCCAAATTTAAATTATGGCTTGGGATCCAAGAGTGATTGACAGGCAGTCTTTTTGCTCCTAATTACCTTTCATGTAAACCAGGCATAAAGGTGCCATTGTGGGCCCCTCTACAGCGAGATGTCATCCTTCACACAGTGCTGAAAGCAGTGAGTGCTCTTGTCCCGACCTTCAATTTTCTGCTTGTTGGTGGACTCATTCCCACCCCGTTATGCTCTTTGGTGGACGTTTACACCAGGATGGATTCTAATGTCCAGTTTGCCCTCCATATCTGCAGGCTTTGCCTTCATGAGTCCCTTTAGATGCAGACTAAAGGGATCTGAAAATTTTTGCTAGGACTGTCGTTGAGCGACGGAGTGCTTGCCGTCACATATAAAGCCTTGAGTTCAAACTCCAGTAGCCACCTCCTCCATCCCGCCCAACATTTAGCCAGGTCTGATAGCAACTACTCAGGAGCCTGACGCAGGAATATTGCAAGTTCAAGGCCACATAGTGAGACTTTGTGTCAAAATAAATGCAAAAAAAGCCCGAGAATATAGTTCAGTGGTGTTGTTTTTTTGGGCTTGCCTATGTGATGCCGTAGGTCCAGTTCCAAGTAACATACATACACACACACACACACACACACACACACACCTGTTAAAAGCATTTACAGCTAACTGGTTTTTATTGTCATTATTCTGCACACAACAATTCAGCGTGTATGTGATAATGGATAGGTAGCTTGCAAATATTATACAATTTTCTATAAGGGACTTGAATATCTGCAGTTTTGAGTTTCCATGCCGTCCAAGGAGCAACTGTATTGTCTTAGCCTATAGCGTGACCCCCCCAGTCCTTCCTATGCATTGCAGGCGTGTGTTACTCATCTAATTAGTTCTTTGGCATAACATCTTGGCTTTTTTTTTCCCTGGGCGTGTTGATCAGAACAGTCCAGTGACTTTATATTTTCACAGCTGTGTGGAGAGAATAGGTTTGGATGAAGACATTAATGAGGATTCATGCTTGCTGACTAACCAGATTGTTAGTCTTCTCCTGTGTGGAAAACATCAAAGTACCCCCCATCCAGTCCCTTGAGTACTCCCTCCTGCTCTAAAGCTGTTGGCTCAGCAAAGTGGAGTCTTTGGCAAATGGCTAAAACTGCAGGGTAAAGATTTCACTAGGAGTGTTTATCTTTAAAAAAAAAAATCTCTTCCTGTCTGATCTTGGGAGTTCAAAGCCTAGAGTTATCTTACAGGTAGATTCAAGCTCAGAAAGTGCCAGCTTTTGTCTTGACAAACTTAACTGTGTAATCCTAGCCATGTGTAACTCAGTAGCCATGGAAGGGGCCCTGGGTGGCCAAGGCAGGAAAGTCACCCGGTTCTGTACTAATATTTTAAGGATTTCCCATCTTTGATCCTTAGGAGGATTCACTCCACATGAATGTGTAGATACGGCAAAACAGAGAAGATTCATGTTGAATTTTTAAAGGAACAGGAGATAATTTAAGAAAATTTTTATAAAGGAATACAACTCACTTTAAAAAAATCTTATTAGCAAAACTGTAAATAAAAAATATGGACACAGCCAGCTTCTGTGACTGCCCTACCTCTTTCTAAAATGCTGGCTCTTTACTGCTCAGCTCAGAATATTAAACTTAAGAGGTAGTGATGAGTTGAGCAGTAATGCCTTTATTGAGACAAATGTGCTTGAAGGAGGAGGGAGGGAGAGAGGAGGAGGAGGAGGAGGAGGAGGAGGAGGAGGAGGAGAAAAAGAAGAAGAAGAAGAAGAGAGAGAGAGAGAGAGAGAGAGAGAGAGAGAGAGAGAAGAGGTGTGTGTGTGTGTGTATGTACACGTGCAAGTGCGCTGGGAATTGAACATATGACCCCCTGCTTGCTAGGCAAGCACTCTACCACTGAGCTATTTTCTCTTTCACATGGAGCGAAACCAAACCTTAGGAGAAAGTCAAGGCCTCTGATACATGACCCACTGATAATAAATTCATGTCCTAAGCTGTAACTTATAAAAATGACTGAATCCTTTGAGCCTCACTGTCCACCCTAAGAGGTACCTTTGAAATAACAACAAGACTTTGTTTTTTTCTTTAAGAATTTGGTTGCCCTGAAGATCAGTGACAGTTTGAACCTTGAAATAATTAAAATTTCATCGGGTGCTTAGACTAAGCTGGAAGCCAGTGCCTGGTGAGCTGCCTGGCGGCTTCTTCTTTCCCTGGGACTTCATCAACATTAATGACATGAGATTTGGAAGAACCTGCCCTTTCCCACTGATTGCTCTGAGAGAGAGTGGGTTCCACCAGCCCCGTACAGTGCAGTTATGTCCAGCGCATCAGTGATGAGCAATCTGAGGCCAGCCCTGGGATGATGGAACTACACACTTTTTTCGATTAGCTGACCTGGGACAGCGCCGATCATCTCTCCTCATCTCTGTAGTTACTCTAGCTCTTTGGCCTAGGATCTGAAAAAAGGTGGAATGAAAACCTTCCACTAGGACTCTGCTTTGTGATGTGTGCATTTCTGGCTACTATTACTCTTACGGCAGCCTTGGGACAAGGTCAGCATTAGGACTGTCCCTGCTTTCCTGCAGTTGTTCTGAGTAAATGGAGATGTCAACTTCGGAGACCTGTCTCTTAGAAAGGCCATTTATATGTGGCCAGAAAATGATCAGATCCAGTGGACAAAGACAGGCCATCAGGACCTGGTCTCATCCTTGCCCTGCATTTTACAGGATAGGACCTCAGGATGCCCTTGGAATGAGCAGCGGGAGTTTCGCTCTCTGGGAACAAGGAGACAGTAGACAATAGGGCTCATAGACAATTTGGGGTGATGGGGAGGTTTCCACCCTGCTGACCAAGTGATTCAGCATTCAGGGACTTGAAGCATCATTGCAGGGCTGGGTGTGGCCATCCTCTGCCCTCCATGACTAGACTAACTGGTGGTTTGGTCCTCCCTGAAAAACTGTTCTCAGATGGGGGTGCTGACTCATGCTCCGGTCCTCAAAAGCTCCAAGACACCCACGTGATGCTCCCTTTGGTGCTCTGGATACATCCAGAGTTCATGAGTGCAAACACTTAACTCTTATACTAGGTCCCTTCCCTGAAGTCCAACCCCTTCCCTCGTGCAGGCTCTCACCCCTCAAACCCCCAGAAAGCTCAACAGAAACCTCCCACTCAAGCGTCCAGCAATGAAGTCCTGCTGGTCTCTCAGGGATGCTAAGGGCCCCTTCTCCTTTGAAGCACAAACCATATCTCCTTGTTTGAGGGAAGGGGCGCTTGGACGTCTTTTCTTTTAAAACATCTTTGTTGAGATACAATTTACCCATTTGTACTTAAAGATAAGTACACCCTTCACCACAGTCAGTCTGGACCACTTCCATTCCCTAAAAGCAACCCTGTGCCCTTCAGAACCAGCCCTACCCTTGGCCTCTTCTTTAACCCCATGCACCCACTATTCTTTCTGTCTGTTGAATATGCTATTGTGGATTTTCATACACTTGAACTTACAGGGTATATGATATTTTGGGAATGGCTTGATTCACTTAGCATTGGCATTTTCAAGTCATTCAACCCTATAGCATGTATTCATGCTTCATGATTTTTTATTGTGCAATAATATTCCATTGGATTATGTCTATCCACTCATGAGATGCTGAACATCACGCTTTTTCTGCTCTGAGGCTATTATGAACAGTGCTTCTGTGAACTTATTTCTTTGAAGGGTTAAGATTGAACTCAGGGCCTGTGACTTGCCAGGCAGATGCACTGAACTGCATCTCCAGCACTGTGAACATTCCACACAGGCACCTGTGAGGACACACATTTCCTGTTCTTGTTAGTATACACCTAGGTGTGGAAGGTGGGGCTATCCCTCTACATCTGATCTTTTCAGGAGTCCCTGAACAGTTTCTCCAAGCATCTGCCTCATCCCCACAACAATGCACAAGGCATAAGTGTCTCCTCATCCCTAACAGAGTTTGTTATTATTTCTGTCTTTGTTAATAGCCATCATACTTAGATGTGGAGTGATAATTTTATTATCGCTTTTATATGCATTTTCCTGATAGTGGCTCTGAGCATTGTCTCATGCGTTTATTGGCCTTTTGCATTTTTCCAGAGAAATGTCTAGTCTAGTCAAATCCCGGGACTATACCCAGGGCCTCGCACATGCTAGGCAAGTACTCAATCACTGAACAACCCCAGTAGCTTTGCCCATTTTAAAATTGAGTTGTCTTTCATTATGAGTTCTATATATATTGTGGATATAAGTCTATGATCATATGATTTACTATATTTATTAGTTAAGGGTATAGATACAATGAATAGACATTGAGAAAGTGGCCAACGTGGTTTGCAGCTTTAATATCCAATGAAACTTGTTAAATGCTTCCTTTGGCCATCACTTTGCCTCTCCTCTTTCTTGATCTTTCTCATGCCACTCTGCAAGCAACAGCGTTATTTTCCATAGTTTTACCTGTCCGCTAGACTATTCCACTCCAATTCGTGCAACTGTTCATCCTCTCCTCCACATTTGCCCGGAGATTTTCTTACACAGATCATTTTCCCTGTTAAATAAATTGTGCTTCCCAGAGGAAGAGCTGGGAAATCACAGTTTCAGCATGCAAACGAGCACACCAGCAGAAGGGCACCATAATGGCTCAGGTGGAGGTCACTGCTCCAGAACAAAGCCCTCTGTTAAGCACAGGTGCCAGCCCACCTAGGACAAAGTAAGTTGTCCAGGATGCAAAATTTAAGGAGGCACTATGCTCTCAGGTCTCACGGATGGCAACCTTATATTCACCAGTGTCTGCCTCCTTAAATTTTGAATGCTGGGCAGCTCAAGTGACTCACTTTGGTCCCAGCCCTGGGCACAACAAGGGTTTAAGAAAGCCTGTAGCTTAGGCACATAGATCATTTTTGCTCAGGAATAGTCTCCATAGGGTCCCACAAGCCCCGGCAAGGATAGTCTTAAAACACACGTAGGACCGACTCTTACATTTTTAAAAAGTTGCAAAAAAATCTAAAGAAAACTATTTCACAGCAAGTGAAAATTAAATGAAACTCAAGTGTCCGTGCTGGTAAAGGTTTAATAAAGCCGTTTGGAATGCAGCCACCCTCATTCCTTTCCATATTGTCTACAGCTGCTTTCAGGTTGTCACAGGGGAGCTTGGGCGCTGTAAAGGCAAACACAGCCTTTGTCCTGTGGCCTTTTACAGTAGAAGTTGTCTTTTCTGGCCAAGAGGCTCCTGTACACCTGGCCAACCCCTTTGGGTCTGGGTTTCCTGTCACATCCTCTCAGGGGTCTTCTGTGCGAGCCCCACCCCCACCCTGTGCCCTGGTCTAGAGTTTCTCCAGCAGTCAGTGTTCTGCCCATCATTCTTGACCATCTCTGTAAATTACAAAGAGAGACACACAGTTTCTATGCTCTCCTGCTCTCTTTCTCTCTCTCCCTCCCTCCCCCTCTCTCCCTCTCCCTCTCTGTCTCTCTGTCTGTCTCTCTGTCTCTCTCTCTGTCTCTCTCTCTCTCTCTGTCTCTGTCTCTCTCTCTCTCTCTCTCTCTCTCTGTCTCTTTCTCTCTCCCCTTCCCAGGTCCACTGCAGACTTGCCAGGCAGCCTCCTCTTGACAAAGTCAGGGAAAGTAGCTCATTTTGTGCTCTGCCTAGAACAGAATTGGGGTTTTTCCACTGAAATTCAAAGGGATCTTTTTCAGGCCTAGGAACCCAGACATCATGCTCTCACCTCTTCAGACTTGGCCAGAGAGACAAAGAAGGGTCATGTTAGCATCTCTTTGTCTCTGGCTCCTTTTCTCAACTGGCTGTAAAAACCCCGGGAGGCTTTCCAGAGATGGAGACAGAGAAAAGAGGCCTTCTAAAGTTCTGTTTCTGCTCAACAGATATACACGCACACAGATACAGACACAGATACACACACACATACACACACCGAGAGACACAGACACACACAGATACAGACACAGACACACACACACACACACACACACACACACACACACACACACACACACACACACTGCCCTCCTTATGGAGCAGTTTCTGCATGGACCAGAAGGAATCCTACTTTGAGGGCAGAGGGCAACACACTGTGATTTTAAATTGCAAAGATCATTCTTAGGGTTTGGAAGGGGTTTGGTCAATTTCTGAGATTGTCTAACCCCTGTTACTCTTGACAATAAGCCTGAGACAGGCCTCTCCTGGAAAGACCCAAGACCAGTTCCAGTTCTGACATTAGCTGCTGAGTGCCCTTAAGGAAGTCCTTTTAGAGCCTGAGGTTTTGTTTACATTGCGTATAACAAGTGAAGGCAGCTATATGTGCATTTATTGGCTTCTGCTGGTCAGAAACTCTGAAGACAATTTGCATGTGTATTTAATGTACTAGAAGCTACACATGCCCTCCTGACTCTAGACTCCCTTCAGCCCATGACGTCTCGCTCATGGGGTTGAAAGAATATTCCCTGCAGCATCACCTTGAGATATGACTGGAGTGAATCTTGTCCCTCCCTGATGACTAGTGAAGTCCAAGTGTTTATCATGAGCCAAATCTCCAAGTGCACAAATGCAGTGAAAAGCGAACATTCCAGATGTGATGGAACAAGTCTGTGATCTCACCACTTTCAGGAGCCTTTGAGGCCTGGGCTACATAGTGATACCCAGTCACTATGTGTGTGTGTGTGTATGTATGTATGTATGTATGCAAGCAGGCAAAGGCAAACATTGCTGGATGATGGTGAATATTCTGTGTTACTGGTGGGGCTATCGTTTTCATTGTCAGAGCAGAGGGATATCAACATTCTTACTGAATACTCTGAACATGAAGTGACACCATCTCAGATCTGACTGCTTCTGAAGTTCATATCCACAGCCTCTCTTCAGAAGTTCCTCTAGAAAGTTCTGCTGCAACTCACCCCTCTGCCTTGGCAGGGGCTCTTCTCTCTTATTAAATGTGCAGATGCTGAGCTAGACAAGGCCAGGGGATCTCTCTGTAAATGTGAGCTGGGTGCGACCTTTGGATGAGACGGGAGAGTGGGGAACAATACCAGCTCTTAATGTGGGGGCGTGTTGGCTATTGAAACGGCTGGGATTTCTTTTTATGACTCAGCCAACAAGGGGAGGAAACCAAGCTCAAGGCTTGATTTTTTTTTTTTCTGGATTGCTGTAATTTAGAAGTAAAGTACATTTACCACATTTTATAAGTAAGTAAGCAGGAACAATGTCCAAAGCAAACCGCACACACACTTGAGTCAGAATCCATGGCTTCTTCATGGTCACGCTGAAACGGCCCACGAGTGCTGGGAACTTAACTGAGAACTTTGCCACTTGAAAATGTTCCAGGATCTCCAAGCGCTCTGACCAACTGGCCTGGGCACAGGAACATGACTCGGTTGCTTCTCTTTGCAAAGTCATGCCTTTACAATGAGCTTGTTACCGCCTTCATTTGCGAGGTCAGGAGGCAAAAGAAAAGCTGGACATTGGGTGTGCTTGGGCAGCGGGCAAGCTTTACAAAAGTCCCCCTGCAAGGGCGACCTCCCTCCTGTCGTTTCTTGCATTGTGTGGCACAATAGAAGATGGGGCGCAAAACTTCTGCAGAGGCGTAAAGCCAAGCCAGACACAGCCTGCTTGGCCTTCATGTCCTAAGTGCAGAGTCAGTCTTACTCACAAGCCTATTCTGGGGTTCTCTTTCCTTGTCCTGGTCTGAATGGGCAGCTTCAGTTCTGGCTTGAGATTAGGGATCCCTTATCACCGATGCCCTCTTGATCTCACCCCTGTATTTTAACAAGGAATCACTTTGTAGGCGGACCCTATCGAGTAGCTTAGCTTCAGAGAGATTTAGCACCAAATTATAAATGGTGACACTTTAATAGTGACTGCAGCGTGCTCGAGAGCCAGCATGTAGGAGGCTGGCAGCTGGAAAGCCCTGTGGCTTCAGATTTTCCGAATTGTGAACCCTTCCATCAACCAGGAACTCCTTAGCCCTGAAAATTTTCTCCTCCAGAACAAGGGGAAAGTTCATCTGAGTTCTAAATTGTTTAATAGAAAATACATTATTTTTCTCTTAGTAAGAATTAGGTTTTAGGCCCTTGGTAGATCAGCTATTTCTTCTTTAAATAGTCATAAACCCAACATGGGCACAATGATGGTGGTTTAGATGATAATTTTTGAAGCAAATGCCATTATCATGGAGACCATATTTTCCACATTTAAAAGGGGGGGGGGGTAACTTGTTATTCAGAGAAAAGAAAAAGAATATTTGAAATTAAGAATGAACTAGGAAATCCAGAACAAGTGGTTTTAGTAGCGTCTAATCACAACATGAAGGGGAAAGAATGTGACTAACTCACTGTATGTATAATTAATTCATTAGAAACATCAGGTGGAGTAGCCTAGATTGGCGAGTCATGCTCTATTTCCAGTTCTTGGGAGGCTGAGGCAAGAAGATTTCCAGTTCTGGATTACAGAGTAAGATACTGTTACAAATGAATGAATGAATAAATGAATGAACAAATAAATAATAGGCAGACAGACAGACCAACAAACAAACAGAAGCCGGATTCCCTAAGCTGAGAAGTGATTCAGGACAGCTGTGTGTGTGAAGATGCATCATCAACAACCTCTGTGAGTGTTACCAGTTTTCTGTGTTTGCGGTTTTGCCAAATCCACTCAGCAGCTACCATGATTAGGAGATGTGCAGATGATGGCATGGATAGAGTACATCTAGGATGATGGCACGGATAGAGTACATGTAGGAAGGCGTGTCTCCACTAACCCAGGGGTGTCTTGTTCTTCAGGGTCACCTTGAAAGGCTGCCCCCGGTTTCTGTTTAAGCTGTCTAAGCAAAACATCTTCATCCTCTGAGGTTGTGGTGGGATTTTTGTAACAGGCTAGTCCATCATCCAGGGTAACAGTGGCTTGGTCATGTCATCATTGCAGTGTCTTTAAAGGACGGGGTTGGCTGTGTTGGGTATCTTATCAACTGGTTGGAGGGGGATGGAAGAACTGTGGGGGTGTTCTGAGCAAAGGTTACATGATAAGGTCTGTATACAACATGAACTTCAATACGAGCTTGGCCAGAGCTTGTCTATTAATTTTCCTTGATGGACAGCCCAAAGACAGCTCCAACCCAATATTACACCTTGGCTCGGACTAGGGAAACATTGGAACTTCGGTCCATTTCCCTGACCTCCCTTGGCTGGTACCTCTACACAGGGCACAACACGCCTCACCATGCTTGGTCATGGGGTAGCACCACATGGAACAGAATTAGAAAAGCTGCCAAGGCAAAGGCTGCAGCTGCAGCTGCAGCTCCTGGTCTCAGCACTTCCGTGCTCAGCATAGTGGATTCCATTGAGAGTTAATGGCCCCAAATGGAAAGAAGTTCAACTGGCCCAGCACCTGCTTTTCTTGGTGAACATAAAACAAGTGTTTAATAACTATAACCTATAGAATTTTTTTTAGCTGAAGGCTATCTTCCACAAACTTAATCAGCTCCTTATTTTATTTTCACCTTTTATTGGCATATATTTAATGCCCAAAGTGATGTGTTTCATTATGATTTTCTATAGCACAAATAATGTTCTTTCTCTGAGTTCACCCCCTCCAATGTCCGTTCTTGTTCTCTCTCTCCTCTTCTGTTTTACTGTCTCCTCTGTACTTACCTGTCCCTTACTCTCCCTAAGTGTTGTTGTTTTAATTTTTCATTAATCTATTTTTATTAATTTTGAAGTTGCATACAAAGTCTCCCCTGGAATTTAACTTGAGAGAAAACATCTGGAATATGTCTTTTTCTGACGGACCGGTTTCCTTTAACATGATGATGTCCAGTTGCTTGCACTTTCCTGTAAATGACACAATTTTGTTCTCCTTTATTTCAGTTGCTCATTTTATGGGTGGGGAAGGCCCTGGTCAGGCGAAGTAACTGGATGGAGTTCACATCACCAGTGAAACCCAGAATAAACCCACCGGAGAAACCCAGAATAAAAATCTGGTCTCTATCTCCTCAACTCTAGAGTAGGAGAAAACTATGAACTGTGATGCCATCTGCCACACAGCAGATGCTCTGTTTGTGTCAGCAAGTTCTGAACCCCACAACTTCAAGACTCCTGAGGTGCATAGATTCCTATGTGCTGCATCAGCCAAGGAGGAGTTCACCGTGGGCTACTGCGGCAGTGGGGACAGTGGGGAGCTCTCTCCAGTTTCTTCCAGTCTTTTCCAGAGCATCAGTAACTCAGTTGGTGCATCACTTGTCAGATTTGTCCTGCTTTTTCTGGTTCATTCTGCCTTTTACAGCATGTTCCACCTTCATGAGATTATTTGTGGGGGGGGGTGCCTTGGATGGTTTTTTGCTTATTTGTTTTTGAGTATTTTTGTAATAGGCTTGTATGTACAGCAGACGGACCTAGAATTTGGTTTGTCGCTAAGGATGACCTTGAACTTCTTACGCCCCTGCCTCTACTTCCCCAGTGATGGGACCACAGGCAGAGGCTACCACGCCTTTTTTTTTTTAATGCGGTGCTGGGGATCAAACCCGAGGCTTTGTGCATAGTAGGCAAGCGCCCTGTTAACCGAGCGCAGCCTCGGTTCTCTGCCTTCTGTGCTTTGCAGGGCTGGCTCATCTCCTTGCAATAGCGCTGTCAGGGCTTCAAGTACTTTTAGATGTCCTTTACTCTGAGTGCAGCCAGGTTTTGTGAGTTCATTTCTCCCCCTAGTCTAGTGTCTTTCCATCCTTCACTTGGCAGTTACTTCTCTCTGGCTGACGACTCCAGTGCTCCAAGGCATGTAAAACAGCTGAAGGGATCCCTCCCAATCTCTCAAGGGATTATTTCCCTTGTTCTTTTTTCTCCTATTTATGAGAAGCAGAGCCAAATGTGAGACACAGCCCAGCAGGAGAGACTAGACCTGGCCCAGGAAGAGCTTGTATTGTCTGGGCTGCAAAGAATGGAGCCAAGACATGAGACAGCACCGGAAGAGCCCTTGAGACCAGTGAGTTTAACCTTTCCTCTTGCGGAGAAGGAAACTGAGGGTGAGAGTAAGACAAAAAAATTGTCTTGTCTAGGTCTGGTCAAGCATCATCGTGGGAGCCGGTACTGGCACCCTTTTTGATCTCAAGCCAGTTTCCTATTCTGGCGAAGAATACCAAACACTATTCCTGAACCATGTGTGTGGAGCTGAAGTGATGCTATTTAGGGCCTGAAGTTGCATAGCCTTTAAGACTATAAGCTTGGGAGCCAATATGCCTAGGTTCAAATTCTGGCCTGGCCCTTAACAGCTCTGGGATCTAGTACAGATTCCTTAACCTCACTGGGTCTCAGTTTATTTCTAGGTAGGGATAATCATTTATCACTCTCTCAAGGTTGCTGGAAGGAAATAGATTTTTTATATGTTAAATGTTAACATCTGTTTGCAAAAGTGGTTTTAAAAGTTGAAGCATCTCTTATAATACCTGGCATGGTGTGAACATTTTCCTCTGGTTCTTGAGCTCAGTTTGAACCACAAGACTGTGTCACCTCTCTGTAAAGTCTTCTCCAGGGGGTTCCGTGATGGAATCATATACATTGTAGTAGATCATCTTCAAGCACTGTGTGAGCCTTGAGAGAACTGGTACAGTCTGAGAAACCTTCCTGGAGAAGATGGTACCAGCTCTTGTCTAAAGCCAGAATTGTTTCTCGTTCACCATGAGAAGCCAAAATGTTCCACCCCCCAAAAAACCCTTGGTGGGAGCGAGTCCATGTAATTGATTCTGATTCCGGAGGCCCTTGAGCCATTTCTTTTCCTCCTCCACTTTTTACTGCTTCACATAAAATTGAAGGGATGCAATTACTGCCAATCGAAGAGGAATTTTCCTGCTTTGTTTCCGAGCACCCATTATAAACCTCCCTTCTGCACTTGCAAAAAGTTGTTTACAAGTTGTGTTGATGTGAGGCAGCAAGCAGCCCCTCCGTTTATGCAGTTGGTGGCTTTGAGTAATGGTATAAGCAAATCCCCATAAGCTCGCTGCCCTGAGCCCAGCTGGACCTCAGCAAGTCTGCATCGAGACACATGGTTCTCCTCTCTGAACATCTGCCTGCCTCTCCCATCCCAGGTACCAAGATGAGTCTTGTTTCTCTCATCTCCTTACTGTCCCAATCAAGGAGTTTTACCCACAGGCACTCTTGGGAACAAGGCATTTGTAATGCGTGCTACTGAAGTAATACTTAAAAGCGCTTCATTTTTATATGAATTCGCCAGCCCAAAACTATAGATGTTTTATTTTAGCTACTTCTAACTTTATATAAGGACAGAGTGCACCATCTTTTAGGACTTTTTCAAGCACATTATATTTCCTTTTGATGTGCACTGCTCTGTATTGCTGTAGTCATTTGTGTGAATATATCAGTTTCCTCATGTGTTTTCTAGCTGATGAATATTTAGATACTTTTATAAATGTAAGCCCTCCTTCCACGAACATTCTTTAATATATTGCTTGGTATGTAGGCCCCAAATTTTCTCTTTCCAGGGGTCTGGAATTGCTGAAACACAGGGTATATGAGTATTGGGAGACAGCAGGACTGTGTTTTCTGACATCGTTGTACCAGTTAACCCTTGTCCTCCCCCGCGGTGTAGGAAATAGCAGGCCAGGACCCTCTCTGGCACATGATGCTCTCCGACCTGTTGTTTTGCCAACAGGTTGAGAAGTGTTTCTCTACGGTTGATTTGATGAGAATTACCGTATCTTCATGTTTTCATCTTCCTTTTTGTGTAAAATATTTGGTCCATTTTCTGTGCGTCCTATGTTTCTTGTTTTTTTATGGTTTAAATAATATACAATGCTATCATTATCTGTTTTTTGTTTGCATATATTACTAGTATTTTCTCAGTTTAAGTTGTCTTTTTTCTACTTCTTCTTTTACTTTTCTTAAGATTATAATTATATCATTTTCCCTTTCCCTTTCCTCCTTCCGAACCCTCCCATCTATCCCTCCTTGCTCTCTTTCAAATTTATGGCCTCCTTTTTCATTAATATACATGTATGCAGATACACATGTATTCCTAAATATGTAAATATAGCCTTCTCAGTCTGTCTAATGTCACTTGTATATATGTTCTCAGGGCTGACTGTTTGGTGTCGGATAGCCAGTTTGTGTTCTCTTACTGTTCACAAAGAACTTCAGGCAACCATAGAACAATGACAGCAGGAGAAATAGTCTTTACTCTTTCTGTTAAATTTATTTTGCTTTGATTTTTAATGGCTACACTCAAGCTCATTACAGTTTGCTTTATGAGCAAAAGACAAAAACAAAAACCACAACTACAAACAAACAAAGTGAGGCAGGTATGATTCACAGTGGGGCCCAAGTGCAGAGAGATGCGCTTGAAAACTCAGTCTGCAAACTGGGAAGTGACGTATATATGACAGTGTTCCTGCTGCCCACGGCACACGCTGCCTCGGAGATGCCATGCTGAGTCCACATGCATCCTCTTAATGCCAGAAGTATGTGAGTTTATTTACATGGCTTATTACTAGCAAATGAAATTATTGCCACTCCGCTATGGGAATCCTGTCTCAATATACATCCTATATTTATAAAATAAGACAGCTTGAAGAAAATATCTTTAGAGAACTGATCTGCAGGCACTCATGTAAAATCTCAAGCCATTGCTGGCAACCATTTTAGTGTGACCATGTTAAGGATGATTTTCACATTGAGTCAAGTAAAAAATTCAAAACAATATCAGAATAATTTTTTAAATTATTTGCACACATGTAAAATCCCCACCTCTATGCCACAGTATTACCTAATCGCTACGTCAGCTCCAAGCATACAATTGGCTACATCTTGTGGTTATACTGACAGAGAAAAGGAAAATGAGAACTGTCTAATACCCCCTCCAATCTGGTACATTCCCCCAGCTAGTACATTCGCCTACTAATACATCCCCCATCTAGTAATCTCACTATCTAGTACATTCCCCCTACCTAGTAATCCCCCATCTAGTAATCCCCCATCTAGTAATCCCCCATCTAGTAATCCCCCATCTAGTAATCCCCCATCTAGTAATCCCCCATCTAGTAATCCCCCCATCTAGTACATCTCCCCATCTAGTACATCTCCCCATCTAGTACATCTCCCCATCTAGTACATCTCCCCATCTGGTACATCTCCCCATCTGGTACATCTCCCCATCTGGTACATCTCCCCATCTGGTACATCTCCCCATCTGGTACATCTCCCCATCTGGTACATCTCCCCATCTGGTACATCTCCCCATCTGGTACATCTCCCCATCTGGTACATCTCCCCATCTGGTACATCTCCCCATCTGGTACATCTCCCCATCTGGTACATCTCCCCATCTGGTACATCTCCCCATCTGGTACATCTCCCCATCTGGTACATCTCCCCATCTGGTACATCTCCTCATCTGGTACATCTCCCCATCTGGTACATCTCCCCATCTGGTACATCTCCCCATCTGGTACATCTCCTCATCTAGTACATCTCCCCATCTAGTACATCTCCCCCATCACAAACTCCTCGCTGAATTTGAGAACACAACTATACGTAAATAGAAATCTTGAAAAACAGCTACTGCCTATGCGTGATTTCAATCAGCAGCAACTCACCTGAAATTTTATCTTCATTCCTTTCCATACTAGAAGTGGCTGGAAATATAATTCTTAGTCCCTTGCTTGGAAGCCCTAATGCTAGGCATGATCACTCCTGTGTGTCGTCTACACAGCAGTCTCTAACCAAGAAGACCGCCATCCTGATGCCTGAAACATGATGGAGGATCTTTGCCTTGCAGCTGCATGACAACTTTTGCTTGCTGTACTTGTCCAGATGTTTCAGTAGCCTGACTGCTATTCCAGCACATAGACTGACTATAGAGAGCAAGTTCTGAAGCTCAATGCATTGTTACCAGTGATATCTTCCTTTAAAGCCATGCTTTATTTAATGTATAGCAATGTAACTTACTTATTAAATAGCACAATAATTAAAATGCGGTCCAAGATATAAACATTTTCCATAAGAAGCGTAACACATCGCTTTTCACAACCAATCCCCTAACCCATTGGGATGCTTAATATTGTATGTAGTGGAAGGCACAGATCTGTGTTTTCTTTCCTATATTAATGCCCATTTTGTAACTCTCATCTGCCATGCCAGTCCCTGAATTATTCCAGATTACATGCATGCATGGGCCTTCTCCAAGCTCCCAGCCCTAGGGTATGGGCTTTACCCATCGCTGTGACAGTGACTGGAGAAATCCTAGCAGCTTCCTTATGAAGTGTCATTATCATTCTTGGCCCTACACACACACACACACACACACACACACACACACACACACACACACCGTCTTTAAATTATTATGGAAGCCAACACACCTACAAAAGAATACACAAGCTGTAAAAAGTATAAAGGTCAAAGCCGTTCCCAAATTAAACACTGATTTAATCTGGACCAAACCCTGCAAACGGAACATTCATGCCCCAGAATCTTCCTTGATTTCTTGCTTGCCTCTCCCTATCACTTTCTCTCCCAGCCGCAAAAGTAACCAGTTCTGCTTGCAAACGTGTGGACTCATTGGAACCTTGCAAGGGTGGGTTTTGGTGAGTCCCTTTGCACTGTATTTGTGAGAGTCAGTCATATTGTGACATACACCTGCAGCTTATGTGTTTTAATGGCTACTGCCTATTCCATTTCATGAATATTCTACTTTTTAATCAATTCTTCTGGTGATAGTCAGTGGGTTACCTTGATTTGGGGGTATTTTGAATAGTGCTAGTCTGTTTTCTGGCAGCTCTAAGTGCTTGCCCAAGTTAATCCCCTCTTCCTGTCACATCCTAGTCACTCCAGTTCTTAAGATCCTGGACATTTAAAAGTCCCAGTGTGTGCCCCGCCCTCTTGTGAAGAGCTCTTAGAATCCTGGATCTACCAAGTTCCTATCTGCTAGGTATCTAAACTTGTCCCCTGTTAGATGATCTCTCAAGTGCAATACTCCAAAGACTTTTTGCAAGAACAAAAGCCCTGGACGGCTGGAGAGATGGCTTGGTGGTCAAGAATACTTGTGTCAACATGAGGGTCTGAGTTTGCATCCCACAAAAACTCCATAGGCCCGTAACCCCAATGCTGTGGGGGGCAGAGACTGGAGGATCACTGGGGCTCGGTGGCTACAAACTTCATTTCAGATTCAGTAAGAGACTCCATTTCAAAGGAATAAGGTGGAGAGTGATAGAGAAGAATACCTGGTGGCCTCCTTTGGCACTCACACGTGTGTTTGGAACACACACACACACTTACTCACTCACTCACAAAAGAAAAGACATTTTAAAACATTTATTTTCTAACAACTATGAGCTGACAGACTCTGGCTATATTTGCAAGAAGGCATTCAATTAGGTTTTCCCAAACATGTAGATACTGATTCTTTCAGTCATCTGCAAGGAGATGTAGGGAGAAACAGCTTCCCGGAGTTTATTCAAGTCAACACGATGGTTGGCATTGCCACCTTTCATTTTTACCATCGTCTGGGAGAAGGCGCGTGCCAGACTCACAGCATGAAGTGATGCAGAAGATGATTACGCTTGCTAATGATGGATGTCTTCTGCTCAGCCGTTCATTGCTGCTTTATGGCCTGGATACTGAGAAGAAGGGAAAGAACTACACACTCACTCAGTTTATTTAAATGTCATAAGACGCCATAGGACGATGGAAACTTGTCAAGGTTATTCATGTACTTTGAGAATCAAAAGGTCTTTGTAAATTGGTCGATGTTCAACTTGCATAATTTTCACCCCCACAGAATGAGGCATCTGGATATACTAAATTAGAAAATGTTAAGGTAAAAAAAATCCCAGCCAAAAAATACAGCTCCCAGAATCACTTAGAAGAAACTGAAATTGCCAAAGGTATTCCTAGTTGTTCATGAGTGAGAACAATGGTTTCTGATTTTTCTATCAGCCTGGATCTGCTGAGTCAGACATCATCATTGTAACTCACCTAAGAGAAACAGATCCATCTGAAAAGAAACTATCCTCACCAGCAAGATCCATCATTGCAGAAACTCTGGAGATAAGCTTGTGTACCCCAGAACTTACTAGAAGCGTCTGATGAAATGATCAGATACCCACCACGGCCATCACCTGCAGCGGGACCTGCCAGCGTCCGGCTCATGCCTTGTCAGAACAGTTGCTACAACTCCAGAATTTAGTCATAACTGGGCTAAAGCTGGATGCAAACTGGGATATACTGGTACCAAGTACATACAGCTAGCTTGGCGCTATTTTTAAATTCGCCTTTGGGTTTTTGTTGGAGTGATGTTTTCCACACAGCCCATTCGACAGAAACGTTTGTTGTCTGAGCTACATTCCTAGCCTCTTGGGGACTTTGTTGTTGCTGTTGTTTTTTTTCTCATTCATTTTGTTTTTCCAGGTAGTTTCTTATTTTGTAGCCCAGGCTTGTCTCATATCCGCAGTCTTCCTGCTTTGGCCTCTTACGTGCTAGGATTACACCTGGTCACAGTCCACTGCTCTTGAGGTCAGCTAAATCTGCGTAACAATAGCATTCTTATTAGCCAAACACTCCCTACAGACAGGCTGTGGACCTTGAGACCTGCCCCTTACACACCTTCAGGTAAATGCTTTTTATTCTTCTCTAAGCTTCAGTTATGGGGAGGGGGCCCAAAACAAAACAAAAAAACCACGAAAGTAATGCACATTTCTTGTACTAAAAAAAAAAAAAAAAAAGAGAGAGAGAGAGAGAGAGAGCGCATTGGATGCAATTTTAAAATGAATAGTTTCTTCCTGTTTTATTTTCTCTGGACTCCTGTCCTCCTCGAAGTTTGTTGGTTCTGGTTTTCCCCCCACGAATTCTTCTGCTTTAGGTTTGATCAGGAGCCATATATTTCTTACTTAACTCGGTAACTCTTTCTGTCCCGAATAATGCCTTGCACAGGAGCTTCCCTGCACAGGCTCATCTGTCTGCTTCAAGGTCAGTGTGGTAGTGACCCGAGTCAGGAGCGTGGTGGTGGGGGAGGGTCCAAGGATGAGGAAGGAAGGAGGTGTTATTTGGTTATGGTTGGCACAGAGTTTCCATGACACCCAAAGCACAATGGTTGCTAGTCTTTTATTTTCCTTTCCCTCGATCTTAACCTTTGAAGATGGAATAAATACTTAAAAAGAAATAACTGCAATATCTCTGTCCCTACTTCTTTCTTCTTAGAGAGTGAAGGAAGGGCCGGGAAGACAGGCGAGGTGCACACTATAAATCTGTTAGTTTGTATTTCTTGATCGTAAAATTTGCCATGGAGTGTTTTTTATGAGTGATTTCTTTTACAGATGTTTCTGAAGAAGGTTAGGATTGTGCTGGTAAAAGCACATTCAGGCGCTGCGTTGCAATTTAAACATGGGTATTTTATTTCCTTAAGCTCAAAGGCAGACAATTCCCCCCTTTCCTTTCTCTCTTTTTAATTTAAAAAAAAAAAAAGGTAAGGACATCCAAAGTGTCTTTTTTTCTTGGGCTGCAGAGTTAATCATCACTTTGGGAATACGGGGAATGAACGTGTCTTGCTTCTAGTTAACTAGTAGTTGCCTTAAAACGTAAGAACAGCGACTTTTGAAGACTGAAGACGTCCAGCGGTGAGGTGTGATTCATATTATTTTCCCCAGGGATTCATTTTCATTTTCATTTTATTATTCTCTGACTCCATAACTAAACGTTTATTCTGTGCTTGCAAATTGAAACAGGCTGGGCCAGAAGGAGCCACTTGCCCTTGCCCGTGAGTGAGTCACTCTGGGCCGGTTCCTAGTCTTCCACTGCAGTGCGCTGTCTCGGGGGGCATCTCTAAAGGGGACCGTGCTGTTAGAGAACCGTGCTGGAAGAACTTTCACTTCTTGGTGTTGTCACATGGTGATGGCAAGTGTCCCGCAGGCACGTAGGAGTTGGGCTCTTGATGGCTTCTGGCTGTCCCGCTAACTGCAACAGTGCAGTCACTGCTAATTTACTTGATCTCCCTCTGTTTTTCTCACCTGCAATCAGAGGAGGATGAAAATCACACCTCATCCCGGAAATCTTGAGGACCAGAGAGCTGCAGAAACTGCACACATGGCAGGTACAAATTTGCTCAGCAGAATTGAACCATTGCCATTAATATTATGCATGCCTCTGGTACTTCCAGTACTGAAGACTATGCTGGAGCGGCAGGGTGTGCGCACTGGTTTAACAAGTGAACGATCTTTAGTACCTCGGGGATCATTACCCTGCCACATGGTACTTGTTTATGTAGGTCGCTTCTCTGGCCAGAATAACCAGTTCTTACACATTTGCTTTTGGACTCCCAGCATGCTTTATGGGTAGCAGGTCTCCAGGAAAGACTACTAAATAGGACAGCACTGGGAATGAAGAGGTGGAAGCTTGAGTCCTGGCCTCTCCATGGTGAGGGCTCTGTCTTAGAGCTGTTCTCAGAGTTGCCGACTGAGGGTGGCAGATGGGGATGGTGTTTCAACCAAGAATTAGGGCTGCTATGGGTCTAGCCCGAGTAGTCGCAGCCAGTTTTCTAGTGTCTGAATGTGGTTGGAATGGCAAGGATTCTTGGTAAACAGAGGTAGTCCACTTTACTCTCAAGGTCATTTTCATGACTTCTAGTTTAATGTTTGTGTGCTATGTGTGGTGTATGTATGCTGCAGAGATGGGGTTGGCAGATAAGAGAGGGTGGGTGTCCCTGCACTGTGGGGTTTATGTAGAGGTCATAAGGCCACCCTGGGTGTCAGTGCATTCTACCGTGTTTGAGTCAGGCTCTTTTTTTGTTTGTGTAACTGGAGATTCTCTTGTCCTGCTGTGAGCACTGTGATTAGACACAGAGCTAGCTTTACCTGGGTTTTCGGAATTTAAATGCCTCATATTTGTGGAGCAAAAGCCTTATTCAATGAGCCATCTCCCTAGCCCCTCTAGTAAACATTTCAAATTATATATTCAGAGCTTGAGATTCGGATTTATAAATTTCTTGAATCCAGATTGAGAAAGAGTAGATTCCTACAGTTAGTACCAATGTTTGGCTCATCTAGATAAACCGGTGAGTCTCAGGGTCTTGGGACACAGTTAAGGAGTCTCGCAAGACAAGTGGGGGCAGTCAGCTTTTAGCTTCAGCTGTGGATGGCCACAGCCCTGCTGATCTTCTCCAGCAAAGATTAAACCAAGCCCAAAGTTAAAGATGCAAGCTCCCTGGAAAGTTCTGTGAAGAGAGAGCTGTTCAACATTCCTTGCTAAGCTCTACTCCAGAAAAAGAGGAACCACCATTAAATCCAGCCCTGTAGTTTTCCCCTTTCCCCTTCCCAGTCAGTTGCTATCTTTACCCTACTGCATTTTCAATTTCTGCATTGCTCCCAAGCTCAGGCATCTCTCTGCACCTGTAGTTATTTCTTCGAAATTAGTGGAGGCAGAGTGTCTGATTGAAGGGTATATATAGATTCTTGGTACTCTGGGCCACATTTACCTCTAAGGAGGATTTGCATTTTTTGTTTGTTTGTTTTGTTTTTTGCCTCTGTGATACAGTTTCTGAAAGGAGCAACTTCTGGGAGAATAGGTTTGTTTTGGCTCACAGTTTGGGAGGACATAGTCCATTATGGCAGAAGAGACATGACTGCTGAGGCTCTCCAGCAGGGTGGGGGCTTGAGGTAACCACTCGTAGCATAGTACTGACTAGGAAACAGAGCAGCTGGGCAAGAAGAGGCTGGGCTATAACACTCAGGGCTCACCCCCACCAAAAGAGAATTGCTTCAGAGACTGGCACTGAGGTCCAGATACCAGTTTGGCGTCTGTAGAAATGCAGAGGAAGGGTTGTGGTGTCATGCGATTCATGAGGTCTGTTGTGGAGGGAGAAGGAAGATCCAGCCGTGTATGGTTTTGGCTGCAAAAGAGGTGTGCAGAGGTACAATGGCATGCTGAAGTCTCGTAGGATAGTGAGAAGCCTGGTGGAGCTGGCTGGTTGCACGAACACCTTCAGATGTGGGGCTGAGAAAAATGACATAGTTGCTTCATGTATGGAAACTATTTGCAGTGGATGCTGATCCTACACACTTGTGTGCTATTATTATACTGGATGGACAGCTGTCCTTGTACACCATTTAACAGCACTTCCATCTTGTTGAAGGGTGGATTTATTATATTGCCAAAATGTTGCAATTCATATTGTTTTCCTTGCTCTATTTAATTTATCCATTTACTTTTTGTGTGTGAATATATGGCTGGTCCCTGTTTTGACTCTTCAGTGGTGTTCACTTTTTGCTCCTTGATGACTTTGATGTGCTTTTTCTTAATGGATTTTGAAGAAAGTGACTGGGTTTGATTAAGCTACATCAAGTTATAGTGCAAGGGTTACACATGCATTTTGTATGCCTTTTAAAAAGGCAACTAAAAATCAATATCCTGTGGCCACTTCTCTGATTTTCATAGTTTTAATGATTACACGAAGTATGTAGGTCAGGGCTAGGGTGGGTGTAAGAGGCAGCGTGGTACTGAAATCGAGACTCCGTGTGTGTCGATCTTAGTCAGGTTACACGGCTTGTCTAATCCTTCGGCCCTGTGCAATGGAGAGCTGCGGTGGTGCTATTTCTTTCCTAAGTCGTGAGTGGTGATGTGTATACGACTCTAACACTTGCTGCCCATTAAGAGCTCAGTGGAGAGGGATGACAGCAGCATCATTAGTTTTGAAAACTCAACTAGATGATGTACTCAACAGATTGAAATGCTTGAAGCTGTAGTTATTGGGAAAGTAACGAACACAAAGAGTAAAGAAGAGTATCAGAAATAAGATTCCCTCACTTTAAATGTCTGTTTCTTAGTTTTGTGAACTTGGCAAGATTTCATTTCCTTGCGCCTTGAAGAAATGAGTACTCTGTGGCTTGCCTTACAAGAAAATTACAAGGATTAGTGAATTTATATTGAACTCTTGGACTCTGATTGCAAAGTAGGAACTATTTTTTGCAGCTGGGATATATTAATGCTAGCATGAGCCTGGGCACAATTACTGGATTTAGACTATTTTTTCTGTCCCTTTTCAGCTTTTATGAAACTTGTGTGTTTCTTTGCCGTGTGCTGAGGGAATGGCAGAGAACTTGCTTCTGCAGTTTCGGTGGGGAGGAAGCCATGGGTGAGGGTGCTGGATGCTTGGGTGGCATGGTACAAGCAAAACCTGTTTTCTTATCCAGTCTTGCTCCCCCTCCCACCCCCCAGACCAGCTCAAAAAGTCAGTTGTGTAACAGTTTGAGGCTCCTCTCATGGTGATAACACAGCTTTGTTTTCTTGTTGAGAGAAGGTCATTAGTCAATGAGAATTGAGCTTTTATAATTGCTCTCAAGATAGGCCTGGGGTTGGAGAGATGGCTCAGGAGTTAACAGCACTACCTCCTCCTGAGGATCTGAGTTTGATTCCCAGAACCCACATGAGAGCTCACAACCATCTGTAACCCCAGTCCCATGGGATCCAAAGTCACTAAGCACTCATGTGGTATATAGACGCACGTGTAGACCCATATACATAAAATCAATAAAATTTAAGGGAGATGATAGTCTGCACTCATGCGGTACACAGATACCTGTGTAGACGAAACACCCATGCACATAAAATCAATAAAATTTAGGAAGATGATAGTCTCAAGAGTGTTATTTTTTTTTTTTTTTTTGGTTTTTCGAGACAGGGTTTCTCTGTGGTTTTGGAGCCTGTCCTGGAACTAGCTCTTGTAGACCAGGCTGGTCTCGAACTCACAGAGATCCGCCTGCCTCTGCCTCCCAAGTGCTGGGATTAAGAGTGTTATTTTTTTATTCAAGTGCGTAAAGAAGTGAAAGTTTTGCCTGGTTCTGTGCATTTATCTTGTTTATTTATTTTTTCTGATGCTAGCAATTGAGTTGAGTAGGAGACTAGGCTACCTAGGAGGGATGGCCTAGACATGGAGATCAGGAAGGGGAGGAGAATACTGTGGAGGGGGTGACAGGGGAGATGAAAGGAAGTGGGGATATTGGGGTGATGTATTTAAGAGAAATGGCCCACATCTCGCCTGTGCACACTAGGGAAGGGCTTTAACCACCCAGCTACGTTGCCAGCGCCCAGTTGTAGCACATTAAAAACTAAAATGTAGAGCCTAATTCTTAGTTTTCTATGTCTCCTGTGTCACCATGTGGAAGGACAGTCATGTGACAGGGTCAGCACAAGAACCAGGAGCAAACTCTTGAGGCAGGCTCTATAGGCTGGAATCCAGGCTTGGCCTCTTCAGCGTCCTGTGCCCTTGTGCAAATTCTTGACCTTGGAGGAATAGATCTCAGAGTTGTAAGCATTAAAATAGTTAACAAATACGCAAAAATCCTGATACTAAGTGCCTATAGGTTAGCGTTCCGTCCTTTTGAGCTGTGGGTTCAGGGTGTAGACAGTGGATTTATATGACTTGAGTTTGGGTCCTAAATGCCTTGTTTGTGAGCTGACTTCTGCAAGTCTTTATTCTGTTAAATGGTTGCGCATCTTGCATCCTCCCAATCAGACTGATGGGAGAATTCAATGAGAATTTGTTGAGTGCATCCCAATTCCTACTGAGCCTGGTAGATAGGAAATTGTCAGTCTGTGTTAGTTATTGGTTTCCCGGCCTTCCTTTAGATTGCAGTGGCATCTTTTTTAGCCCTTAAGCCGAAAGTTGGAAAATCTGAGTGTCGTGGCCTTCTGGGGGTTGGTGTCCACCTTCCGCTTCTGGACGATGCTTCTCAGATTTTGAGCTGGCTGCTGAACAACAGTCAATCATTTCTGAATTCACTCTCCAGACCACGGTGTTCTGCATCAGATCTTGGCAACACATCCGGTTCCAGGAAAGCGCATGAATCACCACAGGATTCTCAACACCGCACTTCTGAACCTCATGAAAACATGCAATGCTGTTACCAGATCTCCTAACACCCATCTTCTCGGGTGTCCGCACTTCCTTTAGTTTCCCATCCCCCACACCCTTCTCCTTTCTTCCCTGGCCTCCATGTGCAGACTCTCTTTCCTATTGCCTTCAGCACAGATCCCAAACTGGTACGGTCTCTTCCTACCTGGACTCCTCCTACCTCACCCCTCTCTCTGCCTCCACCGCTTCTCTTCAAAGTCTTTCTCTGCTGGCAGCACCTTCTACATGTCTGTCTCCCTCATCACTTTCTCCTGCCCTGCTTTTCTCTTGGATGGCACTTTTGTTCTAACTGTAGACATCTCGAATCCCACTGTCTCTGTGTGTGGAAGTTCTGCCTTCTTGGGGAATGGCCAGGGTTTGCCTTCCTGGGAGTGGATAACTGAATGACCTCTTCCCTGTGACTGTCACAGGATAAAATCCTTGTTGTAGTATTGCCATATCTCATTGCTGTCATCCTCGACTAACACCTAGAATGGAGCCTGACACATAGGTGGCACATGTCTTTAAAGCCGGTACTCGAGATGCAGAGGCAGACAGATCTCTGTGAGTTCAAAGTCAGTCTGGTCTATGCAGCAAGTTCCAGGCCAGCCATGGCTACATAGAGAGACTGTATTTCAAAAAACAAAAACAACAATCAAGAAAACAAGCAAGTGGTAGTCGTGAGGTTTCTGTAGTATGAGAAACAGCAGCTCCTGCTGCTAAGTCAAGGGAGACTGGAAGAGAACGGTGTGTTCCAGGAAGATCATCATGTACATAGGTCCTGAAGTGGGCAGCATGGGCTGAATAAAAGCCAGAGGTGCAGGAAGAAGAGTAGGGAGACAAGCGAGGGAACGGAGAAGTGAATGGAAGCCTCCGCATCCATTTGATTGAGCACAGATCTTTCTTTGCATCATGCCTGTTGATTCTGCTCTACCTGTACCCATGTCTCCTTGCCCCATGTTATCTTTGCCTTGTCTCTAACTTGGAGTGATGATATTGATGAGATCAGAGGCCAATTAGTATGCTAATTTGTTTTAATTATCAACTCAACAATTTAGAACCTCCTGGGAAGACATGAGTCTCCATGAGGGATTGTCTTGGATCGTATTGGTCGGTGGGCACATCTGTCATTAAGTTTTTGGATGTGGGAGAATATGGTCTACTGTGGATGCACCACCATTCCTAGACTTGGGGAGAGAGTGAACTGAGTAGTGTGCATGTATGTAGTCATGCTCTCTCTGATCTTGACTGTGGAAGCTCGCTCTAGTCCTGGCTTCATCATCTTCTTAAATAGTGATCTTGGACAAGTTACTTACCCACTCTGGGCCTCTGCCCCAAAAGAAAGCGTCCATCAATGACAACGGACATGATAGAGATGCAATAGGGGAATGTGATAGGAGTACTGAGTGCAGCCGTGGCTGTGTGGCTTCCTTGTGGGCTCATGCTTCTTGCTGAGTGCAGCCGTGCCTGTGTGGGCATGGTGTGAGCCTGGGGACAAAGAGCACCTGCAAGGTTAGCAGGCGCTGGGGAGGGAGGAGATGGTGATGTAAGGGATCTTCTGGTGTTCTGTCTCAAAGAAAATAAAGACCTAACTTAGCAATAGACTTTCTCTGTCTTTAAAACAAGTCTTTGTCCTTTGCAACTAGCATAATCTTCCGCATGTGGAAAACTCTCAGGGAATACTGAATTAATTTTCTAAGTAATAGTTGTGACTACTGAAATTATATCCTTACAAATAATTACATGCAGCTTGCAGGCCCCATATTCAGACCATTTTTGGTACTGTAGGTCTGGGAGCAGGATCTTTGAACAGCCTCATTCTGAAATGATGGAAGTGTTATGGGAAGGCAGGGAAACACCTCCCTTCACACTCCCAACTTCACAGTCCAATGGCCATGCTCTTGTATGTGCCTCTGATTCAGGACCAAGGACAGCATCCTCGTCCCTGGAGGGGATGCTCTCATTTCCTACTGCTACTCCCATGATCCTGTGCAAACAACACACATTCAACATCCTGTGCCCTTTTCTTCCCATTGTGCCTGCTCTGCAATCTTCCCATAAGGAATCCATCGAAAGACTTTCTCTTCCAGTTCTACGCGGATGCTGCTTAGCACTGCTGGAGACAAAGGGCAGAAGTTCTTAGATGGCCATAGTTCCAAAGTCTCATCTCAGTTCCATCAAGAAGTCTGAAAATGTCCATTGCCCTCATTTTCTATCACAAGTCTAACAGTGACTATCATAAACCAGTTACTGTAACATCAACAATATAGAAAATGTGTATATTTATGTATATATGTATGTGGAAAGTTTGTCTATATGCAAAAACATATATCATGAAAAAATAAATATATAAACCAGTGTCACTTCAGCTCTGTGTCCCTTAGGTTTCTCCTTCATTCCACTTGAGAAATTGAAGTTTAAATGGTCAGAACTCCTTTAACTACCTTATTACACGCATGCTTGGTCCACCTGCAAAGAAGAGTAGTCCTTTGGTCTTTTTGAAACTAAACTTTCTCTATCTGCATCTGTGTCCTTCCATATCCTTCAAGCCCTCATATATTCTTTCCCCATTCCTTTGATCTGTGTGGATCCCAACAAAATATTGGCCAGCGTTTCCAAACAACCATCACGTTCCATAGTCCTGATTTAAAAGATGCTCTTATTCCAGACCTTGGAGATATATATATATATATATATATATATATATATATATATATATAGAGAGAGAGAGAGAGAGAGAGAGAGAGAGGAGAGAGAGAGGGGAGAAACCCCTACCATTTGGAATGTTGGAATGTATTATTTATAAAGATCTGCCTTTGATCTTTCTTTCCCTCAACTGTCCTCCAGCTATGAGTCAGAAAGGGCTGTGGTAAATGCTCTCATAATCCCCTGTTAAATGTTCAAGGTAGGGCATATGTGGAACATCAAAATGGATGAGTTGAAGAGTATTTAGTGGAGCGGATATTTTGAGAGGTGTGGCAGTACGCGGAAAACAAATGAGGGTTACGGTGTCCTCAGGGTAATTTCCTAAGGCTGGCACCAAGGAGCCTGAAGAGGAATGAGTTCCTGTCTAGAGAGACAGCTGACCTGTGATTTGTGCAGAGAGGCGTACAACTCAAAACCAGTGGTGGGAAAGAGCAGAGGAAGCAAAATTCTCCTCCACTTGCTTTCTTCCTCTGAGCTCCTGCCAGTGTCCATACCTATGCCAGCAAAGGAGCTTAGTGTAGGCTAATCTGTCAGTCTCTAGCTCATGGAACAGCAGAAGGGCGGTTGTGTGTCTTGGAGGAGTGAGGTCATACAAACAGAAGTAGTTAGTGTGGTTTCTACCCAGGCTTTCTCCCCACCTTGACCATCCATGTAGCCTCTGTGCCGACTTCAGGGGCTCTCCAGTCCTGGGCTGGCTCTTTGGTTACAGCTTTGTTCTGTCTCTTTGCTCATACAGCCTCCTGTGTGGGGAATGCATACTCCGCTCTTATTCACCCAACAACTGTCAAACTTCCCGCAAAACCCAACCGAGATGCTATAGTTTGGATGTTGAATGTCCTCACAAGACTCATTTATTCTGATGACTGTGATTAAGGAGCATATCTTAGCCGGGCGGTGGTGGCACACGCCTTTAATCCCAGCACTCGGGAGGCAGAGGCAGGCGGATCTCTGTGAGTTCGAGACCAGCCTGGTCTACAAGAGCTAGTTCCAGGACAGGCTCCAAAAACCACAGAGAAACCCTGTCTCGAAAAACCAAAAATTAAAAAAAAAAAAAAAAAAAAAAAAGGAGCATATCTTACAAGGTGTAAAATAGGACCCAGTCAAAGCCAGAACAGACGCCATATCTGGGGCTCCAGCTCCATAAAGGATGCCAAACATTACCCAAACATACTGGAAATAAAGTTCTTCTTAATTCAGCATTCCATGCCAATTTTTTTTTTTTGAGGGTTTCGCTGTAGCTTTGGGGCATGCCCTGGAACTAACTCTTGTAAACCAGGCTGACCTCGAACTCACAAAGATCTGTCTGCCTCTGCCTTCTGAGTGCTAGGGTTAAAGGCACGTGCCGCCACCACCAGGCTTCCATGGCAATGTTAAAGTGACTAGAAAGGAAGAATTTGTCCTTCGTTGTGTAAGACTTCTTCCAAGTAAGAATTGTATAATATATACAATTGTATATATTATAATATATATAATTGTATAACATGCCTACTAGAGCAAGCCAGTCCCTAAGGATAGAGGAACTCTGTGGCCATGGGCTTCATCTCTAGTCCATAACATCAGTATGTACTGTTAACTGTGAAAATGAAATATGATGATATGATAAAAATTTATCTGCTTATCCAACTGATTATTTCTTTGGAGACAGGGTCTTATATATCCCAGGGTTGTATAGAAGATGATTCTTAACTTCTGATTTTCCTGTTATCACCTACCAAGTTTGAAATCAGGCGTGTGTACCAGATATATGTGGTGCCAGGGATCAAACAAAGGTTTATGCGTTCTAGAAAAGTACTCTGTAAACTGAGCTATGTCCTCAGGCCCCTTACCTAATTTTCAAACAATCAGGATGTCTGGCTAGAAAATTCATGGCATAAAACCAATCAGAAATCTTTAATTTTGAGCTGAGAGCATGGAGGGAAACACCTGTAATCGCAATATTCGGAAAATAATGAGCAGAAGGCTGGATGCATAGTCAGCCTTGCATATATATTCAGTTTGAGACCAGCCTGGGCCACACGGCTCTCCCTTGGCAAAAAGGAAGACAGGAAGGAAGGAAAAACAGGGTTTTTTGTTGTTGTTGCTTTTTGTTTGTTTGTTTGCTTGCTTGCTTGTTTTGGTGACTTCTTAAGAAAAGGTTTTTTTGTGTAGCCCTGGCTACCTTGTAACTCACTTTGTTTACCAGGCTAGCCTGGAACTCACAGAAATCTGCCCACCTTTGCCTCCTGAGTGCTGGGATTAAAGGCATGCCCCCCAAGGCCCACCTTGCTTTCTCTTGGTTTGAAAGGCTAAGTGTGAGGTGCTTATTTTGTTGTTAGTGGAGGGTCAGCTTCTGTCTTTGCCTTAATAAATGTGGGCTGACTGACTGCGGTACAATACCAGTGAAGCTAAACCTGATTCTGTACTCTGATAAGCCAGAGCCCAGAAGACTAAAGCAGGAGGATCCTTGAATTTGAGACCACCCAGAGCTACATGGGGATACCCCCAAGTGGCTGGCATTTTTCTTTTATTCTCTTTTCAGGCCAGGTTCTAGCTGCCTAGCTACAAGGTTGTTAGTGATGCCTCCCAAGTGTGCTCAGCAGGTCACACCATG
This sequence comes from Chionomys nivalis, assembly GCF_950005125.1. Classification (NCBI taxonomy): domain Eukaryota; kingdom Metazoa; phylum Chordata; class Mammalia; order Rodentia; family Cricetidae; genus Chionomys; species Chionomys nivalis. The sequence goes on along the minus strand of NC_080093.1, from coordinate 21,403,430 downwards.
GCACAGATCCCTCCCAAGTGTTCAAAGCAGGTCACACCATGGCACAGATAAACACCTTTTTGAATAAAATTTCCAAGCCCTTCTATAGCCTGAAGCATTTTCCCCAGCTACTTCCGCTGCTTGTCGTGACTGGAAGGCTTCCATCTGGGCCTCACATTTGGAGAATCACAGCTTTGTGTCGCTTGGGTGCTGTCTCCCATTTCCTGTATCTTCTTCTTCAGCCTCAATTTTCCCTTTGTCTTTTTAGTGAACTCCTGCCTGACTTTATGACCTTCTCCTTCTGTAAAGCCTCCTTTGATCACAGTGGCTAGCAGCTATCCTGTCGTCACGATGGCCACCTTTTATATACTGCATACAGGCACCCTGCTGAACACGCCACACCACTGGCACCTACTCTTGCCCACAAACCTGGGAGGACATGGGATGTGGGATTCCTCTCTGTCTGCTATGAATATGTATTATTACCGTTGGTTATTAAAGAAGGAGAGTAAAGCCAGACAGGATAACAAAAGTAGGTGCAGTCAAAGAGACACCATGTAGCTAGCTGCCAAAGGAGGAAGATACTAGAATGTTGGATCCCTTACCAGTAAGCTACAGCCATGGTCATACACAGATAATAGCAATGGGTTAATTTGAGATATAAGAGTTAGCCAGAAATATGCCTAAGCTATTGGTCAAGCAGTGTTGTAATTAAACCGGGCGGCTGGGACTGAATGAGCAGTCTCTTAGTTCAGACATGTTCCCACGCCCATTCCACAGATGAACCTGATGAAGTGCAGGGAACCTAAGCAGCTTGCCCAGATCAGACCGCCCAGTCGTCCTGTCAGGCGTGTAAAGTTAACAGCTCTAATGCCAGCATACGGCGCATAGCCCTGTGTATATGGCTGTAGTCCGATTTCTTTCTTTCTGCCTCTCCCCACTCGTGAATCTAGACCCCAGACTGTCTTTTTTCCGGCTCAGCCACCATTGCGCCCTCTTCTGTTTGTTATCCCTCACGTGGCCTTCATCTTCTCTGTTATCCTCACTCTTGCCTTCCTGTTTCTGTCTTTTTTCTCTTTCATCCATTGTATTTCTTTGAGGAGCCAGGAGAGTTAAGTCCCTGGAATGTGGCCAAGAAGGACAGCTCTGCTTCAGAGCTGACTAGGGCACGGGAGCTACTGCCTGGGTGTGACATTACTGCTTTGTCCCTTGGGCACACGGCTAAAACTCTCTTCCTCGATTCCCCATGGATACTGAGATTGAAGTGTGTTGCTCCTTTATCTTGATGCTATTGTTCTGTTTTGTTTTTGAACTCGATAGAATCCTTAGTCTTCACAGCTTACCTTCATATCACCCTTTCATATCTGCATGATTCCTGCCGATGTCTGGGTTTGTGGTGGACGCTTAGGAACTCTTCAGATATCTCCCTACATTTCCATCTGTTACCTTTTGCTTTTGAACAAATAAGTGAGGTTTTTTTTTTCCCCTGCAGTATCAGCAATAACACTCGTTTGTATTGTTTTTGTTATATTGAATTCCTAGCATTGCAGTAAGTTTTCTGTCTTGGTTTCTTATGTAGTCATGAGGGCTTGGTAAATATGACCTGGTGCCAGGAGGTGACTCTCCTCTTTGAACTCACCACGAAAGTGTCCCTTTCCCTGTGCAGCAGCAGTAGTTGGAAGTGTGGACGCCCATGGCATGCTTCCCTCAGGACACAACCCCAGCCATCTAGACATTTCCAACTACAGAGTCTCTTCTGTCCGATGGCACCCAGAGTCCCCTCCCCGCCCCACTTCCTGCTCCAGGGAACACTCAGCTTCCCTTGTTCTATCTTCTTCCCCCGTGTCCAGTTCTACTCACAACCCTAAGCATCTCCTGAGTGGAGTTCCCTTTACCCACAAGCAGTCTGTATAGTTTGTCTTTAAATGAACAATGCAGTAAGTTTCTCTTTGTTCACACCGTTACCTTTATTTCCCCGCACTAGCTTAGGATACCAACCTTCATCCTTTCCCATTGACAGAAACCAATGACACATAGCAGCAGCAAATCGTCTTTACAGCACCGGGCTGCTAGAATTTTCCTTCTGTTGCTAGGTATTGTTATTCATGCTGCTTTACTTGAGAAAATATCATTGGTGTAAAATTAGGTGTCGAATCCATAACTGGGTTGCGGGAGCCGTTCACATGGAAAGCTCGTTCCAGATAGAAGGCTGTCTGTCTGTCTGTCTGTCTGTCTGTCTCTTGCGGTGATGCAGCATTGGTTTCCAGCTGTTTCCAGCTGAGCCTACCTCCCCTGGAGTAAAGGGAACACTCGGAGTCTCTGGCTGGAAACATGCATGTCATGGGACAAATACGCTGGCATTTCTGTTGGGACAGCAGGTGCTATCCGCTTCCTGAATGAAACAGCAGCAGCTGGGCATGCGAAGGGGCCTGCATCATGACCTGGAGTAGAGGGCCACACCGAACCCGTATCCTGCTGGCCAAGCTCCCTTCCTCTGAAGCCTCACCTTTTGCCTCACAGTTCCATGTTGTAAATGGGTGGAAGTCAGTAGACTCACTGTGCAGCAGGACCAGTTGGTGCTCATTTTCCGAGCCAAACTGAATGCTTACTCACTTAGGTTTTTCCAGGAGCACTAGGAGACGGAGGTGTTAGGACCTGGCTTTACGGAAGAGGAAACAGCTGTGCAGGGAGGGTGAAAGGGGTGTTTGAGACCAATGATTAAAGTCTGAGAGTGGAATCCATGTCTTTCAGAACATAGAGTCTGTATTTCTCTACCCACGTTCTAAGTTGCTACCATTCCTGCCCAGGAGAGCCCTTAAAAAGACACCAGGGGAAACTGCATTCCTGCGGGTCCTGTTGTCCCTCCTGAAGTGCAGTGAGCTGTTGTCTTTTTTCCTACCAGTAGGTGGAAATAGAACTGAGTGTTTCAGTTGAATCCTGGAAGGATTGCTTTGGTCTCTCCCTCAAAGGAAAAGCAGGGAGAGAAGAAAAGAAAGACAATCCTCGGGAGAAGTCCAGAGCTACAGTTTAGAGTATGGCAGTCAGACCTGAACAGATCCCCCAATCTGATGGCTCAGTGATGCTTTTAACCTCTTAGAGGCCAGGGTGCCTGAGGCAGCCTTTGGCAGCTGTGGAATCCTGTGGGCCTTACCGGACACTGCTGAGTGGGGGCTTTTTTGACCTGACTAATAGCATTTTCAGACTCCCCCTCAGTTTTAAGACATCACTCTTACCACCAGTGTGTACACCATGTTTATTTCTATAAGCATGGTTTTAAAAATAAAACACTCATAAGAGTATAAGAATGCATAAAAAATAAAGGGACGTCTGCCCTCACAGTCTCCTCACCGTCCAGATGTGCTCTTGCCTAGTACATGTTATGTAAACATTCAATTTTTTTCTGTGCATATGTATTAACCATGCACAATTCCCTTTAAACCACACTGTAACTGCTGCGCTGCATTTTGCTTACAAGCATATCCAGAGTTATGAAGGAAAGTGATGAGTTCTGGTTCATTCGTCGGCACTTGGCAACATCTGGAGACATTTCTGGCCACCACAACTGGGCTGGCAGGTGCTATTTACTCGTCTCTAGTGAGCAGAGGCCACCTGCTCACCTATAATGTCAGGTCAGCTCTACAACTGAGCATTTCCAGCCCTAACCTCTACAGCTGAGCTTGAAGAACCCTGGCCTAGTAGCCGCATTCTTTGCTAGGTGTGCAAAATATGACAGTACAGAGCTTGTGTCCTACATTCACTTGCTTCTGAGACCGGTTGTGTGTCACTAATGTTCCCAAGGCAGTGACAGCAAAACCAGCGTTGCAGTGAACACTGCCTTCTGCTTTTGTCTTTGAGACTTTATTTATGGAAGATGAAGAGGCATGGATAAAGCAGATAGAGGCGCTTGCTGCGCAAACCTTACCACCAAGGTTTGATCCCTGCAACCCCACTCTCAAAAGTTGTCCTTTGACTTCCCCATTCACTCCATAGTGTATGCACACATATATACATGTACATACACACACACCAATAATAATAATAATAATAGAAATAAATATGATATTTGCATCCTAGATCTCTCTCCGGTTTCCAAATCAAAAGTACTAGAAACAGAGGTTGTTAAAGTTCACAGTAAACACGGGTTGCTGTGGCAGATGTTGGTTAGAGCTGATCCAAATCTCTTTGGTCTTTATTGCATTTAATGTGCAGGCTTACAGGTTTTCTTAATTAATTTAAGGAAATTATAAACATAGTTTAAAACATTAATGTGTTTGGCTATGGGCCATCACCTCTGTCTCTCATAGGAGTATTAGACAATATATGGAACCAGTCCCTCACTGATTTTTTTTTAAATCTGAAAAGCAAATCTTAGAGATTTTGAAGCTTTTAATAAGCACTACTATGGGATAAATGAATTCATATAGAAATATTTACCCCAAGAACTTAGTACTGCAGTGGCATGCAGAATTTCATCCCTAGAATCCATTTGCATGTAGAAATGAGCACTCACTGGTGACTTTAGTGATTTTTGTTTTCAGCAATTCTTCAGGCTGGGGACCTGCCTATCATATGTCGCTACCTGGAGTAGGTCCCAGCACTACAATAAACAAAATAGAAAAATCTCCCTTCCAGGTTGAGTTTCATCTAATTCAGAAGCTGATGATGGTAAAGTCTTCAGTTCACCTTTCTTGCCACTGTCTTATGGTTTTCTATGCAAATTAGCACCCATCCCTGTTGTAGGAAGGCCACTTGTTTGTTTCCAGCTGCTCAGCCCCAAAGGAACCACACAGAAGCTGTATTAGTTAAATCACTGCTTGGCCCATTAGCTCTAGCTTCTTATTGGCTAACTCTTATATCTTAATTTGACCAATTTCTATTAATCTGTGTACTGCCACGTGGCTGTGGCTTACCCTTAAGGTTCCGCATGTCTGTTCCTGTATGTAGCTATGTGTTGTCTCTTGACTTTGCCTTCTTTCTCCCAGCATCCAGTTTAGTTTTCCCCACCTACCTCTGTTCTGCCCTGCTATAGGTTCAAGTCAGCTTTCTTTATTCATTAATGGTAATCACAGTATACAAAGGGGAATGTGACATCACAGCCCGAGACCCATAAATGACCCTTGAGAAGCATCTCTTTCTTATTTAAAATGTTGGCAAGGCTAAGGCATACTAAGTACTTACAATGCTTCATCCTTAATAAAAATTCCCAAATCTGGCCTTTACAACTACCTGATTTCTCTGAGAGGTAGTTTTTTGGTTTTTGTTTTGTTTTATATTTAAGAAAATGAGGTTTTGGGGGACCAGACTTGAGTAAACGCAAAACCTACCTGGGTTGAGTCAGAACCCCAGGCTGTAGTTCTTTGGGCTGCATCCATGCCCATGTTTTCCCATTCACCCACCACTGGGCAGACAACATTAATATTTCTACCTTGATGCCTATTAAATTTTGTAGAAAATAAAAATCATCTTAACATAGAATTTCTTTCAAGAGATTGTTCTTATTGCCAAACTCTTTTTACGAGGCTACATTTACCCTGATATCCAAACCACACAAAGACATTACTAAGAAAAAGAATTACTAAGCAATCTCCCTCATTAACATTGATGCAAAAATACTCAATAAAATACTGGCAAACCGAAACCAAGAACACGTCAGAAAAATCATCCACCATGATCAAGTCAGCTTCATCTCAGAGATGCAGGGATGGTTCAACATACAAAAATCTGTCAATGTAATCCACCATATAAACAAACTGGGAAAAAAACCCCACATGATCATCTCATTAGATGCTGAAAATACAACATCCCTTCATGATAAAGGTCTTGGAGAGAGTAGGTATACAAGGAACATACCTAAACATAATAAGGGCAATATACAGTAAGCCAACATCAAACTAAATGGAGAGAAACTCAAAGCAGTCCCACAGAAATCAGGAACAAGACAAGCTGTTCAGTCTCTCCTTATCTATTCAATAGAGTACTTGAGGTCCTAGCTAGAGCAATATGATCACAAAAGGAGATCAAGGGGATACAAGTTAAAAAAGAAGTCAAACTCTCACTATTTGCTGATGATATGAAGGTTTTCATAAGGGACCCCAAAAATTCTACCAGGGAACTTCTACAACTAGTAAACACTTTCAGTGATGTAGCAGAATACAAGATTAACTCAAAAGAAGTCAGTAGCCCGCCTTTGCACAGATGATAAATGGGCTGAGAAAGAAATCAGAGAAGCATCATCCTTCACAAAAGCCACAAATAGCATAAAGTATCTTGGAGTAAATCTAACTAAGCAAATGGAAAACCTGTATGACAAGAACTTTAAATCTTTGAAGAAGTAAATGGAAGAAGATACCAGAAAATGGAAAGATCTCCCAAGCTCAAGGGTAGGTAGAGTTAACATAGTAAAAATGGTAATCTTACCTAAAGCAATCTACAGATTCAATGCAATGCCCAGCAAAATCCCAGCAAAATTCTTCACAGACCTCAAAAGGACAATACTCAATTTCATATGGAAGAGCAAAAAAACCAGGATAGCCAAAACAATCCTGTACAGTAAAGGAACCTCTGGAGGCATCACAATCCTGACTTCAAGCTCTACTACAGAGCTACAGTACTGAAAATAGCCTGATACTGGCATAAAAACAGGCAGGAGGACCAATGGAACCTAATCAAAGACCCAGACAGATATCAATCCACACACCTACGAATACCTGATTTTTGTCAAAGAAGCAAAAAATATAAAATGGAAAAAAGAAAACATACTCAACAAATGGTGCTGGCATAACTAGTTATCAACATATAAAAGAATGAAAATAGATTCGTATCTATCACCATGCACAAAACTCAGTCCAAATGGATCAAAGACTACAACATAAAGCAAACCACACTGAACCTTGTAGAAGAGAACGTGGGAAATACACTTAAACACATTGGCACAGGAGAGTACTTTCTATAAATAACCCCAGTAGCACAGACACTGAGAGAAACAATTAATGAATGGGACCTCCTGAAACTAAGAAGTTTCTGTAAAGCAAAGGACATAGTCAACAGGACAAAACGGCAGCCTACAGAATGGAAAAAGATCTTCACCAACCCCACATCTGACAGAGAGCAGCTCTCCAAAATATACAAAGAACTCAAGAAATTGGTCATCAAAAGAAAAAATGATCCAATAAAAATGAGGCACAGACATAAACAGAGAACTCTGAGCAGAGGAATCTGAAGTGGCTGAAAGACACTTAAAGAAATGCTCAACATCCTTAGTCATCAGAAAAATGCAAATCAAAACAACTCTGAAATTCCATCTTACTCCTGTAAGAATGGCCAAGATCAAAAACACTGATAAAACTTATGCTAGAGAGAATGTGGGGTAAAGGGAACACTCTCCATTGCTTGTGGGAATGCAAACTGGTACAGCCACTTTGGATTTCAGTATGCTGATTTCTCAGAAAATTAGGAAACAACCTTTCTCAAGACCCAGCAATACCACTTTTGGGTATATACCCAAAGGATACTCAATCATACCACAAGGACATGTGCTCAACTATGTTCATAGGAGTATTTTTTGTCATAGTCAGAACCTGGAAAACAACCTAAATGCTCCTCTACTGAAGAATGGATAAGGAAAATGTGATACATTTACACAATGGAGTACTACACAGCAGAAAAAAATAATGACATCTTAAATTTGCAGGCAAATGGATGACTCTAGAAAGCATTATATTGAGTGAGGTAACCAAGACCCAGAAAGACAATTATCAGATGTACTCACTCGTAAGTGACTTTTAGACATAAAGCAAACAAAAAAAGGCAGCCTACAGTTCACAATCTCAGAGAACCTAGACAACAAAGAGAACCCTAAGAGAGCCATACATGGATCTCATGTACATGGGAAATAGAAAATGACAAGATCTCCTGAGTAAATTGGGAGCATGGGGACCATAGAAGAGGGTAGAGGGGGAAAGGAGAGGAAGAGAAGAGAGCATAGAAAAATGTATAGCTCAATAAAAATAAATTAATTAAAACAAAGAACAACAATAACAAACAAAAAAAGAGTTTGTTCTTGGACTTGGGGAAGTCAGAAAATTTCATTTTAGTGGAGCAGATATTTTCATCATAATACTAAAAAAAAGTCGCTGGAACAAATCTGGGGTCACAAAGCTCTGCCACCAAAGACCAGTGCTAAGCAAAAGTTGAAATGAGAAAACATCAATGGAGCTGCATGGAGCCTGTATTTGATGGGATATTAGGGAAGCTTCCAGATATATTTATTTCTTTTGGTTTAATCCCAACAAGCTGTTGGAGCTGCCAGTTTCCATTATGAATGCTACAGGTGTAAAAGGTATTATCTTCAATTCTCTCCAGTGGAGCCAACCCAAGAACCTTCCAGAGAAATTAGAAATTCTTTCCTTAAGTCAACTAGAATCTCTAATTTTCCCCTACCGTGTGTGTGTGTGTGTGTCCATGTGCAGGTTAGCCATAGACTTTAGTGTTCAAGAAAAATGTTCCTAGTTCTGAGATGCCCCTGAGGTTTCTCCAGAAACTATAAGCAAGGGACATTCCTGTCTTCAGCAAAATCTTCAGTATTTCATCTCCACTCTGCCTTGAAACCCAGTCTACTGATGTGTTTTCAAACAAGTACTCCATTGACTCTGCCACAGTGACCAGTGTAACATGAGGGCCTGCTTATTAGGGTTTATGTCCTGCCCAGTTCCCACAGACGGTAAACCCCCAAAGAAAATCACACAGAGATCTCCATAAGATTATAAACTGATTGGCCCATTAGCTCAGGCTTCTTATTAGCTCTTGTAGCTTATATTAACCCATTATTCTTATCTATGTTAGTCACATGGCTCAGTACCTTTTTCAGCAGGGCAGGTCACATCCTGCTTCTTTGGGTAGGACTTGGAAGGGAGCTTCCTTCTTCCCAGAATACTCCTGTTCTCATTACCCCACCTTTACTTCCTGTCTGGTTGACCTGCCTATACTTCCTGCCTGGCCAATCAACATTTATTTAAAACATGATTGACAGAATACAGACAATTCTCCCACACCAGACCAGAATACCAGGTGTGAAGTGTTATTATTATTAGTAGTAGTCTTAATAATAAAAACCCAGAGCAAATGCTGAAAGATCAGAGAGACAAAGTAGGAAGCCACAACCAGCTTTTGCCTTGCTAACTCCTCAGCCTGCAGCAAAAAAGGTATTACATGAATACTTTTAAAGTTTTTCTTTTTGCACTTCAATCTTTCATTTATCTGGAATGAATATTTTTGTTGTGTAGAAATACAACTTATTTTAACTGTAATCCCCAAATCGTGTAGCTGTATTTCTGCCTTTGCTGTACTTGTACCACTCTCTTGTTTTTTCTTGTCTTATTGCACTGCCCAGTATCTCCAACACTAATATTAAATATGCTCACCCTCTGCCACAAGCTAACTCTCACCTACTCTGACCACCTCAATCACAACAATGTGGATGTTATCTCAGATTTACAGGTGGTGTGACTGGGACCACATTGCATAACTGCACAGCCTTTGGAAATAGAGTCTGAATGGAAACCCATCTGAGAGATGTCAGAGTTCTGCTGCTGCTGGCCCTTGGTCACAGCTGACCTGGGAGGAGCTAACCCTTCCCACCTTGTGTGCTGGTGCCCAGATTCTCTGTTGCTAATAAGGAAAGGCAATGTTACTGATGCGATGCCAGAGAAGCACTTCCAATGCATCTGAACAAAACTAATAGACTTTGTTTAATTTAGACCTGCCAAAAGTAGATCAGAGAACCCCATAAGTGTGGAATAGTTCTTATTCTAGATGGTGTTCTCTCAGGTAATGTAATCACATCTCAGTGGAAACTCAGAAACAATGGCTCTTTATAGAAGTTAACATTCTGAGAAAAGAAAAAAGTCTCCTTTCTTTCCCTCTCTGCATTCTTTCCTCTTTCCCTCCCTTTCCAGCTTCTGTTCCTAACAAAGCTGAGGCATCTTACTAAGATGTGCATAAAACAAGGTAGACCAGAAAGATGGGAAAACCAGGGCAAAAGGAAAACAAATGTGGTAAATTCTTATTCTTCCTTAGAGTCATTTCTGGAGTTTGGCCACAACATGGCCTTAAGCTTCCTAGCAACTGAAGCAAAGAAAACCCGTCCAGCTGCACGTTTCACAGTGGGCATGGGATGGAAATAGAACAGTTGCTAAGGGAGTACCCAGTGTGTCCTGATTCAGAGACTGGGGAGAAACTTCGGGGCATTGGACTGCAGTGAGCAGTGCTCAGCAGGGTCTTCTTGGTGGTGGGAAGTGATTTTGCATGGACTACATTATTTTGTTCAAACTCCAGCACTGTGAGGGAAAGGATATTCTTTATCATAAACAGTACCTAAAACAATATGTTCTGATAATGGGTTTTGGGAATGAATGTTATTAAATAAAATACTTATCTGTATGAAAGCATTGACTAGAATAACATTTGTATTAATTATGGATGTAGACACTATCAATGAACTACCTAGAAAGGATATCTTAGGAAATATTTTTTAATTCGATGAACAAAATTATCAGAAATAACTAATTACTTAGGATTATATTTTAAAAGGAGTGGACAATTTATGCACCAGAAACTGCAAAACACTGTGGGGAGGCTGGCGGGACACTCCATTCCTTGGCAGCCTTGGGATCAAACCAAGGACCTCAAACATACCTGGAAAATACCATCCCCAACACACACACACACACACACACACACACACACACACACACACACGAGTTTCTCTCCCAGTCCAGAAAGGTGTATGCTGGATAAAATAAAATCATACTATATATAGAAAACTGCCTCAAGTGTTTAACACTGTGTAGTTTATATTAAAGACAGTCAGCATTACTGATTACCCATGAATTGGTATTGTGATCTCTAAGATAGGCATCTGCCATGATTGTTAGCTACTCTTCATTGAGTTTTTAACACACACCTGTCATGTTTCTGAGCAGCTCTGTTGATATTGCTATATACAATGCCCCACCGGACCAGGGAAATTAAACCTTTCGCCCAGGGTTACTCTCTAGCAGAGGAAATGCCCAGAAACAGGACCAGGCTGGGGACCTGGGCAGTCCATGTGTTCTTCACCTGCATCCCCTGCTCTGCTTTCTGACCTGGTCATAGCAAATCCTGGTGTCCAATGACAAGCTGGAAATGTTTGGCCCATGAATATGGAATTTGGGGAGGTCTTGTTTTGATGCCATCATCAGGATACCACAATTAAAACAACTGTCCCCATTTTAAGATCATCTTTCCAGGTGATCACCTTAGAACTTCAGAATAAGCGCAAACAGACTGGATGTGTTGGCTCCCACCTGTACTCTCAGTACTTACAAGGCTAAGGCAGGAAGATTGCTGCAAGTTTGAGGACGGCCTTAGCTACATATTAAGTTCTAGTACAACCTGTGCTGCAAAGTGAGACTATCTCAAACACCAAATAAACAAAAACCAAAGCCCAAGTACAGTTTGTGTGGTATTTGCCAAATGTTGGTCTAAGGAAGTGTATTACTTAAACAGAGCCGAGGCCCTAGCACGGCTGATTGACAGGCCTTGTTTATACCTGGCAGACGTTCATTGTGCCCAGGGAACTAAAGCACCTTGGGTTGTAGAGCCTCTCAGGAGGGTTCAAATCCTGTCTTCGTAACAGACACCTACCATGTTGGAAAGATGAAGGAGGCTGTGGACCAAGGTGCTTAGAACCCTGTGGGACATGGAGAAAGCTTTTAACACTAGAAGCAGATGAAACACACAACCTTGTAAAACTGGACTTCAGGTAAGAAGTACATTTGCACAAGCCGCTACCACCATCCACAGTGCAGAGCTGTGAACGATGGGTCACGCTTTTAATCCCAGCCCTGGGGAGGTAGAGGCAGACAGATCTCTGGGTTCAAGGCCAGCCTGGTCTACATAGGGAGTTCCAAGACAGCCAGGGCTATGTAGAGAGACCCTGGAGAGAGAGAGAGAGAGAGAGAGAGAGAGAGAGAGAGAGAGAGAGAGAGAGAGAGAGAGATCCATCACTGAACAAAAAGCTGAGTCTCTGTCCTCAGACAACTGTCCCCAAGGTCCTGCAGGCTATTCTACTTCCATTAGAACAGGTGACTTGGGTAACAGTTGCCCCATGCTACACTTTAATGTGAGCATCTCATGTGTTAGTCTGGGCCAAGAAAAGATGCTTCAATGTCTTTTTATCAAAGAAGGGTTTTGGGGACAGGTTGTCATGTTGTTCATTATGTTTCATGGTACGGAAGACTCACAACTTATAAATCTGATGCCAAGAAAAACGTTCACAATTCTTCATGAATTCTGACATTGTTTCCGGCTGGACAGTATCGGTGATGCACCTTGAGGTGTTTAACTTAGCCTTCTATTTGCTGAGCTCTTCACGGCTAAATGCCGTGGTCCCTAATTGTGGGTTTTCTCCAATAATTCAGGCCTCAGAATCTCCCTTAGAAATAGATGTTATTTAGGTACTTTCATATAGAAACCACACCAAATCCTTTCATGTCATAAAAGGGATAAATCATGGCTACAGAGTGGCACTGTAAGTCAGTGCAGACGTACAGGCTCACGCCTCCCTACTGCCCTCTGCACCCATAATCTGGAGTTTTCTCTCTTTCCAGGGAGGCTAGAAGAACAGCTAGATATACTAGGGTCCTACCCTGTACCAGGGGGAGCTCTAAGTCCCTTGTGTGCATGTTTACATTTAACAGCGTATACTCAGGAGTACTGTAATTGTTTTTGTTTTAAAATGAAGAAAACTAAGCAATTTAGGGAGCTCAGCAACTATTTGCGGTCAGTGAGATCCACCTTCTTTTAATACTGTTGAGTAGAAGCAGGGGTCTCACTTTAGATCCCACAAATTTCCTTGTTCTTTGGGCTCTTGTAGCCGGATGGTATTAACTCGGTTCATTCCTAGTTAGTAAACCAATCGCAAGCCAGGAACAAAGAGAAGAAAGGATGGGGAACAGCTAGCTGCCCTCGGAGGTCTTGGGGACCTTTACTGGCTTGACTGTCCTGAGACCCACTCTGAACTGATGGGGTTCTGTGGTTCTGAGATGTTTCTGGGGGTTCAGAGGCATCGTTCCACTTTGTGGCGTGTATGTGGTAGGTCTTTGCTTACCGGATACTTGCTAGGGTATCCCAAGCTCTTGCAGACTTAGGCATGTTAGGAGGTCTTGCTGGCTACAGGGTACTCTACATGTCTGTTGACATATAGGAACATTTCCCAGGGGTGCCTGGGTTCCCAAGTTGGCAGTGATGGAAGAACCGTCAGCCCCTTTGGTTGAAAGTCTTAACCAGATCCAACATGGTAGCATCTTCGGTAGGTGTCCTGTGCAGAACTGGTCACGTGGATATGTAGGACACTGAAGTCATGGCCTGGCTGAATGAACTGGCAGATGCATTCTTAGTTCGGTCTTAATGCTCATCTGGGAAGGTGCTCAGAGTCACCATGCAGATGTCTAAGTGAGACTAAATAGCATGGCAAGTTTTAAAAAAGCTTTCAGTTTCACTTTCAAAATGATCTTAGTCTATTGACAAATATTTATTGAGCACCTCTCACCAGTCACCCTCATGCCATGTACCCAGCCAGATACTGGGAGCACAGTTCTGAGCAAGTTGATCAAACCTGCCAATAGGATGCTCAGAAAGGCAGGCGATTCTGTGGACCTCTGTTTCCAACATAGGCAGACGCTGTGCTGGGGAAGCCCCTGTGCTTCTGAACCCGGCTGGCTGGCTCTGCCTTTAGCCTGGAGCTCACATCCTTGCTCGAAACAGTTTCTGGACTCGCCATTCAGGAACTGCCTTTGCAGCAGCTCCGAGCCACACAGGAGACTCCATCTCACTGTTTGATTTTATAGCCACACCTAGCTTGTGACCAAAAATGGAATTGCCAGCTTGATGACCCACTTTGTTCTCCAGAGTTGGCTCTGATGGACTTGCCTCTGAGTCAAACTGCATCCACTCTTTGAGGTTGGATATTTACCACTGCTGAGCCAATTATCAGTAATTTGGATCGTTTTGAAGTAATTTCTTACTGCCTCTCATGGTGCTTTCTTCTGTGGTAACACTACATCCAGTCTCTCTGGCAGCAGTGACTGCCTGCCTCTCTCTTCCCCAACAGTTTAGAATCCTTTGGAGGACAGGACCATATGTCTATGAGTCCAAAAAAATGTATGCTTATTAAAATTGAACATATAGTTTTTGAAGAAACTTTCCAAGTTGGCCTCTCAATATTATTCTAACAAGAGCACGTTTTTGGGGACAATGGGCAATGCAGTAGGTTCTAGAACATAGAAGGCCTGGCTCTAGTCTCTCTTCTCCAAGTGTTTGACCCTATGTAGTCAGTTACTTCCTTTGACCCTCAATTTCCTCATCTGTGCAATGGGAACAGTAACACTTCCTGACGGATGAGAATTTCCCATCTCCGAAATACCAGTCCTAAATGGGAGCTATTATTATTATTATTATTGTCATATTGGATAAATATGAATTGAACGAAAGAATGAAAAATGTCATATGGATTGAAACTTCATGTAATGGATTCATTTGTCCTTAAAAATATAAGAATTTAATTAGCAGTCACTTTTAAAATTTTTTTTATTTATTCTACTTTCATACAATGTATCCTGACTGCAGCTTCCCCTCCCTCCACTCATCCCAACTTCCCCCATCTCCCCTCTTCTCCAGATCCACTGCCTCCTCCCCCATCTCCAGCTGGTCTCCAGTGTTCCTTTGATGTCCCTGGGAGCAGTCACCTCTTTTAAAGTCATGTACTGCCAAAAAGGCAAGTTGGAAGATTGAGGGTGTAGCTCGGCAGTAATGTGTGCTTAGGTTGTGCAAGGCCTGGGCTCAGTCCCTAACCAAAAGAAGAGGAAGAGGAGGAGAAAGATGGAAGAGGAGAGGAAGAGGAGATGTTTATGCTGAAGGAGAGCTAGCACCCGTTCCACCGTTCTGAGACCCAGAAAGAGAAGTGGGTTGACCAAGGCCATACAGCCAATTGGCATGTGACAGAAGAGGGTCGAGTTGGTGCATTTATGTGGCTTCTGATTTCTCTGCCTTTGGAGGCCTTGCTTTCCTTGCACATAGGTCATGAGCCAGGATACTCCCGATACAACAGCAAGGGCTTCAGATCTGCATTTGGGCAGAAGCAAGCACAGACAGCTCACAGTTTTGTGAAGTCCCACTGTCCCTTTGCCCAGTATGGAGCACACAGTGGTTGTACAGCTCACAAAGCTGGCAGGAGCAATACAGGGTGGTGGCCAAGGAGCCAGTCGGACAAACTTGGTTCCACCATGTGGCAACTTACCATACTTGTCTAAGTTTTGGCTGCTTTACCTGCAGAACATAGACAACAGTACCTGCTTTCTAGTGTCACTGTGAAAGTTAAAGGCAACACTCATACACAAAGGTAATGCTGTGTGGTACGTGCAGGCACTCTCTAAAATTGAATATTATGATCAATAACACGTTTTGTAAAAAGTCTCCTCATGACTTCCCACCTCAAGCTAACCTCTTACTGGCTGTAAGACTTTACCTGGTCTCCCAAGCAGATGCTATCGATGAGTTCTCCCCTACCCTCTCAAAGTCCCTTCTCATACAGAAATGTAAGCCCTTTTACCTCTGATGTTCTACCCTACTCAGTGACCATAAAAACCCTGAAATGATGGATAAAAGTGGTTCGTCAGAAATAGACTGGGGAGAGATAACTACGTCAGCGAAGTGCTGTGAAGGCCTGAGGTTCTGAGTTGATCCCTGGCACACACACAAAGAGCCGAGCACAGTGCTGTGCATTTGTAATTCCAGTGTTGAGGCTTGCAGGACTGCCAGCCCAGCCTAACTGGCAAGTCCCAGAGAGAGGCTCTGTCTCAAGGAACGAGGATCTGCATAGGCCCTGAGGAACAGCACCTGAAGTTGATGCCTGGCTTCCTCACCCTGCCACCTCTGCCACACACAAGCACATGCACGCGCACACACACACACACACACATACACACACACACACACACAGAGAGAGAGAGAGAGAGAGAGAGAGAGAGAGAGAGAGAGAGAGTAGGGACTCCATCTATGGATTTCCCTAGGAGTTGCCTCTCTTCTCTGAGGGCATTACCCTCTGGGGACTCATATTCTGTCCACACTCCTATGATACTATGTTCTTTGCATGTCTACATAGTAGGTTCTGTTTGCTGCCTTCTCCTATTATTATTTGGCTGAAAGTAGGAATAGCAGAGGAGTTCTCATTTCTATTTAGAAACTAATATTCTTAAAGAGACCGGAACAATTCAAATGACCCAAAAATTAAGGGCCAAATTAATATAACTCAAGGGTAATTCCCCCGACCCCGGTGGAGAAGTTGTATTTCCCAGCAGGTCTTGCCTGCCCTGACTCTGGATCTGAGCCCTCCCTTGATTCTGAATATTACATCATTTTATTTTGTCTAATGTAAACACTCATCACCCTGCGTGTAGCAGGATCCATCTCTACGGGTTGAGACTGACTGAGCCTCATTCGCTCAGTCGTGGTGATGAATGGTTTCAGAAAGAAGTACAGCAGGAAGAGGCCTTGCGGCGATGGATGAGGTGAGGCAGCTCCATGTGAGATTTTGCAGAAGGATTAAGATTTGGCACCAGGCTGAGTTTCTATGCAGCCTCTTAGGCAGAGAGCCGCAGGAGAGGGAACGGAGTGTCAGCTGGGGCTCTGCACACTCCCAGCCGGTCTCAAAGGGTGGTTGGCTCTCTCTCTCTCTCTCTCTTTCTCTCTTTCTCTCTCTCTCTCTCTCTCTCTCTCTCTCTCTCTCTCTCTCTCTCTCTCTCTCTCTCACTCTCCCCCCCTTCTATCTCTGTGTGTGTCTTTCCCAGAGGTACCCAGATTTGCCTTATTAAAGGATGGATCTGGATGCTGGACTTTTAAAGATCAGGTAAGCGCTCTCATTGTCTGAAGTCCCCTGGGGTTCTTAATGATTGGAATCAGGCTGACTGTTCCTTCTCTGATGCAGTATTAGCCGAATACAATTCTTCTGAGACATTTTGCAGAGAAAATCAGCAAAGTTTCTTTCTACGTTAAGGAAGTTTCTAGAATGTTTTAACCTGAAACGCTTCATTGCAGATTTCTTGCCCTGTAATGACAGCTTTGAGATTGCCTTTCTCTTCCCTTCCTTCATTTCCCTTTTTTGTTTATGAAATCTTGAAAAAGATCCTGGTACTTTGTGAGGTGTGTGCTTGGAGGGTTTTACTTTGCTTTTATAAATGGCTACAGTGTGCACTGTATCATTTCTTTTCAGTGAAAATTTCTAATTCCTTATGTTTTCTAGAGTACTCGTTTTTTTTAATAAATTACTATTTACGCAGAATTGATTCTTCCATCTCTCCTGAGTATTTTGCAATTCTGACGTTGGCAAAGCATATCCTGAAGTATAAGTCATGTTTAAGAAGAGAGACCCACACCGAAGAACTCATTGCAAACACATCTCTTGGCTTTTCTCATCAAACTGAGAGGCATGCTTTTCTGGTCATTCAAATAAACTGCAGTTTTCAAAATTTCAATGTAAATATCCATAGTTTGTGGAAAGACTGATCTGATTTATCTGACGAGTTAAGCTATTTATCCATATGCATTAAAACTTTTATAGATGTTCTTGGTAAGTTTAGCTCAATAACAGATCTTTGTGAGAGTAGTTTTGTGCTCGGCCCCAACTCCATTCCGAATGCTGTTTCTTTTCTGTTTAAAAAAAAATCAGAAGTTAAAAATAACCCTAGGATAAAACTTGAAAACTGTTTTGTTTCTCTGTATTTGGCTAATTTCGTTGCAAAGCGCTGTGTGTAAAGAATTTGAGCTATGAAGACTTCTCTCAGATCGGCTCGCAGGAGCCCATCTGCGAACGCCCATAACTTTCTGCGAGAGCGTGTTTTATGGCTGTTAGGATTAAAATTATCAGTTAAGCACTCCTTTCTGCAGCCCTAGGAAAAGGGAAGCAACCCTAAGAAAATAACTTGAGAAGCTGTGCTCATTTCCTGATACAAGCCTCTGTCCAAATTCATGTGAAAAGGGGGCATTTGGCAGATCTCGGTCCAGTGAGTGCGTGGGGTACCATGGCAGCAGCGAATGGTGGTAGTCCGGTGTCAGGCAGAAGGAGGTAGGGACACTTGATCATGTTAATTTATTGAAAATAAGTGGATGTTCTCACGGAATGTAGAGGACCAGTTACAGCTGTGGCTGTGGGAGGGTGGCTGTACATCCGCTTCTTTTTGTTGTTTTTGTTTGATGAGCCCTTTTAGTTCATGGAATCCTATTTTTCTCACGAGAATCCAAGCAGCCATATAGTCTCTCACATTTTGCATTGCTTAAGCATTTTAACCACGGTGAGCATTTTTGTTTGGTGGAATGACTCCTGGTAGTGGTTTGAGGAATTGGTGGGATGGTAGATTTGAGTTCTAATCTGAGAAGATGGGATAACAGCTATAATCTTTTAGAAAAGAAAAATATTCCAGGAATTAGAATATGCAAACTTAATTGCTATGTATCCATTTTCTTTGATTGTTGGAGAATGTAGGCAGAAAATGCTCTTCATAACTGACTTTTATAATGATGTTCTCAGAGTGGGGAAGTGCGTGGGGGGAACTCCTGATGCTGCTCTGATTTGTTCATTGTCACTGATAGCATCTTAAGAGACACCTTTAGTTCTCAGTTACTTTTAGAAGACAAAAGCAAAACAGAAATGTCCCAGAGTATTCCTGTGTGCTCATTCTGCCTTCTTCCTTAGCTCTCCTTAGGAGAGGGAGACGTGTCCAGGTAAACAGCTGAGGAATAATTGCCAGGAGCATCCAGGGATGATGGCTGCTAGTTTGCTCTTCTCCTTAATGTTTTCTTGGTAAAGGCTCTGTGTGTTGTTTTTACTTCTATTGAAATAATAAGACAGACACGGGACTGAAAAGTAATACAGCTTGAAAACAGTGAGCCATGCGAAGTCTCTTTCATAGCACAGTCCTTGAGAGGGTTTTGTAGTCACAAGCAGTATTTTTGAAAGGTATTTGTCCATCTTAAGTGCATATATATATATATATGTTATATATATATATATATATAACATGGCAGGTTTATTTTTTATTGATTTTATTGAGCTATACATTTTTCTCTACTCCCATCCCTTCCTCCCCCCTCCCCTTCTACCCTCTCCCATGGTCCCCACGCTCCCAATTTACTCAGGAGATCTTGTCTTTTATTACTTCCCATCTATGTATGTCTCTCTTAGGGTACTCATTGTTGTCTAGATTCTCTGGGATTGTGATTTGTAGGCTGGCTTTCTTTGCTTTATATTTAAAAACCACTTATGAACAAGTACATATGATGATTGTCTTTCTGGGTCTGGGTTACCTCACTCAATATGATATTTTCTAGCTCCATCCATTTGCCTGCAAATTTCAAGATGGCATAGTGGGCTTAAATGCTTTGCCTTAAATGCATTCATTTCAGGATGATAAATAGATAAGTGATAAACAGATAGAAATATAGACAGACAGATAATACATAAAGAGAGAGATGATAGATATAGATAAATCTATAGATAAATGATAGATAGACAGACAGATACATAAAGAGAGGGATGATAGATATAGATAAATCTATAGATAGATGATAGATACATAGATAGTTACATACACAGAAAGATCTATTGTCCATAGCCTCCACGAGACTGGTGGAGCTTGAGTGTCCTAGTGAGGCCCAGAGTCAGAGGAACAAAGAGAAGCTGTTTGGGTTTCTCAGAAATGGAAGGCTTTCTTGAGGCAGATGCCAAAGAAGCATATGAAGACAGGGTCATGAAACAGATACTAGAGAGCACTGAGTGCTCAGCAATTAAACAAATGCTAACAGGAAATGTCCAGTAGGCGGAACTAGCCAAAAGTTAATGGAAACATGCCAGTAGAGAGGGGTTACGGGCCACCTGATGTGGATAATAAGATTGAGCAGAAACTAGAATCTGATTGTCTGAGTTTGAAAATTAGGTCAATTGGTAATAATGAGGGCATTTACTCACTCACAGGTTTGCAAAACGACTCCCCGGGCTGAACTAGGACAAATGATCATTTCCTGTGCTAATGCTTTTATGGGAGAAAAGCAAGGGCAGCGTCATGGAAGGTGCAGGGTATCGGTGTGCGAACCCCTGGGATTTAATGGCATGCTGAGTCCTGGGCTAACAGTCTCCTGCAAGAACAGAAAGCCGGGACAGTGTGCATGGTGAAAACATTAGCGGATTTCAACCAACTAATTATCTTAAAAGGTTAACTGTCATATGGGAAGTAGAAAGTGTGATGAGATTTGAAAATCCTATAGGGGCTTATGATCTAGAACTAAATTCCTTTCTCTACCCTTTGTCCAAAAGAAAAATCAACAACTCTTTGCTTAGTTACTGTCTTTGTTCTAAGCTTCGTGTGAAACCCATATGTGTCTTAATTTATTGATCCCTTTTGACTCTGGAAGTAGGATTATTAGTTGGAATAATTGCCATTTACAGCTGCAGCTCAAGGCAGAGACTTCACACACAATAGACATTTTGAAAAGAAATAATTCACTGGAAAAACTGGGAAACTCAAGTAGGAAGCCTGTGAAAAAGTTTTAATTTTAATTTAAGGAGCATTTCATGGGGCACTGACAATGGAGCAGAACTAACACTTATGGGGTCTTTTAAAGGAATTGACATGGAGGAACCAGCCCCGATCCTGCTGGACTCTTTGTAGATGTAGCTGTTAGAATATGCCGTAGAAAACACGAAAAGGAGCCAGCATGCAACACAGGTCTTTGCCCTTTTCAGAAGACTATGTCAGAAGGAATGCCAATCTCAAATCTTCTCTAGAAATAGAGATACCAGATCAAGTCATAATAGACGTGCAGAATGTTCTAGACCTAGCTGACAACTGGATTTGAATAAATCACAAGGACAGGTTGGCCTTCATCCAAAAGTTATAAAGGAATTCCAGGGTGAATTCATGGGCCTGTTAGTAAAGCAACTAAGTTTTACCTTCACAATCCCAGCAAACCCTCAACCTTGGTTGATGAGTAAAACTGCCTGGCTCCATTTCTCTGGACATAAATTAGATTACGTGTGCAAAATATAATAGAGAAACATATTTTAGATAGCAGTGCTTTTGGATTTCCAAGCCCCGTATTTCACCATGTTGGATGTCTTTGTGAACATTGCAGTCTTGAAATTGCTGAGAGTTACCAGCTCCTTAAAATCATGTAAAATTAGCTTTATCATAACTCATGTGAACTGAGGAGCAGAAGCACAAGGAAGTGAATGGTCAGTAGCCGGTGGTTTGAGAATGCGCTCATCATTCACGGCTGCTTCATAAGGGGGAGAGGACGTCTGTGGGCTCAGAAGTGATGTTCCCTTTCTAGCAAGTCAATAAATGGCCCAGGGAAGAGTTGAAAGATTTTAGCATCTGAGCCCTGTGCAATCCCACTGCTCCATCTGCCTGGCGACCAGGCCCTGCTCCCTCTGCTCAATCTGCCTGGTGGCCAGGCCCCGCTCCCATCTTCTGGCCAGCACAGCCCAGATGCCCTGTGTTCTGCTTTTCTGCATGTAACTCTAATTCTCTACCATCTGTGACCTGCAGGGTACAGCGGGAATATTTGGGAGGGGGCCTAGACAGAGTCAGTGAGTTTAAAATTTGTGCTGGGCAGGACGAAAAGCTCAGTGCAGGGGGCTGGTCTCAGTCAAAAACTAGCAAGAGTAAACAAGAGCTGTGACCTGCACTCCCAAAGGTCATTCAGTCATTTAATAGATATTTTTTGAGCGCCTGGAAAAAATGCACTGGGGTTATAAATATGAATGAGACAGCCTCTCTGAGAACGGGAAATACATAAACAATTACAGTAGAGCAGGGTGTCTCAACCTTAGCACATTTGACATTTTGAGCCAAATAACTATGTGTTATGGGGGTCAGTCCTGTGCGCTGTAGAATGTATGACAGCATCCTTAGCCTGTACTTACTGCATGAGAGCAGTGTCCCCTGTCCATAGATATGACAACCAAAAACCATCTCTGTGTGGTACTCAGGTTCCCCTGCAGGCCAAACCACCCCCAGCTGAGAACCACTGGAGTATACCCTGTTGACTGCCCATGTAGAAACGCACAAGCTGTAATGTGAGTTCACAGGAGGTGTCTCTAACCCTAGGCAAGGCTTGCTGGAGGAAGTCGTGTCCTGGAGGACACCTGCAGAGTGGGAAGCCGTAGGACCCTTTGGAGGAAAAGGGTTGAGGTGGAAGAATCAGCTAGGCTTGGAGACTTCGAAGGTGGGAAGGAGGACGCTCTGGGCCAGCCTGGGGTCATTATTTTGGGGACGGTGGACCACACTTCTGAGCTCAACCTTAACTATTTTCAGTTCACACTCAGCGTCTGGGGGCAGGTTACCAGCCTCTGGGAGCTACACGGTGCATAAGGAGCGATGTGCTTCAGCAGCGCTAGGTCTATTGTTCTCAGTGTATAAGAGGTTCTGGTCCTCTTCTTACTTAACTTTCCTTCTAATTTTGACTAATTTTGACTAAGTCAGCTAAGATGTGGACTCTCAGTTAGCTAAATCTGCTAGACCAAGATTCAAAGTTTTGTTAGCAAAACCTCTTCTTGGCCTTACTACAGCTTGAGTCCACCTGCTGATACCCACACACCATTCTGGCAGCATCTTGCCGAAGCAGCTTTTGCGCATCTTTGGAACTTCCTCCTTCTCTCTCTCCACTCCTCCTGTAGCTGGCTGCTTTTCGAGCAGTGATTCTCAACCTTCCTAACTCTGAAACCCTTTGATAGAGCTCCTCATGGTATGGTGATCCCCCCAACCATAAAATTATTTTCATTGCTGCTTCATAACTGTCATTTTGCTACTGTTATGAATTGTAATGAAAATATCTGATATGTGGGGGTCTTAGGTGATCCCGGTGAAAGGGTCGTTCAGCCTCAGGTAGCTAAGGGATTGGTGCAGTTGGAGCCCCGCCAGTGTGCTAGACTCTGAAGCCTTCTCATGCTTCTCTACTTCTTTAGAAGAGCCACCCGCCAAGGCTAACATGTGTGTCTACTGAGCCCCAACTCCCTTGCTGGTAGGACAGGGTCATGGGGAAGCTGTCTACCTAAAAGGCAGGTCTGGACTTGAATAACCTCCAGGAGTAAAAGTGAGGGAATCTCCACATGGTCAGGACTCTGGTGACTCAGGTGCATCCTTTCAGGTACCATCCCATCACTGCCTCATCCTCGGCCTGCTGTGTGCGCCCTCCTTCCCCTTATCCTCAGAGTTCTCCAGCCAGCTTCCTGCTTCAGGGGAAGCATGAAATGATGCTGAGGAGGCCAGGACAGTTTTCAAAAGCTCAGGTTTCTGGGTTCCGTTGCCTTTCACTTTCTGCTTGGTTTTGACCGTGTTGTTGACACATTT
This sequence comes from Chionomys nivalis, assembly GCF_950005125.1. Taxonomy (NCBI): domain Eukaryota; kingdom Metazoa; phylum Chordata; class Mammalia; order Rodentia; family Cricetidae; genus Chionomys; species Chionomys nivalis. The sequence goes on along the minus strand of NC_080093.1, from coordinate 21,380,013 downwards.
TCAAAATGATAAACCACTCACGATCCCTGCTGACCTTTTCTATAGGTTGCCCTGGACAGGAAATAGTATATTGGCTAGAAAAGCATTCCACAAAGATGTGTGCTGTGCAGTTGGAAGGAGATGCTATCTCTGCAGTAGGAAAAAACCCAGGGAGCACGTGTTTGCTGAAGAGTGAATGTGGATCTAATTATCCTATCAGGCAAGCTGCTGGAAACTACAGTAAAGGGCGCTTTGTGGCATTTTGGGTGCAAATATTATACATACTATAAAAGAAGTGTCTTTTATAAGGTTGTGGGGATCAGGGCTCGGTTATGTACAGAAGGCTTTGGGTATATGTCTAACTACCAAAAACCATCAAAGAAGCAAAAATAAGTGAAACGATCCAGTCAACTAATCTTCTCCCTTTGATGATGAAACAGGTTATAGACATTGGTGATTGATTCTCAGGCAAGCGGAGGGGAAGCTAAGAGTGTGGCATGTCAGTGAAGGTCTGTGTGGACCTTTCAAATAACCTTGATACAGTCTCCTGGAAAAGCTTATTAAGTATTTAACTGGAGGTTGGAGGTATTCTGTGTGGATATGATTAGGACTGCTGTTGGTGAGAATATTATCAGAGGAAGAATTGAGTTAACATTGTGGTGTATTCTTGGCTGTTTGGCCCTAGAAGCTAAAGGAAAAAGAAAAGTGACTGTAATGATATATTATTTGTGTTTTAATAAATAAAGCTTGCCTGAAGATCAGAGTGCAGAGTTAAGCCACTGGAGGCCCGGGAGTGGTGGCACACACCTTTAATCCCAGAACTCAAGGCCACCCTGGACTACATGAGATTAAATTTGTCTGAAAAGAGAAATAGAATTCACACAAAAGTGATCCCAGCACTTGGGATCCCACACTTTTAATCTCAGCACTAGGGAGGTGGAGACGGGAGTGATTGGCTGGGCAGAGAGAGGAATATAAGGCGGGAGGAGACAGGAGCTCAGGGCAGACTGAGTTTTGGTGGAGAGCATTGCAGTCTACAGTCACGCTGAGGTTAGGATCACCCCTTTGTCTGAGTCCTGGCAGAGCTAAGAACTCTCTAGTGGCTTGGCTGTTTTGATTTTCTGATCTTCAGCTTGAACCCCAATATCTGTCTCTAGGTTTTTGTTATTCATGCTACAATTGACAGCAGGATTCCTCAGCCTTAAGAGGTTGGGAGAGAGCAGTGGCCTCTCTGAGACAGCAGAGACAGTGAACCTGCGGCATGGAAGGAGATGGGTCAGTTTGAAGCTATGGCTTAGCCAGGAACGGCAGTGGTTCAGGGGAGCTGCTGTCCCATCACATTTTCAGCCCTCACCCGGAGCGTTAGGAGGAAGATACTGTTCATGCTGTCAGTGCATTGCAGGAGGCACAGAACAAAGCAGAACATTGCTGGGCGGTCACTGTCTGTTTGTCTTAAGGCAAGATCTCGTGTTGTCAGGATGACTTCAAACTATGTGGTCAAGCGTTTTAAACTCCTGGTCCTCCACCTTCCACCTCCCAAGTGCTGGGATTAGAAAAGAGGGCTGTGCTGTTATGCTCAGTTTTGTTCCTCTTAAACAGAAACTCATTATTGTATAAATCTTCAATCTTAAAAATATAGAAAAAAAATATGGACCCCATACGCCCATCTCTTAACTTCAGCATTTATCAGTCTTGGCCATCTTGTTTCATCAACCCCACCTACTGAGCAAATAATTTCTTCTGGAGTACTTAAAATAAGCTCAAGATTTTATATCCTATTTCATTTATAAATCCTGGCCTGCAATTCTTAGTACTCCTACTTCAGCTTCTTGTGTAGCAAGGGTTACAATGCACACTACTACACATGACCTGAAATCTTTCTTGTATTTCCTCTTTCTTGGCTTCTCAGTCATCATATTTGGTGCTGTGTGTGGTTCTGAGAAGAGATGGGATTTCTGCCCAAGGAAATCATAGAACCTAGTATGGCAGTCACAGCTATAATTCCAGCATTTGGATGGTAAAGGCGAGAATGTTAGCAGTTCGGGGCTGACTTTGGCTGTGTAGCAAGTTGGAGGCCAGCCTGGACCACATGAGACTGCCTCAAACAAACAAAACCTCCAGTCCAGTCCTGAAGACAGCCTGAAGTTTCCTTACCAGCGCTGTATTCAGGGGACAGCATGTATGATGCCATGTCTAGCCATCTAAGCAATGCAAGGGAAGCGATGTCTAGGCTCGACTCTAAGGAGTTCACCCTTCCGTTGGAAGGAACTAATAGAAATGAACAGATTAGCACAGCAGTGCAGGCGGGAAGTCAGGTAAAGCTCAACCCCAACCTTGACGTCTAACAGCTGTGTGGTCCTGAACACGTTGTCTGGCATCGCTGAGCCTAATCCCTCCTCTTTAAAAGAGGGAGAAAAACTCTGCTGGCTTCAGGATTCTATTAAAAACAGGAGTATGGCTGTGATATTGAACACTGGAGCTGACTCTAGCCCCGAGGGAGCTGATTTCTCCTGAGAGTGTGGACCCACGGTCACCAGCGCCACTGAGTAAAGTCCACAGACTAGGGCTTAGAGGACCAGTTTGTGCATACTGACCTCTGCAGTGAATTAGGAGTCCAGCCTAGGCAGGCTGATTCAGAACTGAGTGCTTACACTTTAAACCAGTAGACATCTCCATAGAGGCGAGTAAGTCTCAGTTTCCTTTTTAGGGTATTGTTCGTATCCTTGTAAATTGTTATCTATTTGGTGGAATTATCATAAAACTTAAGGAAACATTTGCAAATAGCAAATGATCAAAAATATTTGTTATTATGATTGTTAAAAATAATAAATTATTTATACAAATGGTGAGACAATTCTGTGCAGTTATCAAATTGTGCAGAGCCAACTAAAAACCTGATAAGAATATGGAAAATAGTGACATTAACCCCTTATGGTGAGGGAGGGTGGGTTGGACCCGATGGGTCTTGGGCCATAAGGAGAACCAAAAGTCATATCCCTAGGAAGTGGGGGAGGGGTCCCAACACTAGACCTATTAGTACAGTAAATATTTGAGTGGTCAGAAAGAAAAGGTTCCTGACCCCTTTAAACAGACTATGCAAAAAAATTATAGAAAGTTGCCCTGTCCCAGATTCAAGTCCTCCGGGTAAGTTTCAGTGCAGCCTCTGCCTGCTTCCAGTGGTCTCAGCTTGCCACTGACCTTTGCATCTCATTGTTTAGTCCCAGGTCAAGGGAGGTCAGAAAGGACAGAAGTATTGGGGCTGCTTGGTGAACTACATGAAATCATGTAAGAGCCCCCCAGGGAAGAACCATGAGCAGCCAAACGCTGGAGTGACTGCATTCCCGCCCACCCCTAGGTTGCCCTCTTGTCTGTCAGGACCGCTGTCTCTCCGCTAAGCCAGCAGAGTGGGCATGTTCTAAGGGCGATCCTTCCACAAATCAGAAGCCTGAGTACAAAGAGAGTTAAGAAGAGGGGATCGCATGCTCTCATCCAGTCCAGTTACTTTTGCTCCCCGTATTCCTTGAGCGAGAAACTTCTCCCCCGAACTTCTTGAAAATTTTAGCAGGCCATTTGGTGGAAGATAATGAAGCCTCTAGCGGTAGGGCTTCTGGCTGCTAGTTGGATTATTCCCTTTCCCCAGGCGTCAGGTGGTCAGTGCTTAGGCTTCTGCAGGTAGGAGAGATGTTCAAGGCCACTAACACCACGTGGTGTGCTTGTTGTACGTGCTCTTTTCTCAAGCATAAACAGGCCACTGGGGAGATGGGTGTACATGGGAATGGTCTGTGGTAATGCAGGTGAGTTATGCCAGCTAGCGGAGGAAGGTAATGTATCCCATGAGAGGCTTCCCTTGTGGAACTGGAGGCTCAGGAAAAGGCACCTCGAGATTGAGTGGGACTTAGCCATAGTGACCGGAAGGAGGAAATAACATGTCTAAGAATAAGGGATTGGTAAATACTGAGCCCTAAACAGAACATCCATTTTACTCCCCAAGGGTTAGGGACCCTTGTGGAAGAGCGGGCAGAAACCGTATTAGAGGCAGAATATTGTAGAACACTGTCTTCCGGGCATGACACGGCCCTTGCACTCTGGACTCTTGGCAACAGTGATTGCTTACCTGAACAAGGACAAGACTTATTGGCATTTAATGTTTGCTGGCAGAGAGAGGGACGTTTTCTCCAGCGTTGTAGCCACTGGTAACTGGCCTGACTGTGTAAATTAGCCCCCACTTGTACTTCTGTAAGCAATTGTAATCAAGATCACTGGGTCACAAAACAACAAAAATTCACTAGGAAAGCAGAAGGGATCCAGTTAGGAAGAAGTGATCACTGGTAGTGGAAGGGGGTTAAGAGAGGTAATGAAGTGTGGATATGAATAAAATGCATTATATATGTATGTATGAAAATGTCATAAGGAAACCATCATTTGTATAATTAATATGTTCATAACAAAAACCCCTAGAAGTGGTAAAGAAGAATGAATCCCTGATGTTGGGACCCCATGGGGAGCTAATTTGCAGCATCGCCAGGTTCTCAGAACTCTCAGTAGAGGAGATGGCCTGGAAACATGGCCTTGGCTCGATGATGACACAGAGGGAAGGCACTTCCAGGAGTCTGTAGCCTGCTCACCCACCCGTGTGAGCAGTGCACACCTCACTCCTCTGGAGTATTTTCTCATGAATGAAATGAGGACTCCATGGCATAGTTTCTGTCCCTCGGTTCTTTGGGGCTCCGAAATTATTTTTCAAGTTGAGGGGGGAAAGACTGGAGTAACCACCGAGAACAGATTCGGTTCTTATTAGGCTGCAGAGACAGAACCTGGTGTCGAGAAGGAATTGAAAGAAATGTTTGAGAAGAGAAAGCTTTGATATCGAGTGGGAAGACCGTGGCAATTCTCGTCAGCGCCAAGCCCGAGCTACCAACAAACAGGACATGAATCACAGGAGCAATCTAAGGAAGGGGGGGGGAAGCCCTCCCAGGAGCTGAAGGGAATTGAAAACAAGTGCCTGCGGCCTTGCTGGGAGGGCTGAGTTGCTTGGAAATACGGTGACCAATGGGCTGTCACAGGAGCCTCTGCCAGGGTGATTTTGACGACTGACACAGGTGCCAGAGAGTAGAGGCCCCTGAAAGCGCAGAGCAGGGTGATGAAGCATGGAGTTGAGTTGCCGCTGCCTGTTCTGGATGGAGGAACTGGAGGAGGCTGACAGCAGGAGGAGGAAGGCCAACGGAGGCACTGTGTGAACTTTAGCCACTGGGCAGAAGTAATGTGTGTGCGCGCGCTCATGAGTGCGTGCGTGCGTGCGTGTGTGTGTGTGTGTGTGTGTGTGTGTGTACTGATTTATCACAGCAGATGTTTGTATTGAGCGCTTGCCTGGAGTTACCTGAAGACCTTGTGGTTAAGTGGTAGAATCACACAGGAAGCTGTAAGAGCTAGCTGAGCGGAGGTACGGAGCGAGAACTTCCAGAATGGAGAGTCAAATGGGTCTCCTCTCCTGTGGCATCCAACATGAGCCAGATGCACTGCCAGGCACAGTCTCCCGAGTCATGGCAGCAACAACAGCATCTGCTGCCTGCCAGATGTCAGACCAGGCCCATCAGCTCCCTGGCCACAGACCTCATAAAAACTCCATGTATTTAATCCCCATTTTACTGTATATTCCAGGGAGCCTGACAGGGTCGTGACTCAAAACTAGTAGTAAATTGCAGAGAAAAAGATTCATAGCAAGTTTTCCTCTGCCTCTTCCACATGACACAACATGAGTCCTTCCCCAGCCCATACTTACAGTAATGCAGAGCATAGCAACTCCAAGTATTACTGTTTTGAAATGTTTACTTTAGTAAATATAAAATGAGGTTTCTCTTTTCTTTAGTTTGCATTCCTTTGATAACTAGCAAAGGGATACACTATGTTTGTTGATGGTGATCCCAGGGGAATTGTACAGCCCCCAATGTCACAGAGGAAGACGAGGTGGTCCAGCACATTTAAGGGACCCCTCCAAGGTCACACAGCTAGTTAGAGAAGGGCCAAGGCCAGAAGTGAAGATCTAGTTTGATCCTCTCAGTTCTCCTGACTGTCTCCACACCGCCACCCTGAGCCAGACTCCCAGCTCCTCCCCATACTCAGAGATGAGAGTTCCCTTCGTCCCCTGGGCTGTCTAGGATAAAGAGAGAATGAGACAGCAATGGCCAGAGCATCCACACTTGGAGTCCTTTCCATACAAAGCTCTGGGAACTTGTCTGTGAATAGTAGCAATCTGCTCAGACATACTTTAAAATATCTGGTTTGTTTTGATTTCTTTTAAAGCAGAGGAGAAAACCAGCAGAGGGTAGATGATAGGTGTTAAAGGAGACGTCACTGGAGATTTCTAAAAGCCAGCAAAAAAACTGGCTAGTAAACTTGCGTTACACCCAAGTACTCCCTGAAGCCCTTCCAGCAGCCATTGCTGTGCAAGCCTGGTTTAGTGGGCACCCTAGATAGCACACTGCTTTCGTGCGCTTCCCTCTGTTCGCTGTTACTGCCTAATAAGAAGGGTTCTGCCCCTGTCATCAGCTCTAGCATATGAACGGCAAACTGAGACTGAGAAGGTTGTAATACCGTACATAGCAAGTTGGGCTTGAACCCGCGCTGGAAGGCAGTACTTGTTCTCATCACTGCTGTGGATGCTGAGGATGTAGTCTGTGGCGAGATCAAAGGCTGCAAACATTTGACTGGTCAGACATTTAAATAGTAGGTCTTGACCCAGAGAAGACACCTTGCTGAGACCCCTCTTTGAGATGAACAGCAACAGTACTTTTTTTTACTCTGCTAATCAAGATACAAGAAATCAGCTGGTGTGATCCAAAATCAAGTATATTGTTGCCTCCTGGGCTATCTCCCCTTCACTGTGCATGTATACACACATGCACATATGAATACACACAGACACGCATGCACACATGCACACACGCACATGCGCACTCAGACACATACTATGACACACTATACATCACACACGCCAAAGGGCTAAGAATAAGATAGTTCAAATAACTCAAGCCAACAGTTGGTTGAAATTACAGACTCCAAGGCTGGCGGGCACAATGCCAGGGCATTCTAATCCCATCTCTGCCTGCAGACTGCTATCTCCATTTTAAAAGAGAAGAGGCATTTTGTTTTCAGCAGTAGATGCAAGAGACTTTTCAGTGTCAATTCCTTTTGGCCGTCCCTAAGTAAAAATGAAGAGCTAGCTAATCTTTGTCTTTCTTAATGTGTGGTTTTCCTTGATGAGCTGACAAGTGCCATTTAAGAGAATCCTTGTATGACTGCTTAGCCGCCTTGCGTTGCCTGTGGCAACTAAGGTTTATTTTATAAACACATACACAATGGTCACTGTACAGCAGACACTGCCCAAAATAATATGTAAATAGCATCTAGCCTCCTCCTCCACCTCACAGCCCTCAGGGGAAACTGAGACAAGGGGTTCTGAGTGACTTGCCTGGAGTGACATAACCGGCAGCAGGCTCAGGATTCAGATAGCCTGCCTCCTGGGGGCTACTGATGAGGAGTGGGAAGCTGCAGTTTCTTCTACCAGGAAGTTCATTGTCTGCACTCTGGACTTTTCTCACACAGACACCAAGCCTGCAGCCCATGTATCCTGTGACCTAGGGCACAAGAAAGAACCTAACGAAACCACAGCAAGCAGTGGGAAATGAGTCAGAGCCCACTTACGTGGCTGATTTATTTTGTGAGGGAGGTTTGTCCAGTGAATGACCACGTGACCCGTGGCTGTCTGAAGTTTCTGTTTGCCACTTTGATGCCATGACTTGCTTCGTTTGATACTCTGGGTCATTTCGTTTCAGGACCCACAAATTCATATCTCACCATTTATGCCTTCAGCCCCATTTCTGCATCTGGGATGGCAGAGTCAACTACACTTCACTTTTGTGCATTTGACCTCTCATGCTAAAAATAAGGGCGGGATGGATGTGAGGATTCCTCGCAGGACAGATGGTGGTTTTACTAGAGGAGCGTGGTTTGCACTCGCCAACAGCTGCATGTATGGAAGAAAATCCTTCCAGTGGCCTATTTTCAGATCCTGACACACACGCTTGACTGAAAATGCAGCATGCATTTTCTCAAGAAGGAAGCGGATATAAACAACCTCATACTTTACCCTGCGCATCGGAATCCTGTGTTCTAATGGCTTCCCTTTGACCTGTAATATAGTATGTTGGCCATGGGGAAGGAAGCCTTTGTGGTAATAGGGAAACTGTAGGAAGCTAGAGCCTGTGTTCCCTAGATATCATCTTAGTGACCCTCTCATTTTGCCAGTGTCTCTCGAGGCATGGTGCCGAGCTTGGGACGAGGACTCAGGTCAATTGAGGTGGGTCATGCTGGGTGAACTGTGAAGAGCTGGGGTGCAGAGGCTGCCAGCCCACCAAAGCACCTGTCTTGTCTCCTGCAGCCTCTGTCACTATCCAGATACCAGTGCCCCCTTTGTGATGTTACCTCATAGACATCTGTTCTGACCTTCAGACTTGGGGTCCCTTGTATTGGGACCTCACCAGTGTTCCTCCGAACAGCACAGTAACTCCCGGTCCCCAGGCGCGTGCGCGCGCCCACACACACACACACACACACACACACACTGTATGACGTATACTCCTGGTGCTTTAGTCCTTCTCAAAAATACTGCTGTTACCCATTTCATTCATTGATGAATTCCAGCTACTTAGAACGATCTCTGTCACTTGGAAGGCACACAATACCTACTGGATTAATGAAAGTCTCCTTTTTCCTACTTGATTAGTTCTCATTAATCAAGAATTGATAAGTTTTTATTTCTTAACCCAATGGTCAAGGCCGTGGTCACTGTGTTCTTTCACAGCACGTGGCAGTTTCCAGAGATTTGTTGGTGTCGTTTGCACACACGTTCAATTTCTCAGCTTGTCCTCTCTTTTTCAAAGTGCTTTTACTTTCATTTCCCATGCTGCTTGGCTGCATCAGATCTTCATTGCCCGCTTCTTGACTTCATAGTCTTTGTCTCTTCTCTCTCCTTTCCTCTCTTCTTTCTCGTTCTCTCCCTCCTTCTCCCTCCCTTCTTTCCCTCTTCCTCTCCTTCCTTTTGATCTCCATTCTTTCTTCTTTCTTCCCCCCTCCCTCTCTTTTCCTCTTTTCTCTGTTGTGTAAAACCACAATACAGAAACAGTATTCATTCTGAGAGAACCTAGAGGCTCCCCAGAGGAATACAAACTGCACCTGAATGAGGTGGCATTTTATCAGCTGGGGTTGGTAGTTGCAGTACTGGTGTGTGTCTGCGTTGGTAAAGACGGTTCCAGCTTGCCTCCTTTATTTAGAGCACAACAGTGGGAGGAGGAACTGATAAAGGAACAAAGGATTGTGATGGCTGGTAAAGTTAGATAGGGGGCTTCTTTTCTTAAAAACAGTCTTGCTATAGTTGGGGTAACCTTGAACTTAGGACCCTTCTGTCAGCTTCCCAGCTCCTGAGATACAGGCATGCATCCCCATGTCCATCTTGGGGTGGGTCTGTGAGATAGGAAGGGGATGAGAGAGGAAGCACATCAGAGAATGTTCTGAGCTTCTCTCTGTGCCCTCCCCCATTTGCTGGGTCTTTCCATACATGATTGTGTGGGAGAAGACTAAACAGATCCAGAATGTTCTGTATGGAAGCAGGGACGGGGACAAGAACCCAGCTCCTAAAGCCATAAATTGTTATAGTGCAACCATCTAAAAGACACTCCTAGCTAGAATAGTGAGTCTGGGAGGAGAGGAAGGGTGTAAGTAAATAGGGGTGCTGCGGTCAGAATTCTGACACATATGCACAATTTAGTTAATTTCTTAGAAAGGCTGGTAGCTCAGAAAGGCAGTCAAGCATTGCCACTGGATCACTGAGGGGGTTAGAATGCTTGAGGTCTTCATCATCTGTGTTGGTGCTTCCAGTCCCCATGCCCATGAAGGAGGAAGAAAGGGATGTAGCACTCTGGCCTCTGTTCATCCCTTTGAACTGGAATCTCTCTACTTCGTATCCCTGCTAAGTTCTTAGATTTCATATGAGAGTTCCCTTGGGGGTAAAAGTTCTGTTGTTGAAGATAAAACCTGAAAATCATTGCATTAATTAGATGCGTCTTAGTTACTTTCCACGGTTGCAGGATGTGGCAGCATTCTGCACATCATTGTAAACCTCTGTCTTGTTTGTGCATATAATGCTCCCCTCAGTCTGCAAGGCATTCCACAGAGTACATCAACCTTTGTACTTGCAGTTGGTAGTGGTCCTTGCCATAGCTGCCCCCTGTTGTTGCTGAGCCTGTTTGTAGCCTGTGACTTAGAATGGAATTTTGACTTCTGTCATCATGCCTCTTCTGACTCCCTGCTTGGGCATCTGCCTGCTCCTCTTCAGTGGCACTGATACCTGACCAGTGATGGCAGGTGGTGTGTCCGTCTTCCTTGCCCACACCCGATTTGACGTCACAGAGCACAGTGTGCAATTCCCAGGCACCTGTAACAGCAGCCCCCTTGAATGCATTACTCCTTAGAGAAGCACATTGTCTTTTATTGTATTGCCTTGTAAGAACAGCTCAGTTTGTCGTCTCATTTGATGACTGCAGTTGAAATGTAGACATGTCTGCGACTTCCAAAGGACAAGCAGAACAACTATTGCTTTTTATATCACTGCTGTCTGCACCTCTTTATTTACATCTCAGGGTGTGCTGTTTTGCTTTTATTTTGTGTAAACTTGTGCCCCCAAGAATCTGAGTCAGGGAGAAAGATCCTAACTTCTCCTTTGAGACTTTAAACAAGGTACTGAAACATGACAAAACTATCTGGGTGTCGGTGAAAAGAACTTGCTTTTCACTTTCTCTTGGCTCAAGGGTCTAAACTGATCTCAACAAACAACTGGCTTTTGCTTAATCTAATGCAGTCTCACAAGTCAAAATAAATACCCATGATAGGGAGAAAATATGGTCAAAAATAAGAACAAACAAAGCTTAAGAAATCAGCTACTTGAATGAACAGAAAATAGACTATGCTTAAAAGAAAGGATTTTAAATAAAATCCTTCGCCTTCATGACCAACAAATTCTAGCATCTTAAGGACATACTAATCTTGTCTCTCTGTGCCAAAAATCACAAGACCTTTCATTCTTGTTCTCATGCTCTATGCAATATTCTATTCAGAAAGTTCTGAATTTTTTTTTCCTTCCTGGTTCTTTTGATGTTCCTTAGTTGAGTACACTTGAGGCTGTGGATGCCATGGATTTTTACAGTAGAACATGGCCTGAGTCAGGAGGATCTTTCAAACCAACTTTAAGGTTATATAGAATCTGTTAGAAAATTGTATATGAACTTCAAAATCATATCAGAAGCTGGGGAGATGGCTCAGTGGATAAAAGCCGCTAACCAAGCATAAGGACTTGAATTCAAATCCCCATGAGAATGGTTTGTCACACTGTGATTTGGCCATGGAAAGGAATCTCACACAGAAAGGCAAGTGTAGTTTTTTTGTTTTTTTTTTTGTTGTTGTTTGTTTTTGTTTTTTTGATTTTCGAGACAGGGTTTCTCCGTAGCTTTTTGGTTCCTGTCTTGTCCTGGAACTAGCTCTTGTAGACGAGGCTGGCCTCGAGCTCCCAGAGATCCGCCTGCCTCTGCCTCCCTAGTGCTGGGATTAAAGGCGTGCGCCACCACCGCCCAGCGGCAAGTGTAGTTTTGAGAGCTTCTAGGAACATGGAGAAAAGCTCATTAGCACATAGTATAGAAAAAGCAGAATATAATTTTTTTATGTCACCACAACTGTGTAAAAATATGATGGGTTATTAGCTGCTGTCTTTTACTCATCTTTACTTTTTAGCTTTTCTGTAAGGGGCATGGATTTTGATTATATGCATTGAAAGCAGAAGTATCATCTTTATTGGGAATTTTCAGTTCTGCTTTTAATGCTGCAGCCCTTGAGACTTCTCTAGAAACTGTTTTTTGACCTTGGCTAGCAGTAGGAGCACCTTTATCTGCTGCAGGGTGTTTAGCCGGATCTTAGCCTCTATGTACTGAGATGACAATAACTTGTCCTCAATTGTGACTGCCCAAATTTTCTCCACACGTCACCACGTGTCTCCTCATGTGATCTCCTATTTGAGAAACACTCTTCTGGGATCATGTGCTGATACTTTCCCAAGTGCTCAACCCTGGGGGACCCTATGTGAGGTAGCAGGGACTGTTGGGTATGCACAGTAATAAAGGCTATGAGAATCTGGGAGTTCCTTCACTTGTCCATAGAATACTTTGCCAGAGAGGGGTTTGGTCTGAGAAAGATGTGGTAGCAGGTAGCCCTCGCCCTTCCCTCTGCAGCATAGGATGCCCTCGGATGAACGCAGCTGCTTGTAAGCAAAGGTCCAATGAGGACGGGGTCTGGTGATTGACAAGGCTCATGAGAACAGAGATGCCAGCGGTACTGTTCACAGGGAGGAGGTAGAAGCCGAATTCCCAGCCTGAGAGGAGAAGGAAAGCAGAAGTGCTGTTGACTAGACTTTGTGGAGCCGGCACCAGAGAACTAAAGCTCCTTAAATTCCTCCTGTCGGGGAGCAGGCTTGTCCTCAGAGCTGGGGTGGAAGAAGCCAGACCTCAGGTTCGGAGGTGGATGTGGGGGTAGCTGAAAACCACCTGCACAGCCTCCCAGGGCCTTGGATGATGACCTGTGGAGCTGGTATGGAGGAAGGACAGAAAGAGAGCTGGCTTTCCTCTAGGAAGGATCTGGAGAAGTGAGTGGTGATTTCAAAATGATCAATGAGGAAAATGTGCTTTGAGCGCGTTATATATAGTTCCTGATGTGTGTGTGTGTGTGTGTGTCTCACAAATAATGTACTTGTGATCATCACTGTTTGCAGAAGTTTCTGACTGCCCGTTCCTTTCATGACCCTACCACTGATCATATCTCTGATTTACATGAGACCTAGTCTAGGAACAAAATACTAAGCATGAGATTTTTTTTTCCTATGGGAAAATGTATCCTGCTTTATTGCAATGTCCTTTATGATGAATTTTCCTGAAATAATGTGTGGAAAAAGATTGCTTATGCAGTTGGGCTTTGCTTTCTCTATGTGTGAATTTTCGTGCCCTTGTCGTCCTCCACGGCCAATAGCTAATTTATTTTTCATCCTCTGCTAGATATAATAAAGCTTGAAGTGTTCCTTTTTAATAATGTAGAGCATAAGGAAAATGAATAGAGATTATAAAGATAATGGTTCATATTAAGTAATATATATTTAATGAAATAAATTATTTAGTTAATCTGAATGATATAAAATTTCCATTTAATATGTCAAAACCTATCTAGTAGCAGCATTTCACATGGCCCAGCCAATGAAATGAAATACTAATGTTGGCTATAAAGAAAATTTTTGTGAAGTGAATATTCTATTTTTTATTGCTTTTAAAAAAAATCAGAGTTTCTTTTCCCTGAAGATGGAGTCAAAAACTTTGGCTGTGTATCGTGTTGGGCATGGCTGGAATTCAACACATTATTTTTGTTTAGAATCTTGTTTCCATTGGAACAAGAGTTCTCAACCCTGGCTGCTCACAAAATCCCTGGGGACCTTCAGAATACCGATCCTACCCTACGCTGATAAGTCAGCCCTCTGGGGTTGGTATGTGGTGGGGCAGGACTGGCCCTTGGCGGGTTTGGCTCTGTAGGTGGCATAATGGTGCAACCAGGCTTGAGAGTTGCTGTACCACGGTTTCACCTTGGGAAAAGTCTAGGTTTCTTCTCTATGCCACCTCACTTCCTGGCCTGTCTCCCTATCTTTCTTTGAACCCAGAAGACCCAAAGACAAACTATGTAAAATAAGTTTATTAACTTGGTCAGCTCCTGTTTCGATTTTCATTCAACAGAATATTGATCGAGGAGCTATTAGGAGCTTGATCCCATGGCTGAGTATTTTTGGAAAATCATGACAGTCTGGAGAGAAATTTGGCCTTCTTAAAAAGCCAAGCAATTAAGCAAGATATCCAGAGAGAAGTCTATAAAGATAGAAATCATATTAGTGGCTGTGTAGGGCCCGTGTAGACTGCTGGGGGTGTAGAGATGCAGGCTGATTGCAGTGGTCTGTATGGTGTGGGGATGGCGGCTCAATTATGTGAATATATTACATACCATGACTTGTACACTTTAAGTGAGTGCATTGTATGGAATGTTAATTATATCTTGCTAACAGTCCTTTTATTGTAAGCCAAAAGTTGTCTTTTCTGGGAAGTCCAAGCACCAAATAAGCAAATTAGGAACAGCAAGGGAGATACTATGCACAGTAACCCGTCCCCTTCAAGAGTGTGGAGCTTAGAACACATAGTCACCAAAAACAAAAACCACCTACTTGGAGACATTTAGTACTGGCATCTGCGTTTCAGATAGCTCCTGGGCGTTCAGAGGGTAGTGGGTCCAGAAGACAGAGATGTCCTACGTGCCCAAAGGACAGGAGTGCTCAGGGCCATTCCCTGTCCTAGGCACTTCCATAAGCCATCTTTATTAGAGTCATTCATTTGGTCATCACACAGCCACCTCCATTTTACCAAACTGAAGCTAAGGCTCCCAGAAGGGGCCTGGCTCAAAGTCATAGTGTGGGTAAGTGGCAGCATGTGGGGCACATCTAACAGAGCGGGAGACACACTGACAGGAGTGTGAAGGGGAGAGCGTGTGAAATGACTTAGGACAAGGACACATGAGTGTGCCAGTGGGACCCGCAGTACCTGTGAGCTTGGCTCAGCTGGTAGTAGAGGGTGTGGCCACAGGCACGTGTGGGGATGGCTTCTGACCTCCCTTGCCTATTCGAAAGGGCCCAAATGCATCACTGATGACAGCTGGGTTAAAGCTGGGCTGCAGAAGGCCATGCACAGTGGCTAAGTGTTCAGACATGCGCCTGTCTAGAAGAGTTTATCTGGGTCTGTTTCAGTATCTCACCTGGTACGTGGGTGGACGTAATCACAAGACCTGCCATCCCGTATGGTTCTGTGGCATGACCTCTAGAGGACAGCCACCAAGCAAGAGGTCATCGTCGCCTGAGGCAGCTGTGAAGTATCCTTAGGATCTGTTTTATGATTCTTCCTTGCTTGTGGTAGCAAAGCTCTGACCAAGGGGGTCAGGCGAAGAAAGTGCCAGTTCCTCAGAATGGTTAACACATAGGATGAAACTGGGGAAGAAACGCCTGTTTCACTCCCCACAGAAAGGGGTAGAGTTCCAGCTTTTCCCTTCCTCCCTCATGGGATACTTGCCCAAGTAATGGGGACGGAGAAGGAAAGGACAGAGGAGTTTGTGTCCATCTAGAGTAGCGGTTCTCAACCAGTGGGTCGTGGCACATTCGAGGGGAGGGTCGAATGACCCTTTCACAGGGGTTGCCTAAGACCATCTAAAAACACAGATATTTATGCTACTATTCGTAACAGCAGCAAAGTTAGAGTTATGAAGTAGCAACAAAATAGTTTTGTGGTTGGAGATCACCACAGCATGGGGAGCTGTATCAAAGGGCTGCAACATTAGGAAGGTTGAGAACCTCCGTTCTAGAGTCTCAGACTGATGGTCTAGTTCCTGATCAGATTCTGAATGTCGTCGGCCCCAGTAGCTTACAGTCCCTGTGAACACATTCTCTCCACGCTCTCCTCTTAGTTTGCTCGGCTGAAAGACAGCTCATTCCTGAGAGTTTTTCCAGCATTTCTTCCTCTTCTGACTCCCTGTCCTCCTTGGAATTGTGTCCCAAGCCTCAGTGCCTCAGCTGTAGCTCAGCATCATTGTCCCCATGTCCCCTCCAATCAAGAGTCCACAGCGCATCTATTCTTTCTCCATGTCTTTTCTTCCGGACCCTGGGTCAGTCCTATGAACCTGGTTTCACGATTTTGCCCTTGCAGCAGCCCTTCCTCCTAGCCTGTCCCCCGTTGACCTCCTTTGAACTCCTAGAGCCCCCGTTGTCCCAACCTCTGCCTTCTCACTTATGTTTGCCCCATTAGTTGACTCTCCCTCTTACCTGTCGTCCTGACCACCTCAGCCATGGAAGAGGTGCGAGATGAGTGTGAGTCATTGATTGATCAGGGGATGCTTCCTGAGGCAGGGACTTAGGGTGATAATTGTGCTGATGTCCAAAACCTGGGGGGAGCAGCAGGTGTCCCTGAAGCACACCAACCTCAGACACGCTTGTCCTCTGTTTTTCTGCCTCCTGTTTCTCTACAGCCTAGAAAGCTTCATCCTCTGAGTTTCTCCTCATCAAATCCCCATCCGCAACACATGCATAACCCACTCCCAACCCTGTTCTTTAGCCAATCACATTCAAGAGTCATTTATCCTCTTACTTGCTGTACAGGCTTGGGTTTTTATATTTCTATGGTGTCTGTAAAAGATAACAACTAACACAGATAACACATGGGCTAGGAAGCGCTAGCTGATTTTTGAAGTGTGGAAAGGATACAGGGCATTGGCAGGGAAAGATTGTCAATTTGACTTGGGAGTCAAATTGTTATGTTATGTATGTTATGGTATGTTCAAGCTGCAATGTAGAAGAAATAATTATGAAACTTGTTGGATAAACAGATGGACTTCCAAATTCAGCCAGTGAGAGAGACAGCTTCTCCCTATTTTCCCAAATGAGATTGCATTTGCCTCCCTCCAAGGCTTCAAAGTGAAGAATCGAAGAAATTTTGAGGATGAACAAAAGGTCATCCCATGCTTAGGCCTTGAGTAATGGTAGAACCATCCAGTTGAACAGCATTTACTTCTGAAACATCATCCTTTGATAACCAGTGCGGCTTCTAAACTACTGATATTTAAGCAGAAATGTAATACAAATAAAATCAAATAAAGGGGAAAAAAAACCACACTCCATTCTGGGCTCAGCACTCTATCTTCCTTGGTTCTTAACCACTCTGTGCAGAGTGAACCATTGTGGTCCTATGTGCCTTCTGGCCCATGCAGCCCAGGAACTCATGCCTAAGGCTGGCTGCAGTGAGCTTGTTCCTTGTCATTGGCATGCTAGTTATGCCCAGTAAATGTATATACAGGTCATCTAGCATTCAAAGAATGTTTTATAAGTTCCAATTGTATGCAATATAATATGCCATATCACTGGATTGGCATGGGCATAAAGGGAAGAAAGTCCTCGGAATGCCCACAAGTAGCTGATACCACTGAATTAGCGATGCTTGAAATTTATCCTATAAAATCACACCTGCATGTTGTCCTTTATGCTCTCAGAAAACACGACAATACAGAATTGTTTAGGCTTCTTCAAAGCGAAGGACAATAGTATTTTGATTTGTTGCAAGAAATCCAAAGAATCTGGAGACAGGGAAACTCTCAAGTCTGCTTTTTACACATTAGCATTTCACACAATCATTCTTTATACCAAACACTGTCGCCTGATTCTTTCAACAAAAGACCTCTTTGTTTTGATAGCCAAGAAAAACCTTAAACTCACTGAGACAACAGAACAGGCTTTTTAAATTACAAAATATAAGACCTAAAACGCTATATTTGGGGAACATAAATTAGAAAAATATTTGTTTTGTTAATTATTAAATAGTTTCATTAAAAAACACTTAAGTTTCGCTCAATTTTAGGGTTTTGTAGGGTATTTATTTTGTGTGTCTGGAGTCTATGGAGGTCTCTGGAGGGAGGCCATATCTTATCTGACTACATCATGAGGATAGATGATGTAAGAGATAAAAACTTTCTCATACCCTTGTGTCTTCTCAAGGTCAAGTATGTCGTTTTTGACCTTTGGTCCCTCAGCTCATGCATGCACGCATGGGCGCACACACACACTATAACTGAGAACCTGTGTGACAGGACAGGATAGAAGCACAGCTCGCAGCCATGGTCAGAGCCCCTAGGTCATCCTCACCAGCTACCGGGTCATTGCACTGTCCTTCCCATCACCGTCACTGTTGTTATGTTCTTAAACACCTTAGAAACGCCTTGACGATTTCTCCTTCCTCTGTCTTCCAAAGATAGAGTGCCTGTTGCTGCTCTTCAGGTTTATACCTTCAACTCAGCAGAAGTTCTGAGTCTCTTCTCACCCTGTGGATTGTCTCTGCAGGTTACCAGTGTTAATGCAAATGAGGTGGTCTCCAGTTGCAGGCTGGTAATAGGCACAATGCACTTTGTACTTGTGTGTGTGTGTGTGTGTGTATACAAAACATAAAGAAAACTGTCAAGTTCTAAGAAATCTTAGCTCCATTCCATCAGTGCCTGTGTCCGTCAGTGGCAGAGCCTGTGTCTTGTCTTGGTAGGGAAGCCATGGCATGGTGGGGAAAGTGTGGCGTGGTGGGGAAGGCATGAGGGCTGGAGCATGAGGCTGTTGGCTCATTTCATGGTGAACTAGGCGGAGACAGGACGAGAAGCAAGATCAGGTGATAAACCTCCCGGCCTACTCCCCAGTAATCCATTTGCTCCAGCTGGCCCTGCTTCCCAAAGGCCCAACAGCCTCTCAGAACAGGCCACCACTGAAGAAACAATTGTTCTAAAATAACGAGGATGTGAATCCCTACAGCCATTCTGGAGAGCAGTGTGGTGACTCCTCAAAACAGTTAAAGTAGATCTTCCATCTGCCCCAGCTGCCCTGCTTTCAGATGCACGCCCAAAGGGAGCTGACAGCTCATCAACGCGAACCCCCTGCCATTGTATTCACTGAGGCATTACCTACAAAAGCCTAAGATGCTGGAAGGAAACATCTGCTGATGGCTGAATGGATAAAGAGATGTGATGCACATTATCCAGTCATTACAAAGAGCAAAATCTTGTCATCGGCAGCACGATGAGTTGACTAGGAGATAAGCTAGGAGTGGAAAGAGAAATATCACGTGTTCTTCCTCATTGTGGACATGACAGCAATTGGTCTGACAGGAAAAGAGAATGAGAGTGCGGTTTAAAGGTTGAGAAGAAAAGGGGAAAATTCAGCAGAATTGGAGAACAGATTCCAAGGCACAAGTGGAAAAGGAATAAGCTCTGTGCACTGTGCCTCAGTGGAGGGACGTAGCCTGTTATGTATTTTGGGATGAACTGGAAGAGAAGAGCTAGCTCCGAGATCCTGAGCCCCAGGCATAAGGAGACGACCATGCTGGTTACCCTGGTTTGATCCTGTGTTCTCTGTACACATGCTGGAGTTTCACCTTGCACCCCACATACGTGTATAATTATGTTAATTACAAGAGGAAAATAGGGCAAATATCACAATAAAAATAAGTCAAGGAGGGAAATGGGGTGTTGGTCCAGAAGAAGTGAGGCAGGTAGAGGGGCCTCAGAACTGTGAGGACAGCGACCATGATGGCTCTTTCCTGCTGGCCCAAGGGAGGAGGGTCAGAAAGTGTGTCAAGGGCAACCAGGGTTCTGGTCATAAAAGGAGTGACACACAGAAGGCACATAGCCTGGTCCCACAATTGGCTTTGATCCCCTCTTCCTGTCCAGAACCAGCGGCATCCCTGAGCAGTGGGATGTCCAGAACTTTCTGTCCCTCACCGCTTCCCATGTGTACATCTTCGCAAGAAGGAAGAGGCTTTGGACTGCGAGCCAGGGAGAAGGATGACAGCATTTGTGGAAGTTTGCTTTTCTCTTGCAGGGGCTTTGTTTCACAGGCTTCATTAGGAGACCCACTGCTCCGCAGAGCTACAAGAAGCCTGGCAGGTCAAGCCTTTAAGTCCCTTCTGCAGGCCTAATTCACAGCCTGACATCCCAGGCCCAACAACATAATCCATTTGTCCTAATTTGATTATTTTCTTTTCCAGAGGCTTCCTTGGCAGCTAGGTTTTCTCATTATGACATGATTCATCCCTGTGGTAATTCCCATTAGAATAAGTACCTGAGGCGTGATTCATCTCAGCAGATATTAAGCTGGAAGTTTCCTTTATAACGGTCCATTACACTCGCAGCCATGAGTAACTTCACGGAGAGGTGCCCCGCCCGCTGGCACTTGTTACTTTTGCCCCATAATAGATTTAAACCCAGAAGCTTTGCAGCCGGAGAGATGAATAGGACTTCAGCAATGTCCTCCGTGGCTCAGTCTAGAAGGATGACATGGGTGAGAAGGATCATCCGAGGAGCACAGAGATGAAATATAATATAATTCAATGTAATATAATATAGTATAATATAATCTACTCTCCTTAAAGTCCAGGGTAGTAGATCTGAAATGCTGGCAGAAATCAGAATCCCGTGGAGAGCTGGTTAAACACAGATTGCTGGGTTCTGGTCTCAGAGTTTTTAAAATGTGAGATTTTAATTAATTATTTGGTAACTTCTGCCGTGCATTTGATGTAGTTTGATCATATTGAATCCTCCCCCTTTATAACTCCTTTCAGGTCCTCCTCTCACTCACTCACCCCCTTCCAGTCTTGTGTTCTCCTCTTTTCCTTTTCTCCATTTGTGTTGTATACATAGTGTGGGAGTGGGGCTACCCACTGTGTTGTGCTAACCCTTCCAGGAGCCACAACCTCAAACTGACTCTCCCTACCCCCAGCAGCTGTCAGCTATCAACTTCTGAGCTAAGGGAGGGATGCAGGAGTCCCCACCCCCATTGGGATGCTGACTGGTTTGATCATGTGCAGGTCTTGTGTAAGCAACCAATGGCTATGAGTTCGTGAGTACAGGTCCTGTCATGTCCAGAAGACACTGTTTCCCTTGGGAGCTCTCCAGTCTTCTCCTCTGAACAATCTTCCCACCCCCTCTTCTGAGACAGTCCCTGCACATTGCAGGGAAGGGGGATGCAGTTGTCCTACTGGTGGCTGAACACTCTACAGAGCCTTATTTTCTGCACTGTGTTGTAAGTTTCTGCATTAACTGCCATGCAGTGCACAAAGAAATGTCTCTGATGAGGTCTGAGAGCTGCACCCACTGTGAATACTGAGATATGATTTAGAAGGCAGTGTAATAGCATGTCTACTTAGCAAAAAAATAGTTGTAGATTGACCTGTGAAGATTTTGGGGTCCTCCATTGTGGGTTCTTGGCCAGACCTACAGTGCCAGGCATGCATTTCCTCCTATGGAAAGGATCCCAGAAGTTTTTGATTCAGCACATCTGGGATTGCAATTCTAACAAGTTCCCAGATGCTCCTGCCGCTGCAATTCTGCTGCCCTTATTTTGAGACCCAAGGCTGTAAGGCTCCAATTATTTCTCTATTGTACCCTCTCTCTACCATTTGCAGTGTGCCCCTGTGTTGGGAGCAAAGGGTTCAATAGGAGATGGTGCTAAGAGCATGGCAAAGGAGCGGTGACGTCTGGAGTTCACAAGAAGCACCCGCTATTCTAAAGTTCCGCTCGGAGTGTGGTTTGGGCACCGGGAAGAACATGCTCATTTCTTGCTGATGACTGCACAAAGGAAGCAATGTGGCCTGGGAGACGTTGTGGGGAAGGTTATTTGCTGCTGTGAAATTTCCAGATCATCACCAGTGGGGCATCCTCTTATGCTCCTAAGATGCTTCCCACGGTGAAGAAGGTTCAGCTTGCTTCCTGTAGTCAATGCTCCAGCTCCAGTTAACTGGCATGGTGCTCACAAAGCTTTTATTTTTGGCTCTTTGGAATTGTGTTTGGTCAGTGTCTTGTGCATGGTCTCAATATTCTCAAGAGAATGGAATTCTCTGCACGGGCTCTGGAATGGAATGTGGAATCAGGAGCTGAGGAAACACAGGCTGCTGCCAAAATGTGGCTCCCCGTCTTTCCATTAGGTCTCTGAGCCGCGTCAGTCACCACCCCTCCTGATTTTCTTTACCCCTAGGCAATTTGGGAGTTCTTTTCAATCATTGCCTTTGGTTTACTTATGAATATCCATGAGATAAGGCCTTCAACCTTTGAGAATTTTCTAGAACCGTCTAAAAGACTGCTTTTAGATTTTAGCCATTAAAAGAGGATTCTATTAGGCCAGTAAAAGGGGATTCCAGACCAATGTACTATATCCGTCTTTTATTTCACCCTGGAAAGCAGGCCCCCACCTTGTTATTCACTTT
Source organism: Chionomys nivalis (assembly GCF_950005125.1). Taxonomy (NCBI): domain Eukaryota; kingdom Metazoa; phylum Chordata; class Mammalia; order Rodentia; family Cricetidae; genus Chionomys; species Chionomys nivalis. Next base: position 21,358,081 of record NC_080093.1, on the reverse strand, counting down.
ATGATTAACAGAGTTCAAACAACTCTGATTATTTGTTTTCCTGGGGCAGGATACTCTAAAAACCATAGACTGGGGGAGGTTAGAAGTAGATGCACAGTTGCTACTGAAGTGATCACTGATATTGAAGACCACTGATAAGAAGGAAGGAAACACAGAATCAACCTGGATTAGAGAATAATGGCGATCAAAATAATCACTATTGGGGCTGGAGGGATGGCTCAGTGGTTAAGAGCCCCGGCTACTCTACCAGTGGACTCCAACGCCTTCTAGGAATGTCTGCTGGTACCACAAGCATGTGACACACAGAGATACAAACACCCACACACATAGAATAAATGAATATTTTTAAAAATTTTTTTAAAATTTTTTCAAATTAGTATTAAGGTCAACTAATACCCACCTTCCCAGCTTAGGAAGGCAAACGTAGGTCTGAGAATACGGACCCTGAAAGGAGCTTGGTGATAGTCTGGGCTGCCCTTCTCATGTCAACGAAATACTGGACCAGTCTCAACACTGGGGAGGCAGAGGCAGGTGGATCTCTGTGAGTTCTGGTCTACACGGCACATTTCATGTCAGCCAACCTGTCTTGAGAGTGACAGAGACACTGAGAGAACGGTCTCTAGGTTCATCTTTTAAAAAAAAAGTCACTGTTCTCAGTCATTTATCTTAAAATCTGTAAGTCTAAAGATGTTTATTGTATTAATTAATTTGATTTAGGAAAGTCAACTCATAAATTCTCATGCTGGGTTTAATGAGGCTCTATGATCCTTCCAAATAATCATTTTTATGAAAATTTATAACTAAGAACAGAGAAATTTAGTATCCTTGACTCTAAATCAATCAGCTTATGAGAATGGAATAGTAATAAAAACTATAAATGAAATTTTTGGGCTGGACACATTTTATTAGCAACAATGACAGCCTTATTTGGCAATATCTGTTCTGAATACTTTGTGAAGATTTGATACAATTTGATATTTCTCTATCTAATGTTCACCAAATACAGTTGCTAGTACCATGTCGTCTGTGGCTCAGAAAAATCCAGTGCATCCACAGCCTCAAAAACCAAAAGACTCTCAGAAAGTTTGTGTTGAAGATGTATCATAGAGAGACTCATTCATTTAATCAAAAGACTCTCAGAAAGTTTGTGTTGAAGATGTATCATAGAGAGACTCATTCATTTAATCAGGGGTGCTTATTGAGATGCTATAATACCCAACCTCTGCTCTGGACGTACAGCAAAGAAAACCCAAATCCCCGTGAGCTGACCTGCGAGGAGGAGCAGAGAGAGTGGGGGATCCTTAGTAGGTTGTTTCCCTCCTGACGGTTCATGCTTTTCCATCTACAGTGGACTGCCCAGGGATTCGGCTCGGTAATTAGTGGCACTGCTAGAGTTACAGGATGCTGACACCAAATCCTAGCCATGTGCGTCTTATTTTTAAATGCTGGTAATGGTAGGACCTCTTCATTGAGCTGTTCTCAGCTGTACATGGAATAATGTGTCAGTGCTCCGTGCCCGATTCATTTTGTGCACACCAGAAATGTTGAGGGGACAGCAAGCATTATGGAGTCAGTGGACCTCTACATATGTATCTTCTTCCTGTTGGAAGATTTCAGAAACATCATTTTCTGTAACTCCGAACCCAGAAAGACAGCTTTGGAAACAAAGCTGTATGTTTTGTTTCCATTTCTTCAAGTGAAGACCAAGTCCCTTCTTGCTGTAGAGAAGAGCAAGCTTGCTTCCCAAGTAAGGTCTGTTCGTGTGGTGAGTGTGACTGCTTTGTGTCTCCGTGGGCTCTCCAGTGCTTGGCTACGTTTCCACCTGCATCGTGGCGCAGTCTTGACCTTCATTATAAGTTGTTTTATTCTGTTTTGGATGTGGACTCCATATCTTAGCATTGGTTTCTTCAAGGCATTCCTCTTTCTAGAAGCGCAAGGGTCTTTACATGTTGCTATATCTTCTATAGATGTTGCTAAGCATTGATGATCACTCAACAAGTGACTTTAAAATTTAGGATCATTTTGCTCCAACCACTCCCAACTATGTTACCCCCAATACCTGTTACAACAGGATAAATGTAAAGAGAATCAATCATTCACAGTTGCTGAACTGAGGAGGCCTGAGTGATGCTGAATACAGCATTGATCTTAATATATTCATCTTAGAACTCTAAAATCTTAACAATGGCTAAATGTAGACCCTTGGATTAATTCCTTTTCTTTCTTTCTTTCTCTCTCTCTTTTTTTTTACATCAATTTAAGCAAGACCTGTGTCATTTATCCAAAATGTATCTTGGTTGTACAGAACACTATGGTTTTCTTTACAGTGCTGGCCTTTGAGTATGGGGCCTTTCTATGCTAGGCAGTAGCTCAGCTCTACTGTGAACTATAGCCCCATCCCAGTATATAATTTTAAAAAGTATAATTGTGGTGCTGAGTATGATGGCACATACATTTAATCCTAGTGCTCAGGAGGCAGAGACAGGAAGATCTCTGTGAGTTTGAGGTCAGCCTGGCCTACATAGTGAGGTAAGTGTGTGTATATATGTATACCTATTTGCATATATGTAATATGCTATATGTTTGCACGTTTATACTTGTGAGTGTGGGCTCATACATGCAATGGTGTGAATGTGTGGAGGTCGGGACAACCTTGAATGTTAGTTCTTGCCCAGCACTTCGAGACAGGCAAGGTCCTATTGTTGATTGCCATATGTACACCAAACTAGTTGGCCTGGGAGCTTCAGAGGGACTCTTGTCTCTGCCTCCAGTCTTGCCATAGGGGCACTGGGGTTACAGGCACATGTCTGTCTCTATGTGGGCTCTTTGAATTTGAACTCAGATCATCACATTTGACAGTTGTCAAGTTCTAATTAATTAATTAGGTCTATTTGCCTATTGGCGTTTTCCTTACTGACATGGCACTTCTTTATGGCTTGCCAGTTTGACTAGGCATAGCATATGTGCTCAGTAAATACAAATTGACTGTTAAACAATTGAAGAAGGAAATGAATACATGGCCGCTTAACAAGCTTGGTGGCTAAACTGTGACATTTTCATTTTATCTTAAAAACAATATTGATCCATGCAGGGCAGTAGTCGGTCTTCTTTTCAGCACGTTCCCCTCCACATTAATCAAGTGGGATAAAGTTTATATGTGCTCTCACTCTGTGATTTTAAAACTATAAATCTCCATATAAAGGAAACACTTTTGGTTGTTAGTCATAACGTGACTATTTGAAAAAGTAATTCAGCATGAAAAGGAAAAGCATGAATAAAAACAACATCAGCATGAGCATCACTGAGACCTCTTGCCAAATAACAATGGGATCCTGAATCCCGCAGTTGAGCTGTGTGACTGTGCCCTGGGGCAGTAGATTAGGTTGGGTAAAGGATAGGATAAGCATGGCTCCTAACCCCGGCTTAGCCGCTTATAGCTGTGTAGGGTTCGCTATGTTTCTCAACTGTAAAACAAAATCAGTCTAAATGGGCTACCATGTGAAGTCACCAAACGCGCCCAGCACCTCCTGGTGGTTTCTGGTCTAGTGGGTTTTTATAGTAGTCTTGTACTTGCTCCACGATTCTGTAAATTAGCTGGCTGCTGTCCTCATCTGATCTATTCGCATCTCTGTAGCTGTCTTGTGCATCTGTAGCAGCAACTGGATTGGCAGGGGAGGATGTGGGAACCTGGATGGCTTTGCTGTGAGGCTGAATCTTGGTGGACGGTCAGCTGAGCTAGGGTCTTATCCTCCAGCAGGCTAACTGAGGCGTCTTCACATGGTAGTTGTTCCAAAACCTAAAGCAGCAAAAGGGAGCATTACAAAAACATTTTTTTTTGTAAAGTTGTGCTTGAGTAAGTTTCCCACTGGGGAAGCAAATTGCAAGGCTAGCCAAAGGTAGTAATGAGAGAATGCACGGCAAATTTTATAGCTACCACAATCGGCAGTCACCACTGTCACCGTCGCTCTAAACCTACTGTTTGTTGAGCATTTTGTAGGTGCCAAATGCTCTTTTGATGCATTGTCTTTATCAGAGACTGTAGTTCTAGTCTCAACTTTATGAGGCAGATATGTCTATGTCCGTATACTGTAGAGAAAGCAGCTGAGGTTCAGCATGGCACAGCAATGGTTTATCCAAGGAAGATCACACTGCTGGAAGGTGGGGCGAGGAGCTAGGATTTAAAGCAATGCTCTGAGCCTTAGTAAGTCTTCCTGCTCTGTATGGAACAGATGCCCAAGGTTCCTTCCTTTTCATAAGGGAGTCATCTGGTAAGAGATAATAGCCTGGTTTGGGAATGTTCCCTGATTGTTACTGTATCTACTACCACTCTGACCACACTCCACATTTTTTAATAAATGTTTTGAATTTGGTTGTCAAAATTTGGTATGACTGGATGTCTGGGGCTTGTTAACTCAGAGCGTTTTCGTGGGCCTTGGGGGTAGAGATAGAAGAAGGCTAGACATGCATTCTTAGAGCTCTGCCTTCTATCTCTTTGTTCAAGTTTAAGGTGAGATTAACATTTCTCTTCTATTCTATTTTTTTTTTTTTTTTTTTTTTTTGGTTTTTCGAGACAGGGTTTCTCTGTGGTTTTGGAGCCTGTCCTGGAACTAGCTCTGTAGACCAGGCTGGTCTCGAACTCACAGAGATCCGCCTGCCTCTGCCTCCCAAGTGCTGGGATTAAAGGCGTGCGCCACCACTGCCCGGCTCTATTTTATTTTTTAATTAAAATATAATTACATCATTTCTCCCCTCTAGTCCCTTCCATGTACCTCCTTTCTCCCTCTCAAATTCATGCCTTCTTTCTCCCTCTGTGTGCATATCCACACACATACACATATGAACGTAAATATACAAACACAATCTGCTGAGTTCATTTAGTGTCTCCTGTATGTATTTGATCCCAAGGCTGACTACCGGGTTATCCCAGGACAACCAGTGAAGGGGCTCCTCCTTAGGGAGACTAAATTCCCTGCTTGCAACATTGTTTAGTAGTCTGTAGTTCTTTGTCTCAGGTGGGACCTTGTGGGTTTCCCACTTGCACAGTAGCGTGTTTATTGCTGCTACCCTTGTTTGGGTCTTGTTTAGGCAGCCATATTGTTGAGATATCATGGGTTGAAGCCTCCCTACCCTTCTAGGAGACACAATCTCACAGAACCACAGAGTCCCAGTTCTCTGGGTTTTACAATCTTTCTAGCCCTCTTTTCTAAAATGCACCCCGAGATTTTGGTGCAGCACTTGTGTTGTAGATGTATCCATTGGAGCTGGGCACCCCATGATCAATTGTTCTCTTCATTTTAACCAGTTGTGTGTGTCTATAATGGTCTCTGTCTGTTGAAAGGGGAAACTTCTTTGATGAGGAAGGAGAATTACACTTATCTGTGAGTATAAGGATAATGTTTAGAATCCATGCTGGTTTAGTAAAGTGGAAGTAGTAGGTTCTTCTCTTAGATCCATGACCTCACTAACCCAAGATAGTTGACTAGGCTTCTAGTACTAGGCATGATTTCCCTCTGGTTGAGTATGTCTTCAGTCTAATGAGACAGCTGTTGGTTGCTGCTACGATATCAATGCCACAATTGAACCCTTAGGGATATTTTGCCATGCTGGCCATTGTTAGTTCATGGGTACCACAGCAAGGGAAGACTGTTGGTTGCTCCCCCTCTCTTGGCAGCTTGCATAGCATGGGGTGCAGGCTTTCGAAATCACAAAAAGGCTTTCTCTATCCACAGTCAGCAACAACACAGGAAGAATACATGTAGGACACTCTGGAGAGGCTCCATGTATAACTATTGTGCAAATCTACACTCCTCTCCATAAATCTGAGGGAAGGGCCACAGCCTGCACACTACCAACAACCAGATATTGGCCAGATGTGATAACTAAAGAGAGATAGGAGCTGGTACCAACCTGTAAAATCTTTTGCTCCATGTGACAGTAGAGAAATGCTGCCCACATGATGCCTTGTGGGAAGCTCAGTGCTACTAGGCTGTCCAAGTGTTCAGGGAATGCTGTAGTGTCACAGGTATATATAAACTTCACTGATCTTTAAACAGTGTTTGTTAAAGCCAATCTGGTACCTGAATCTGGCTCGTAGCCATCAGTTTGTGACCTGCCTATGTTGGGTATTTCATGGCCCTTCTCTATTGCATTGTAACTATCCTGAAGGCATGGCAAAGAGAAATTGGACAGGTGAAGATGGAACTGTAGGCTGAGAGAAAGGACATCAAGAAAGTTGTGGATGTGGGTGGTAGTTCAGAGATTCTGCCAAGATCAAGGAACTGAAAATAAGAAAGTCTATTATATTCAAACAAATTACATTGTACTACGCTTCATCTGTAGGCTAAGTGTTCCTTAGAAAACAAATTCTGTGAGACAAACAAATAATATGAGAAACACTCATATTATTTTCTTAGAAAACAAATAATATGAGAAATACTCAAACGTCCAGTTAAGCAAAATGAAATAGATTTCTTTACAACATCTGTAGTTGTCTTTAATATTCTGTTGGGCAGTATACATCTCCAGAAGGGGAACTATTTACTGCATTCAAGTTCCTGTGATCATAAAGTCTGCATGTGACGTCATTCCTTCTCCATCTAAGGTTTTGAGAAAAACACATTGGAAAATCCGGAGAAAGGGCTAAATGGACCATTAGAAATGTATGAAAGCGTTACAATAGGAAGAGTTCATAAGGCAATGATCATGGGCACTGTAAGCCTGTAGGGCAGCTTGGCCAGAAAGGGGAGAAGGCAACATATTAGCAACTGGGTACTGTCTGTTTATCTTTTTAAACAAAACATTTTTAGCCTCATTCCTCTTTTAAGAACAAACAAATACCAAGTGTCAAGGGGTGCTCCCTCTAAAGGATTAAAACTCTTTGCCATAACAGTTCAGGCTTTCTTTTGTCAGACTGACTGGCCTGCCTCGATGCACACTTAACACCCTCCACTCTCTTCTCTGCCCACCCCGCTCTATTTGCTGTTGACTGGACAGAGTCTGCGTTTCCCTAGCCTCGTTACATGGAGTCTCTCCTGAGTCACCTTCCCCACTTATTACAGTCAGAGTCACAACTGCTTCCCAAGACTCAGGCCAAACTCTGCGTTGCTTAATGGAGCCTTTCTTAGTTCTCCCAAGAGATTCCTGTCCTTGAACTTCTGGACCATTTACTCTTGAGGAGCTTGAGTGGGACTTACTGTGGTGTGTAGTGCCTGTGTGGTTTGTTATGTATGGCAGGGTGGCAATGGAGGTCATAGTCCTTCTTTAAGAACATCAACATCTAGGAAAAGACAGACGTTGAGAAGAAAGGCCTACCCTGAGCTCTGTGTTTGCCCAGATGGGGTTAGGATAACACTGTCCAGTCACACACAAAGCACACTAATAACTACATCATGCTGAATAACATAGACTCTGCTCTCCAGTTAACAGCCTCCCATCATTCCTTGAGGAGGAGTGCATTCTCTTCTAGAGAGTTACCCAACAGTAATGCTTGCTGTTTCTTAACACTGAGTCAGGTATGTTACATGAGTTTTTTTGGTGAATCCCACAGTGTCCCTAAGAAAGGGTATTATTGACCCCACTTTACAGAGGAAGAACCTTTAAAACCTTTAAGTTACTAACTCATGTTCTCTGGCCAGGCTAGGCAGAACCAGGTATCTATCCCCCCATACCTTACCTTGGAGTCCGGATGCAATCACAACACACTATTCATTTGGACACACTGGTCTCTGGAAGTTTAATGACAGAGAATAAAGCTAAGAATTCCCGCTCTGACTCCAGTCAGCAAGGATAGATGAGCATGCAGAGAAAAACAGAGTAGAAATCTAGAGTATCCCGTTTGAATGTTGTGGGGTTTGGGTTTATTGTAGGGTTTCATAAGGACCAAATACAAGGGTCTCTTAAGCGATATCATTAAGGTAAAATTCGGAGCATACAGGACCATGAAAGCACAAGCTCATTGCAGGTCTGTGATCTCTGTATGATGAGGAATGGATTTGCCCAGTCTTGACTCAGTGACGGTGAAGAAATCAAAGCAAGCTGTTCCGAGTGTCATGATGAATTCATGGTAAAGTAGGCTTCCTTGCTCCTTTAGCAAGCTACAGATATCCTTTTCCATGTAGTTCACCGACCAGCAGAAAGACTCCAACAGACTCCAGAACATTTCACACAACCCAACATCTCCCTGCAGTTTTCTTGAACTGTATATTACTCAGGACCCTCTAAAGCAATGAGGGGGTACTTCAGTGCAAGCAGAATGTTTTACCCTTTTCATTGGCCTATATTTTCTGCCATAGTGAGTCACACAGAGCAGGGTCTATGCCCATGCATGTGAAATTGGCTACATTAGAATGGGCAGAAGATATGATTGAGGACCTGTTCTAATAAGATCATACTTGGTGCACACAGTGATCAAAGAAGGACTCAAAAAAAAAATGACAGAGCAGGAACCCTGGGCAGGGACTAACTGTATGTGGGAAACGAAGGAAGAGGAAGAGAAAAAGAACATCAAAGACTTTGATGCTATTGATGGATGGGAAGAGTCTGCCCATGAGGGAAATCCTTCTCCATGACCCTTTCATCCTTGCTTCACTTTCGTTCATGGAGCAGGAATTCCCTGTGGAAGTCAGATTGCGGCATAAATGGAGGCAGGCAGACATGGTCAGTCATGCAGGAGAGTTCAAAAGGATGAGAGAACGGTTTGTCCTTGTGGCTCTACTGAAGAGCGTTGTGGAGGAGGAGAAATTTGAGCTGAATGTATTTTTGGTTGGTGCAACTTTAAGTGCTCTGTTTGATAGCAGAGTTGTTTGAATGGCCTATTTCATAACTACACAAAGCTTCTCCAAATAGAGGGCGTCTGCAGAGTGTTCAGGTTAATGCATGAGTGCAGAGCTCAAAGGTGTTTGTGCTGAGACCGACCGAGCCTTCTTTCTTCATAAGTCATCTTGGCATTTTGTCAACAAGTTAATTTGCTTTTCTAAGAAACTAGATTAATACTTCCTGTGCTTTGTGCTATTCGCAGATCTACAGCGCAGTGAGAAGAGGAGGAGAAGCAGAAGCTACGGTTGGATCTCTCCTGCACTGCTCCAGACAGCTCCCAACCTCCGAGACAGCCTGTGGAAGAATTAGAGATGGCCCATGCATGAAGCCATGTGTACGAGACACCGAGTGTGAGTTCCGTGCCACCCCCCAAAGGACGTCCTTAGCTCAGTACATCACTGGCTCTCTGCTGGAGGCCACCACCTCTTTAGGAGCAAGAAGTGGCCTTCTCAGTACCTTCGGAGGATCCACTGGACGAGTAATGCTAAAAGGTAATGTCTGGAATTTTATTTTTAACTCTTCATATTTGCCTTTGGAGAATTTGATAACCATTCAATAGACAGCTGCTGATGGGAAATTGAGTCCACATAACAAAAACGTTAAGAAAACAAAGCAAAAGTAGCTGTTTTGTGTAAACAGAAAAATTAAATCCCTTAAGACTTCAACATATAGCAAGCATTAATTTTTAAAAGTTCTTTTTTTTTCAAAAATACTATATGACAGGAATTCTGTCTTTATTTTTGAGTTTGTTTATTTATTTTGAGTGTGAGGGTAGATGGGTGTATGCACATGTGTCACAATTTCGTATCCAGAGGTCAGAGGACAACCTGTAGGATGGTGGCTCTCTCCTTCCACTGTGGTTTGCAGAGGCTGAAGTCAGGGTTTCAGGCTTGGTGGCAAGCACCTTTACCACTGAGCCTCTCACTGGGCTTTTGAATCTTAAAAAAAAAAATAATTATGCAGGTAGGTATTTTCTCCAAGTAATAATCCATAAGAGACGTCAACTGCTCTGACTAGATGCTAGTGAGTAAATATGATCGCATGATTGCATTGAAAAGCAGCCATGCATGAGGACGGAGTGAAACGTAAATATTTTCACATATAGAACCAATAGGTTTCTGGCGACAAGAGAAGAAAACCATTTTTCAACATGTCTCATTATAAAAGCCCAGAAAGGCAGACATAGCACAAAGAAATAGGAGCTAGTAGAAAGTAGGGTCCCGAGCATCCAAACTTCCCTGTGTCTTCCCATGACACACAGACAGGCGGGTCAGAAGTGGCCGTCACTAGAGAACCTCAGAGACCACTCACGGCACAGCTGTCACAGACTGCTGGCAACCTGCCCTGGCAGGAAGCGACCAGACAGACAGGGACCATGCAAGGTTGTGTTCCAGTGCCTGGGGACTGCCAAGAGCCCCATCTGACATCCGGCTGCTCTGTCACAGACCTAGTCCCTCCACAATGAGCCCTCAGACTGGGGTTAGCTGGTCGGTGACCTTGCTCCTTGATCTTCACCCTCTCCTTTCCACCCTCACGCTCACCCTTGCCATGCTGAAGAGGAACACCACTGCCTGGTGTGCCATGTTGGAAGGTTTCCTGCTATCACCTTAACTTCTGGGCATCGGCTTCAAACAAGGAATAGATGGGAAACACACAGTTTGGGAACACTAATCTGAAACAGTAATGTGGAGAAAGTTAGTGCCAGGTACACCTGCTGGCAAGGGAGTAAAGTCTCCCCTCACCCTCACGGAACTTACACTGTCTGTGCAGGAATCCTCCGCCGCCACAGGATTGAAGGTTTCTCTGCTCTGATGTGGCCCCCGGACACTAGCAGAACATTTTCCTTGTGCTTCATGCATGGCAGGGCCTCATGAAAGAAGGTTCATGAACCCACACTCACCGCATGCCCATGCTGTGCCCCACAGAGTGGAGGTGTTGCGGGAGACCCCACTGAAGTGTCACCAGTCAGCTTGATGGCCGTATAGGAGGCAAGATCTGCATGCATGAAGTAATTAAAGACTATGTAATAATATGTAAAAGAATAATATTGTGTCGAGTTAAGTATCATGGAAGGAATGTAAAAGGCACCACGTGTTCACAGGGTAGAGAAGTTAATCTGACAAATGACTTGGCCTGAAATAGAATCAAAGTCAATACAAGCTACCGTATTTCCTCTTCCAGAATATCTAGGGCCACAACTACGCTAGGGGTGCTAACAGTGTTCCAGACCTGTGAGAGTAAAAGCACTGGCTAGCATACCTGTTGCCCTGTTAGTAACTTGTTTTGATTGCTGCTGTACTTCCTTGTTCAGAAGAGCACCTCACGCATGGTTTCCCCTCGAGCTGCACTAGTCCATCAGCTGGTGTGAACGCTTTCAGCTGGTGTCATAAGCAAGAGCTGGAGTTTAATTTTCAGTTTTGCATCCTCTTAGTGGTTTTCTAATACCTGTCAAATTAGTGTCTGCTAAATAAGAACATTAGCGGGTTGATTTTTGCTCTGGGCTTATTTCTGTCATTTCTAGTTTGCAGCCTTGGAGGCAGATTTCGACTGCAGTGCTCTCTTCCATGAGGTGTGCAAAGTTTCAAAGTGCCTTAGTTACATAGTGTTTCTTCAACATGCAGTGGGAAAATAATGCATCAAAAAGGGGGGTTTATCATCACACACGTACACAATGCCAGGTAAAACCATGTTAGCTAACTCAAACAGTGCGTGTATATATCAAAACATTATATTGTAAACAGCCCATGCATGCAATTTTTGTCAATTTTAATTTCCAAAGTAAAGCCAGCTTGGTCTACATAATGAGTTCCAGGCCAGTTATGGCTACATAGTGAGACCCTATCTTAAAAATTATATTTAGTTTAATTTAAAAATTATTATTTAAAAACTAAATCTCAAACACATGAGACTTCAAAGGCATGGGATATCGTCAGGATCTGTAGGGTCCTCATGAGAAAAGCAGGTCTTGAACCACTAGTGGACCTGGAGGAAGGGGCTGGGTGCTATGCTTCAGTTGGCCACTTCTTTTGTTGTTCAGGATATGTTCTGTGGCATGCGTTTGGTCAGTAGCTTTCAGCTCAGACTTGCTAATGAAAAGTTGCTCATAAAATCCCAGGCATGATGGCGTGTAGGAGGCTGAGGCAGAAGGATACTTAGTTTGAGACCAGCCTCAGCTCAATACAAGATCCTGCCTAAAACAAAACCAAGAAAGCAGAAGGAAGTTATAAAGACTGTGTAACACATATTCTGTCTCCAGTTTCTAGCAGTTTACTTCTCAGGAGCTCTGTGGACCTTCAGACTCTTTCTGAGAGAAGTGGCACTAACTGTGATTTGATTTCTAGACTTGGTTCTCAGAATCCCTTCAACCTGCACCCAATAGAAATGCACTCTCTCTTCCGTGGGATGCTGAGAGTTGGTCTTCAACAGGGTGTGGGGTGGGAAACATTAGAAGTGGGTTAAATGGCATTTCCTGTCAAGGAGAAATTATTTTCCTGGGAGATGAGTTAAAAAGTTAAGTCTTTCACTGGGCTTGGTGAAGAACTTTCAGTCGGCCCTGAGATGTTAGTTGGTGGCAGCTCTCTTTCTTGATTATGGTTGATTGTACTCTGATGCTCATACCTGGATAGAGGAACCAAAAACTTACACCAGTTACAAAAAGAGAAGAAGAAGAAGAAGAAGAAGAAGAAGAAGAAGAAGAAGAGGAGGAGGAGGAGGAGGAGGAGGAGGAGGAGGAGGAGGAGGAGGAGGAGGAGGAGGAGGAGGAGGAGGAGGAGGAGGAGGAGGAAGAGGAGGAGGAGGAGGAGGAGGAGAAAAGAAAAAAAAAGTAGAACAAAGTGGGAGAGATGGAAAAGCACAGTTCTTTTCCCCAGAGAGAAAAGGGAAGGAAGAGGGTCAAAGGATGACCTCTCCAAGGGAGAATTCATGTTTGAAGTCTGTGAACATGAGCTGGGGGAGGTAGAGACAATGAAGGAGACAGAAAATTCCACTTGCAGGAGGCACATAGTCTTGGCGGGGAGACAGAAAGTGGAATGGTGGCTATAGAAGTTGAGGCAATGGAGAACGTGGAGTTAGTGGGCACAGTTTCAGTTTCGCAAAAGGAGATGGGTAGCGATGAGGCCGTGTGAACGTATTTAACACCTGTGAGCTCCACTCAAAAATGTTAGAGAGGAATATCCAAGTTTTGCTACAACTAAGAGCACCCGAGGTGGCTATGAGCAAGGTTTACCCTAAGCTGATCTTTTTCCCCCCAGTTTTACATGAGTTTACAAAGAACCAAGCAATTCCTTTTGAAAGTGGCTTTGATTACAAATGGGTGTCGCAGCAACCTACAGGCAAAAATAGGAGGAGAGGCTGCCCAGAAGTTTCTCATCATGCCCAAGCCAAGGTTCTCACACAAGGCTCTGCAGGCTTCTAGTTTTGCCATAGCTTATGGAATGGGATGGAGGCAGTCGACACTTAGAGCATGATCGAAGCTGGCACGTTTTGTTGTTATTTGGGGGTGGGGGGGAGTGTGGGAGATTGGCTTTTTGTTTGTTTTGTTTTTTGTTCTTTGGGTTTTGGGGGTGTTTTTTGTTGTTGTTATTTTTTTTTTGTCCTTAAGATCACTGCAGATGCTCTATTAAGTTAAAAGTTTCCAAATTTAGAGCTATTGATGCACATGTGTGTCGAGCTTATACATGTGTGTGTGTGCGGCGCACTCCCTGACCAGCAGGGAAGGATGACCACGAGTCGAGGATTCTTCCCAAATCACGCTTTATTGGAGCCTCTTGGTTGAAGGGAGAGCGGAAGCGAGGCCCCCCCCCCCCCCCCCAGAGCGCCAAGCAGTGGCCGCTTATATAGGGGGTAAGGAAACAAGTCGTGCCTGGATTGGCCGATGCGCGCCTGCCCATGCTTCTGGCCACGGGATTGGCCCTAAGCACATCATCGCCACTGCGCATGCGATAGGCACGGTTCCCCTGCATTGCCTAATATGGAATTGTTCACCAAGCGAGGCCGGGGCCAAGCGCCATCTTGTAATGGTGGCCACTCGAATCGGCTCCCAGCATGTGTGCAGGTGTACTTGCTTGCCTGTGTGTATGCACAGAGAGGCAGAGTCTTTCCCTGAACCAGGGTCTTTCACGGTTTGAGCTAGATTGGAAGCCAGCAAGTCCCAGCAACACTCCTGTATCTAGACTTCTTTAGAGCCTGGGTGACAGGAGTGTTCTTTGTGTCGATTGTCACATGGGTGCTGGGATCTGAACTCCAGTCCTCATGATCTCACGGTGTGGCAGTTGGTTTTAATGTCATCTTGCCTAGTCCCGTGGGAAGAGGAAGCCTCAGCTGAGGAGCTGCATGCCTCAGACTGGTCTCTGGGCATTTTCTTGATTGTTAATTGATGTGGGAGGGCTCAGCCCACTGAGGAGAGAGCCACCTCTGAGAAGGTGGTCCTGGATTGCATAAGAAAGCAAGCTGAGCAAGCCAATAAGCAACATTCCTCCATGCTCCATGGTCTCTGCCTTAGTTCCTGACTCCAGGTTACTGCTTTGGCTTTCCTCAGAGATACACCATGATACGGAAGTGTAAGTGAAGTGAACTCTTCCCTCTGCACGTTGTTTTTGATCATGGTGCTTATCAAAGTAACAAAAAGCAAACCGATTTTCAGGGTAATTGCTCTTAATTATTGGGCTGTCTCTCTCTGTCCCCTCAAGAGACACGTTCTGATATAAAGCATTGATCATCCAGATATGCCCTTAATTGCAAGGGTTTGCTATCCCTACCCGGGCAAGTGGAGAGTATGTACTCTTGATGGAGCAAGTGTTTGACACAGTTAGTTTCTCACTTCCTGTCTTTATTGTCATCCCCTCTTCCCTACTATCCTCATTAGAATTTCAGTATTAACAGTGAGGAAATGGCAGTCAGGAGAATCACTACCTTTAATAGTAGCCAAGTGTGGTGGCATCTGTGGGTACACACCTGCAATTCCAGCACTTGAGAGCCCTAGGCAGGAGGATGGCAAGTTTGAGGCTAGCCTGGGCAGTGTTAGGAGGCCTGCCTCTCCCAAAGCAAAGTGGAACAAAGTACAAACAAACAACAACAAAAAGCCCAAGCCCAAACTGAAACAACAAAAATATAAAATAAGGTAAAAATGGAGAGAGAAGGGTCAGGTGAGCCATAGAAATATGCAGGGCTGAAAGAGAAAAGTAATAAAGATGTGATAATGAAAATTTTTCAAATCAAGCAATTGGAGTATTCTCAGATGTGTACATGGCATCAGTTGACAAAATTAACAGTGGCACAAACACGGTTTTTTCTTCCTACCTCGTTAAGTTTGTAAATGACAAGATTAAATGTCACACTTTACCAGAATCGAGCACAGTTACTGATCCTTAAAGTATGTGGCAGGAAGGAAAAGCTGCACCGTTCATTTTTAATGATTTTGCATGCGTTTGTACATCTGTGAAGAACTGTTCAGGTTATTGGTCATTCCTTGGCTGCAGCTAGAACAGTGATAGAAAAACAGAGCCTTATAGAGTCAGTCTTCTTATTTGAAAATGGAGGGTAATTGGCTTCTGATAGAAAAGTTGGACACATTTTCAAATCATATTATCTTTCTTTCACTACAATAAATATATTCTACCTGTGTCCTTTTTCAAGGATTAATAGCTTTGAATATTACAACCAGAAATCATAGTAGGAAAACACAGACATTGGAAGTGCATGACTATACCTCATAAATAGGTTTGTTTATAACGGCTGTCTTGGTTGACTTCCTCCTAATCAAAACAGTTAGCCTTTGCATGCCTACCAGGCTGTGAAGGTATGCACATAGCTCCAATTCCAGATTTCTGTTTGTTTAAAGAAATGTACTGACTTATTAGTTTTGCTACCTTGGAATTATTCGGTGGATAAAAATATACCTTAATGTGAGGCTGAGTATATTTCTGTAGCAGTTAATTAATTAAGGAATATTCAATTAGCTGCCCAAGGTGGCCTAGAGCTGTGTCAACTATGAGGAGAATGCAGATACATGTGGAAGTCTGCAGTTTGGAGAACAGTGTTTCTCATTCCAGAAAAACGTAATGCTTGGTCTCAGGCCAGCCGAAGTAGCCCTTACCAGCCAGTGTGAGAAAGCCCTGGGCCACTGAACTGACATGGGGCAGTACTTCATAGTATCAGGAAGTTTGATGGGCACAGGATGAAAGCCTCTGCGGTGGGGCTCCAGGTAGTCAGGTGACATCCAAAGAAGAAACCCACACACAGGTTAACCCCAGCATTTGGTCAGCCACGTATGATCCAAGAGTGAGTTTGCCTTCAGATGTGACCTCTAGTTTGAGTTATCTGTGTCACAGTTACCTCTTATTCAGCTTCACTTTATGCCCAGAAATAAAGAAGACATGCTGTTGCTGAGGAGGCACTGGATATGAATGTCACTCCATCTTGGGTTTGAGTCTTGACATCAGTGCTGTCCTTTAAAACAGCTTTACTTTTCTGAAACCTTAGTTTCTGCTTCGGTAAAACAAAAATAGACCAGTAGCTCCAGTTTGGTGTGATAATGTATACAAGGAATGTATTATCTGGCGCACAACAGTCTTCAGTCAGTCTTGAGACAGGGACAGTCACTGAGGGTGGTGGTGGCGATGCTGCCACTCTACCGTGAGCTCAGTGTGCACAGAGAAGAACCCCCCCCCCCGGTTTTTCCTGGCTGTGTGCCCTTGCACCAGCAACTTGAGGGACGCCTGAAAGGTGGTTATCTAGAGGCTTCTGGCAGCCACATGTAAGTTCATTAGTTTTCCCTTAGTTTTCATGAATTTAGCAATTCATACATTCATTTAATTAACAATATTTATTGAACATCTCTATGCCAGAACTACAGGAGTAAACAAGATGTGGCCTTTCCTTCAAGGACTGCACTGCCAATGAGGAGATGAACATGTCAAACGAGCACGCAGCTTTAACATGGTGTAAAGGTTGTATCTGAAATAAATATAGCACCTAGGGCACCGAAGAACATCCCTGAATTGTCTTGAGAGGAGTGTGGGGGTTCTAACATTACTTAAGAGTCAAAAGAAACATAAACAAGATTAAACAAGGGGCAACCTCTGGCCTCCGTTAGGAAACTCTTTTTGTTTCTAGTTAATTCTCTGCTGAATATCTTTGTTCCTAAAACAGGAGAAAATGTGCTACATGGTCGCTGCTGGCATGGGGAGCTCTGCTGACTAGTTTTTATGTCAGCTTGACACGGGCTAGCGTCATCTGGGAAGAGGGAACCTCGATTGAGAAAATGCCCCTAAACAGATTGTCCTGTGCGTAAGCCTGTAGTGTGTTCTTGACTGATGATTAATGTGGGGGAGCCTTGCTCACAGGGAGTAGTGCCACCCGTGGCTGGATGGTCCTGGATGCTAAAAGAAAGCAGGCTGAGCAAGCTGTGAGGAGCAAGCCAGTACACAGTCTCCCTCCAGAGCCTTTGTATCAGGTCCTGCTGCCAGGTCCTGCCCGGAGTCCTTGCCCTGACTTCCCTGAGTGATTGAGTATGGTCCCAAAGCTTCAAGGTGAAATAAACCCTTTTTTCCCCCAAGTTGCTTTGGTCATGATGTTTTAGCACAACAGAAAACGCCCGAGACAGGAGCTGAGTCTAAAATCTGTAATTGGCACAAAATCTAGCATTTGAGTTAAAAAAATTTTGTTGCATATTTTAGTGAAGTTACTCATTACAGTAAACATTAAATGAGATTTTTAAAAAAAAACTACATGATATTAATTCTTTTTTGTGTTTCCAAATTGTCTTAAAGGATAGAACTCACTTAAATGGGCTATGAACATTTTTGTCCATGTGAACATTTATAGAACATAATGGAATATGCTTACAATCTGTTTATAATGGCAGTGTGGGTCAGTAGCAGATAATTGAGAAAGAGAGAAAAATCTCAAAATAGCCTGAGTCATTCTTTAAACTTTGGTCAGAACTGAATCCCCTTAGAAGAACTAATGGAGAAACCAGTAACACGGTTGGACTGAGAGTGTTTTGTTTTTTTTAAATGAATTTTCACAGAACAAATTTAACCATGTGCAGGAAAGTCTACAATGTTTTGCCAACTAGAAACACAAGCCGACTATTTCAATTCTTTTTTAAAAGTCTTCTTAAGTTTGTTTTTCTTCTGACAACAAATGCTACTTAAAAAATGTTTTCCGTGTACTAATTAACAAGCAATTCTGTAGAAAGTCAAACAAACTTATGCTTCAGAATTTCTGAGGCTCTCTGTGAGGATATTGTATTTCCCCCAGTTTATACTCAGTCACTCTCTTGATTAATAAACAAACATCTGAATATCCATTTCGAGCAAATGTTGTAGACAGTCTGGGAAACAGAGAGGAAGAGAGTGTGCAAAAAGTTTTAGAGACTTTGGAGTTTCAAGTTCTGAGCTAGGGATTGCTCAGCTGAGAACATACTCCTTCAACCAGAGTTTCCCAAAGTTTCTCAGTATGTGCAGTGTAGTAGGAGGCTGCTTGCTTCCGGCCACCTGGCTAGCTTAGACCTGAAATAATCACACAGAAACTGTACTAATTAAATCACTGCTTGGCCCATTAGCTCTAGCTTCTTATTGACTAACTCTTATATATTAATTTAATGTGTAAATTACATGGCTTTGGCTTACCGGCTAAAGTTTTGGCATGTCTGACTCTGGCAGCAGCTCCAAAGCATCTCTCTGACTCTGCCTCCTTTCTGCCAGCATTTAGTTTAGTTTTCCCCACCTAGTTCTGTTCTGTCCTGCCATAGGCTCAAAGCAGTTCTTTATTCATTAACCATTACAAGCAACACATAGACAGAAGGACCTCCCACACCAATATAATCCCAACTGTGGTTGATTCTCAAATCTGTGTTCTTCACCTCTAAGATAAGGCTTCTTGAACTTTTCCATGCATGACCCATTTTTGCCTGAAAAATTTTATAAAACTGTGGATACAGAATTTTTATATACATATACACACACACAGAGGTACATATATTATACTAAAAATTGGTAATATACTTTTAAAATATACTTTTAAAATGGTAAACTTATATTTATACTAATGTGGAAGATTTGAGGAGGAATGTGTGCAGAACCTGGGGGAACAAAGAGCAGTAGTCCAGTGTCTCAGTGAGAGAGAAGACTCAGTTGGCAGAAGTGGCTACAAGTCAGAAAGTGAGGCAAAAACTTGGCCCTAATCCTTCAAAGAGCCCATGCAGGTCTTTGCAGGTTGGATTTGGGGAACATGCTACCCACAGTGAGTGGCCCGTGACCCAGAGCCTGAGATGTAGTCTCTGTTAGAAGAACAGCAGTTGCTAACCTGATTGTTCCTGCATTAGGAATTAGGGAGTGCAAAACGAAAATCCAAGAGTCAGTGTGAGTCCTCTTAGTTTGGGTTGGCATGAAATAGTGGTTGCAGGAAAAGGACTAGTTTAGAAAATCCAGCATCACTGAGGAAAAATAAATGAAATGTAATGAAAAGTACACTTGGTTAAGAACAGGGCATCTTTACTACAACATGGCACTGTTGAAAAAAAAAAGCCACATCTGAGCCAAGGAATAGCTTCTATCCTGAGTGTGGGTGTCTGAGTGCTTCTGGCGTATCTGGCTCAGCTGAGCAGCTGGGAGCAAAACCTCCTTGGGTCTGACATAAGACATAGATCTTGCCCAAATGTGGAAAACCTTTAGGGACGCTAAAACCATTAGGGATCCGTAACCCTGACTTGAACCAAGCAGAATAAACAAACCCCTGCCCAAATTGGAACTCGCTGGACATCTTGCAGAGCTATCCAAGGGGAAAGGCTGTAGGCTCCAGGGTCTTTGAGTGGGTTAACATCTTGTTTCAGCTGCTCCACTCAGGTTTGATGAGAACGGGTGTATTTCAGTCTGTCCTTTGAAATAGCATGACATCTCAGTTATCAATTCACTGATGGTGGAAGCTCTGAACCAATAACATACATTTCTTTTTCTTTCTGAAAATGGGATGTTAAAACCAAGTTAGATCTATTGGAATTGTGATACAAATTCCGAAGTTGGAAAGGCTCCAGAGAGCATTCACATTTTCCATGGATGGAGTCTTGGTACATTCCCAACCTCTATTTCTATTTCCAATATCCTTTGTCATTCTTCCCTGCTAAATAGTTCAGTTTTCTATATGCACAACAGAGTGAACATTATTGCTGTCTTTTCCTAACGGCTAAGTGGTATCATTTTCAGGACATGTTGACCCCATTTTAAAAAAGGAAAAGAAAAGAGAGGCAGAAGGGAGGGAGGGACAGAGGATGGAGGGGACGGAGGGAGGGAGGGAGGAAGGAAGGAAGGAAGGAAGGAAGGAAGGAAGGAAGGAAGGAAGGAAGGAAGGAAGGAAGGAAGGGAAGGAAGAAAACTGGGCAGGCAGGTTGGAGAGTTATTTCATCAATAGTCACAACCAGAGACAGATGCCAGAGACAGAACTTTACCCGTAAGCCATACCCGCATGGCAATACACAGATTAATGGAGATGGGTTAGTTTAGGATGTAAGAACTAGCCAATAAGATCCTAGAGCTAATAGGTCAAGCAGTGATTAATTAATACAGTTTCTGTGTCATTATTTTTTGTCTGAGAGGCCTAGAAACAAACAAGCAGCCTCTCACAACAGGCAGTGGAGGAGGGGAACTAATCAAAACAAAGTATAATAGCATGTGTATTATATATTTATTTATATATTATATATATTAATACACTTATATATACCTATATATAATGTTAATATACTTAAATATAATGATATATACCTTATATATTTAAATTTCATGTATAAATATATGAAAATGTCATAATGAGACCCTTTACTTTTTATGCTAACTTTACAAATAATTTAAAAATACATATTTTTGTACATTTTTTAAAAAGCATGTGAGATATAGTAAAACTCTCAAATGTACTCAGAGTGATCTGAAATCATTAATTTCTCTGTTTCTGCATTTCATCATTTTAGCCTATATTGGACAGTGTATATACTCATCTTAGAAAGTACAATGGGATAGAATAAATAGGGAATATAGACTGATCAGAATACTGTCCTCCAAAGTGAAACTGGAGCAAAGAAGACACTCAGAAATAGCAAGTACAAAATTTTAATAGTAGGATGGGTCTCAGGAAGGGGAATAGTAAGGTCAGGTTTGCCAAAAGGAGGGAACATGGAAAGCCTTGGAGGAGGCCTCTGAAGCTATGTTGGGTGCTAAGTCAGAAAATCTCAAGAGAACAGGGATGTGAGACTGTAACCCTTCCTGAATCTCACCTTGAGAGTTCATCTCTCCCATCCACACCAGGATATCCCATAATTCCAAGGGGCATCAACCACGGTCAGCACCTTCCCTGCCCTAGGTCTCTCTCCATCTTCCAAGAAAACTCAACAGAGCAATGTTGTAATTCCCTTTCTCCTGCTCTTGCTCAGCCCTGAAAACGCTGGTTTTTATTTATTTTTTAACAGACATAACCCTCTCCAAAGAAAAGAGAGAACAGATGGAATAAAGGGAGAATGGGAAGAAGGGATAGGAGAAGACAATTGGAGGGGGAGAAGCAAAGTGAAGGCAATAACGCAGAAATTGCACGGAAGCAGACTTGTTCCAGAAAGCACAGAGACCACCTTCTTAAAAATTGACTCCTAGTCCCAACCTTGTCAGTGGAGTCCATTTGTAGAACTTCAGCTCTTCTTTTCTCTGCTTCAACTCATATATATGACCTTAGAGAGAGGAAAGCAGCTACCTGAGAAGCCATATCTGCCAATATGGCTGCCGTGTCATTTCTAGAACCTTCTGACTTACCCCTTGGAGGGCTCTGGGTCTTTAAACCCTTGGTCTGTGTCTATTCCACTCTTGAGCTCTAATCATAAGCCCAGAATGTTCCATCATCAGTTTGTTGTAGATCCTTAGCCCACTTTACTCGAATCAGCTTTGAACCCTTGATCTAAGCTAATCAGGCTCACAGACTCCTTAACCCGAATCAAACAGCGTATCTACCATTTGTTGACTCAGGCACCATGTGCCATCCATTGTTCTAAGTGCCTTGCTGACATCAACCCTCTTGTACCTGGAATGGCAGCCCCAGAGGCAGCAAGAGTCTCCAACCCCACCTGAGACATCAGGAATTGGGATCCTGCTTTTTGTTTTTTTGAGACAGACTCTCTAGATGAGAACGTTAGTTCATTCTTGTTTCTGTCACTGCATTGCACAGCTGTGATCTTCTCTCCTTTGCTTTTGTCACCAATCCCTCTGTGTCCATTTCGTGAACCACTTTAAAATGTTTGGAGTTACTCTTGCTGCCCAGGGTCTCTAGTCAACAATTAGGAAACACTCTGAGGGACCAAAATGGAGTTCTGGTGGACTATCATCCTGTAAAGGAAGCAGGACCTGGTCACATGGGTCTTTTCAGGTGAAAGGATCAATGAGTAACTAGATAGTATTGGAAAGCTGTCAGAAACTATACAATCATCTCTTGGTATCTTCTATATTCATCTCTGTAAGTATAGTCCCAAAGGAAATGGTCCTGAAAGAACTATGCGACCAGTGAGTAATTTGCACCTTAGTGGAATGAAGGAGCCACGTGGCTTGTGTGTGTTAATAAGCTGTTTCTTTCGTCCTTTTCTAGCTCCCATGTGCTTAAGTATTAACATGTGCCCAGGGTACAGGATGACCTGCCTTACGTTCACACAGAAACATGTGGACCTCCCGTCATTGGCCTGGTCATTGTGTTATTTCAGTTACATTCTGTGTAATTCTCAGAACAACTACGTGAGTCACATTGCAAAAACGAAAACAACTAAAATCTAGACATTGTGTTGGTGTCCCTTTAAGTATTAGTTATGTATAGAGACTGGGAAAAGGAAAGAGAACTCGCATCTTTAAGCCCTGTTATTTAGAGCTCTTCTCTTCTTGATCCAAACCCGATAGCTTCAGTCCATAAACTGAAGCCCTATAATGAAACTTAGTAGGTACCCCTGTTGTGGCATATTTCAGGCCTGCTTTTAGATGGTTGTAAGATATCTCTCATCCTCAACTGTGAAGTATGGCCTTGGAGAAAGTAAACTGGCTGGGAAGAATCTGCCAATGCCGCTGCTATGTCATTTCTAGAACCTTCTAACTCACCCCATGGAGGGCTCCAGGTCTTGGATCCCTTCAGCTGTGTCTGCTCCATTCTACATAGACACACATAGGATATGTTGACAGGTGTGAAAAGCTCAAGAATATTGACTTGTATCATCTTTCTCAGCAAGGAGTCAAAGGAAGTTTCCAGATAAATGTCTCTCCCCAGAGATCTTGATTTCGGGGTTAAATAATGAAGGAATTGTCACGCATGATTTGAACTTGGGTCTGCCGCCACTTCAGGGCCCGCACTCCTGAGCACTGTTTACTTGATACGGAGGCTGGCGAGGGTCCCGGTGGAAGGAGGCATCTCTGGTGAGTTTAGGTGCCAGGATTCTCAGGCCTTCAGCCCTGGCTTGCACAGCGGGCAGTGGCAGCAGTTCAGTAGGGGCTTACAGACACCAGATGCTGCAGCCTGGACTGTCCACATTCAGCTGTGTGTGCTGCTCAGGCCCCAAAGACAGACACCAAGAGTTGCCTTTTCAGATCCGATGACTGTTTTATACCAAATCAGAAAAACTAACTTCAGGAAGGAAGTGTGAGGTCTCTCCCAGACTTGTATAAATGGTGTTGTTTTCTTTACACGGTTCACTGGGCTGGCCGCCATCCTCCTTCTGCCTCTTGCTGCCATCAAGAACATCATCTCACGGGACTAAATGGCCTTTCCAGGCCCCTATACTTTGATCTAATGGAAATTTTATAAATATTCCCCCCTGCTTTTAAATAGCACAGAACAATCAGAGGCTGATGTCAACATAAGCAGGTGAAAGCTAAGACAGAGGAAGGGGAAGGACCAGACCTTGAGACAAGTGGTCAATGAATAAATGTCTCTCACTCTTGCGATTCTTTTTAAGTGGTGCTTCAGAAATAATGATGCTTCATTGACTCCGTGAGCTCATCTTTGTTGGGGAGGCTGCGAGCAAGCCAGACACCTTCATTGTTAGATTGATCTTGTTACTCTAAGGCCAATAACAATCAGCAAAGGGGAAAACTCACACCAATTACTAACCTTTTTTAAGACTATCACTTCCCTGTTGAAACAATTTTCAGCTCTGCCTGAGAGTTAGTGGTTTTAAGCCGATTCTGTGTATTTTATAAAAAGAAATCAATGTCCTTCTCTCTGCGTCTTAGTTTATGTAATTGGGAGTTCACCACTAGAGCTTCTGAAGTTTTTAGAATCCAAAGTTTTGCTTTTTTAAAATAAAGTTGTTTACAAAATTCACTAAAGTTTTTCAAAGGAAAAAGATAAGGTCTATACAAAGAGGTTTTTCCTGCTTTCTTCGCTAAGTAAACTATGTTTCAAAAGCACTATTTAGTCACTTGTTTAATGTATGGTGTTTGCCAGCCTGTGTGTCTGTGCACCATGTGTGTGCTTACTGCCTAGGAAGATCAGAAGAAGACGCTAGATCCCCTAGCACTGGAGTTACAGACTGTTCTCAGTTGCTATGTGCTTACTGGGGCCTGAACCTAGGTTCTCTGTAAGAGTAGCAAGTGCTCTTAACTGCTGAGCCATCCCTCCATCCCCAGCATTATATATTGAGAAAAAATATGAATACCATAAAAACTGAGCCAGTTTTCTGTTATGAGAATGTTGGAGTTTTGTCCCCTGGATAAATTTTTCAGAAACCTTTTAAATGTACTTTAAAAAAAATACTATTACTTGTATATTACTAGCAAAATAGAACTATGTGTACTGGACAGATATGGGAACATAGGCCTACCAATACAAACATCCCTGATCCTCGGGGGCATCATATTTATTGTTTTCTGTTTACTTTTTTCACACAAACTTGTGAAAAAAATTAGTTTAGTATAGATTAATTTACCTGAGTCTATATTTTTACAAGAATCTCTGTTGGATAAAATACTAGAATTTGAACAGCCAAGGATTCACGCTTACAAGCGTGACTTGTCTTCTCAGCCATCCTAAGCCCTTGCTGTTTTCGGAGCGGGAATGAAAGCAATAAACAGGTTCTCTGGTTTGTAATCTGATCTCCTTTAAAGTTATAGTTGGAAATCCGAGAGAGAGCACCTTCTAAAATCAGATTCAGTATGGTGAAATCCAACTCTCCAACCTCACTCCTTACCCAGAAAAGGAAGTGTGTGTGTGTGTATGTGTGTGTGAGTGTGTGTGTATGTATGTTCACGCCATACACATGCAGAAATCAGGAGACAGTGTGTCTCTTCTGCAGGAGATCCTTTAAAAATACCTAGTGCAAAACTGGCCATCTTTTGAGTCAGAACAAGGTTAAAATTCTAATTCCACCTCTTTGGAACACTGTGTCTTTAGGAAAATTGCTTCACATTTTCCATCTCTGCTCCATAGTCTGTGGAATGGAGATTACCACACCCATTACATGTTCTCTGTGAGGAATGTCATGTAATGAAAAAGATAGTAAGAATTGGAAAGCAAGGGCTGGAATGAGTGGCTATTATTTGAGATGCGAATAGTGGGAAGTGCCTGCAAATGTCACGACAGGCAGAAAAATGAGCCAGGAAAGGGTGAGAATGAAGATTTGGTTCAGTTTGAATTTATCAAGTCAAATCAAACTTTGGGAGTCTGATGCCAGGCAGTTTATTGCCAGTGTATTTGAATGCAGTACAATTTGGGGAAAAGTTTCCTGGTTTTAGTATAATCTCCAGTGCACAAAGAGGCATAATTAATTACATCAAAACTCAACTCAAAGTACATGTCCCTGCTTCTAGGAAGATGGGTTCCAGAGATAGGTTATGGGTTAGTTTAAGAGCCTAGGGAAGAATCTGGTGTGGTCTCGGTCATACATACAGATAATGTAGAGATCATTTGGGCTATTAACTATCTTGGTCCTGGTTGTGGGAGCTTGGGGGGATCCCCTGGCTATACTGATAATTTAAGGGTCATTTAGATGACTAGCCACCTCTGGTCCTGGTTGTGAGAGCTTGAATATGGCCTGGTCCTACAGATAACAGGGATTACCAGGCTATCCAACACCTTTAATTCCCAGATTTCTGGGTGGATAAACAGGTTTTACATCCTTTCCTTTGAGAGGACATTTCCTGGTTTCCCTGTTGATCTGTGTGTGCAAGGACCTTCTTGCTCCCAACAAATGAGTATCCTGAGTGGCTGTTCTGATCACATGGAAGGTGTATAGAAGGTGCTACCGTTTTGGCTCGTACACACTCCGTAACACTACACCTTCCTCTCATGCTCTGAAGCTGCCTTCTGATTTTCACCATGACGTTTTATCACCTTCTACGTGCTTCATTGTGTTTGTCCACATCTTTTCTGAAGAGCAGTGATCTTTTCTTGTTCACTAAATCTCAACATCAGAGTACCTCAACATAAGACTAGAACACAGTAGGCACTCAGTAAATGAACAGACAAATTTTGACATAGTTTTTCTTACATCTATTCAGATATATAACCTGTTCAGCATGAGGGCTGGTCTCTGAGCACTGAGCACATACCCGATAGCTGCATCTTGGCAGAGTGCTCTGCCAGAAGTCAGAATCTTCATGGCTCACTCAGTTCTTGAGAGCAGCACCTGCTGTTCTTGCAGAGGACCTGAGTTCAGTTCCCAGTACCCATGTGGCAGTTCACAATCTAACGTAACTCCAGTACCAGGGGATCTAATGCCATGTTCTAACCTACTCAAGCACCAAACATACACACGGTACACATACATCCATGCAGGCCAAACACTCATACACACAGAATTGGGATGGATACATCTAACAAAACATTTTAATAACAAAAAAGCCTCTCTTTGCCTTTGTTTTAACCCCGTATTTCCTGTACATTATTAATCTAGAAATCATGCTTTGTATAAACCCAGTATAGGTCGTTTAGGCAGATCTGATGTTAAACATAGGGCATTACTACGAACTCACAAGGGCCCGCTTGAGTTTCTGCATGCTACAGTGTAGTGATTTCAGGCCAACTGAAGAAGAGAACTGTCCACCCTCTGGGCCACACCCTCATCTTTAAAGTCAAAAGAGGCCATTTGATTTGATCACTCTAGGTAACAAGGATAACAGATTGGTTTACACTGACCAAGATCTCTCGAAACACATTTATAAACGTTGACAACATGCTGATTGATGAGGACATGGGGTCCGGAGCCAAACAGACCCTGTTCAGATGGCAGCTCCGACTTTTATAAGCTATAACTCGTGTGAGTCAAATTTGGATGCTAATACCAAATCTCCTGGGAGATGGTGACGTGGCTCAACAGGAAAAGGTGCTTGCCACCAAGCCTGAAGACTTGAGTTCAATCCCTGGGGTTCACATGGTGGGAGGAGAGAACTGAGTCCTACAAGTTACCTTCTGACCTCCATATGTATGGTATGGCACCCTCACACCCACATACATACACAATCAATCAATCAATCAATAAATAAATGTCAAATTTAAATACCGAATCTCCTAAATTAATCCATAGAAAGCACTTAGTATAGAAAGCTTTTGAGCAGAGAATGACAATTTGAAGTCACTTTGTCCCCCGGTGCTCATGTCTGGGCTGTGAAAGTCTCTATATTCATCTGTAGAGCGAGCATTACCGAAGATGTGCAGCTGAGAACAATGTCTGAAAAAGTGAGCTGGATAATTTTGGGCTTGGTTTTGTTTCTTGAGCAAGAGACCCGTAGTTCAGGGATCATCCTGCTTCCATCCCCCAAAATGTAGGCTTTTTCAAGCTGAGGCAGATAATTTTATTTACCAGAAACTTTCTTTAAAAACGTTTTTGTAAGAGAATATCTCTAGATTCCAGTGGGTGCACAGGTAAGTGGGAAAGATTTAGGCGCTGTGAGCTTCAGGTGACCAGAGCATCACCAGGTTGTACAGAGGGGGCTGGACTGAGGTGCTGATGAGGCTGGGCAGTGTGGCTTGTGGAGCAGAAGGCAAATGGCGGGAGGGCCCAGCCAGGATGAGAGAAGAGGGAATATAATGTGTGTTCAGAGTGTGGAAGATGGTGGGCTGTTGGGAGCTGTCAACCCCCCAGATCCTGAATTTCTGGTAAACAACTTGTGATGCTTGCAGCTGCTCTGAGCACGAGACCTTCAGAGTTCCTGATGGCAGAGGAGTGGTTTCTGGTGCGTTTGGTTGGGCCATGGCTATCAGTTAAGGCTCCCTAAATAAACAGCTCTGGACACAATAAAGGGGCATTCTGTCATCAGGGATGACCCGTGTCCCTGTCTGTGAGTCTTTGTGTGTTTCAGTCTCCAGCCCCTTGCCTGGTTCATGAACTATATGGTAGCGCATGCGCTACATTGGGCAGAAACTTATGCCCCAAGGATACTTGAGTGATGTTAGCCTGTTGTGAAAATACAAAATCCCCCAGTGATCCTGCTTTCAGAAAACCCATGCTGAAGCATAAACATGTTTCCTTTTCAAAACTAAATCGTTTCAAGATTTGCAGCCTTGATTTGTGTTTTCTTTGGGTGTGATGTCATGAGACCATTAGACTTACCATGGCTGTTCTGACCATATTCCTTTTTTTGTTTTTACTATTTTATTCTAATCTCCATTATTGACACTTATCACTAGATTCATCATTGTAACAATGATCCATACCTCAAGATATATTGTTGTTTCAAATATATTATATATTATATTACTGTTATTTATATATTTTTGTTTCATCATCTCTTTTATTATAAAAGTTGTTACATTATAAGATTTATTGTTATTTTATTACCTCTATAGAGTACTTTATTTTGAAATCATGTTTTCCAGTTGGGTGCTTCTCAGAAAAGTCCCCATATATGACTAATTCCACTGTACATAAATATCTGTACCCAAAAAACTGTCCCTGTCTCCTGGCTTTATTGTGACTCAATTTTCAGGAAATCTGGTCATTTTCTTTTTTTTTTCTTTTTTTTTTTTTTTTTTTTTGAGACAGGGTTTCTCTGTGGTTTTGGAGTCTGTCCTGGAACTAGCTCTTGTAGACCAGGCTGGTCTCGAACTCACAGAGATCCGCCTGCCTCTGCCTCCCAAGTGCTGGGATTAAAGGCGTGCGCCACCACCGCCCGGCTATCTGGTCATTTTCTAAACTATTCGAAGAATTGAACTGTCGGTCCATAGTGGCTATTCACTGAGCCATTCATTCACTGAGCCATTCTGGAATCCACATTAGACTTTGTAAAATATGGGCTTGGATGAGCCAAGTGGCAGTCCCCATTTTTTGCTACTGTAGGTTTTCGATAGTTTGTTTGAGAAGCCAGATGCTGTCCACCATGTGCAGTGATTCAGAGGTAGAGCCATTTGTAGTGATACACACAAGGATCTCCACAAGAGAGATTTAAAGAGATTCGAAGAACGCTGAAGTCTGAATGTCACAGGATTCCTTCTGTGACTTATAACTGTCCCAAGTCCCAGCTTGACTATAGGTGGGAGTCCAGTAGACTGGCGTCATCAAGAAAATGGATAGGATTTATTTTAACTAGGACCACTTAGATGTGTTGTAACAGGAAGCAGGATGGTTCTGGATCCCTCCAGCACATGAACCCTCCTGTCGCAGCATGAGAATATAAAGAAGAAGGATAAGAGGGTCTGCCAGAAGGGAAGACATACACAGGATGGAGATCATGGACAGTTTGGATGCTATAGCTGTGTTTCTAGAAGAGGCTCCAAGGATACTAGTCATTCAGAATGATGCAATAGATAGTGGATAAAATGTGGGCCATACTGGGCGAAGATAATGCAAATGGGCCCTTCAGAGTCTGTAGCAATGTACCAGTGTGTCTGAAATATCTCAGGGAAGACATGAATGTTTTAACTTTTCCCAAACTTATGTAGCCACAAAACTGGATGTTCTCCAAAGGCTAGGGATATAGCTCAGTTGGTAAGGTGCTTGCTGAGCTTACACAAAGTCTGGGTTTGAGCTCCAATACTACATACACCTGTAATTACAGCACTTAAGAAACATAGGCAGGAAGATGGGAAGTTCGGGATCATCCTCCGTAAAATGGCGAATGACTCAATAAATGAATGGCTCAGTGAATGAATTAATTTGGGCAGGTAGCTAAAAATTAGAGTAGGAGGGCATCAAAGTAAAGAGAAAACGTGTGTGTCAGTGCTAATTCAATGAATTGTTTTGAACCTAAACACCCCTGCCTTTGGTACTTCTCTCTATTGTACCCGTCACCCTGTCCTGCATTCTTCTGACACTTTCTTGTTTCCAGTTGTAATATGAAATTAGATTATTTATCTGAATGTGTCCCCTTATAAGACATTTCTTTCTTACCTTTGTAGGTGGTTCTGTTCTTGCAAACTCCCAAATGAACATTGGTGATACAGTTTTTGAAGGTGTGGGACGGTAGAATATACTATGATGCTTGGGAACTGTGTGTGTAGAGGGTCAAAGGACCTAGTCTACATGTTTATAACAGATATGCACATACATATAAGCATACATGATGCTTGGGAACTGTGTGTATGGTGGGTCTAAGGACCTAGTCTACATGTCTATAACAAATATGTACATATATGTGCATACATGATGCTTTGGAACTATGTGTATGGCAGGTCTAAGGACCTAGTCTACATGTTCATATCAAATATGCACATATATGTACATACATGATGCTTGGGACCTGCATGTATAGTGGGTCTAAGGACCTAGTCTACGTGTTTATAACAAATATGCACATGTACGTGCAGCCTTCTTCTGTGCCCACATTCAACCTTATTTATCTTAGCGCTGATGATTAACCAAGCAATATAAAGAAGCAGATGATGGTATATAACGTTTCTTAGTGAGCTTGTTGCATAGTGATGTGCTGCCTCCACCTCCCAAGGATTCAGGAAACAAATGTGAGAAAAGTCTCTATAGCCAGCATGACAATATAGAGTTACTCACTAACCAGAGGATATGACTGAGAAATCTACAAGGTTTTAACTGGCTTTTTGATAGAGATCCCAGCCTTGGTATAACCATAAGTTGTGTTGATTTTTTTCCCCCCAGAACGCCAACTGGGCATCTCCATGGCCAATTCCAATACTGTTCCTTCAAGTTCAGCTGGAATCAGCAAGGAGCTGCTTGATCTCCAGCCCCTCATTCAGTTTCCGGAGGAAGTGGCCAGCATCCTGACAGAACAGGAGCAGAACATTTACCGAAGGGTCCTGCCCATAGACTACCTTTGTTTCTTAACCCGGGACTTGAGTTCCCCTGAATGCCAGAGCTCCCTGCCCCATCTCAAAGCGTCCATCTCAGCATCCATCCTCACCTCTCAGAATGGCGAGCACAATGCCCTTGAAGACCTCGTGATGAGATTTAATGAGGTAAGGAACCACTCAGACGTCTCCATATTTGAGTCACCACCTGTGATTCTTAAGCATATTTCTCATCTGGGGTCTGTCTTTTATAATTCTTCTATCTATCTGTCTTGCTATTTCTATGATGGCCAGTTTTCTTTCCAGGCCCTGAGATAGCCTCCACAGTCTTCTTCCTTCTCCCTGCAGCCTAGCTGTCTGCAAATCTGATGGAGTCTACAAACATTTCAGCCCCTAGACTCCCCACCACCCACTCCCAACAGTGTTTTTAAGACCTGTGTCTCAACTGTGAGCTTTGACATCATGAACCCTGGCCACATCTATCACTTCTCCTCAGAAAAATAAAAGACTAGTGCCTGGGGTTCCTTGTATAAGGAAACACGGACGTCGTATTTGAGGGGAGTGAATCATTCCACTCCACTCTCTGCAGCCTTTCAAAGCCCTCCCCACCAGAAAGTCACCTTAAAGCCTCAGAGTCCATGCCAGAAGCCAGTTCTAAAGAGGGCAAGAGTGACTGGAGTTTGGGAACACTGAAGGTGGAGCTTCTGTGTGGCATCCAGAGATGGAGCAGGCGTGGGGAGGCCATGGCTGGCATCGCTATGGCTTAAGTCAAAGAGGAAGTGACAGGAAGGGGATGCAGGTCTTTGTCTTAAAGGAGCCTTCTCTCTCCATAATGTGCCCCACATCCATAGAGTTCTTTTTTGTTGTTGTTATTCTATTTATACTTTTATTTCTTTTTGCCCCAATTGTTAAGTTATAAATTTTTAATATGGCTATTGTAGGTTCTTGGTTGGTTGAATTCCACAGATAGCACAGTTTCTGATTTGGGTCAGTAGTGAGCACCATCTAATGCTAAGAGGACTCTCATTGTGGGTCATGTATATCTCTGGTTGACAGAGGGCCAGTCAGCCTTTGCTGCGTGTGCCCTTCCTACCTCCAGGCCTCAGTCTGCAACCTCCGTATCTGGCCAAAAAAGACCCTGTCAATGGTGGTAAACACTATTGACCAGGATGAAGCCCAGTAAATTAAGGAAGTGTTAGAGGCTGAACCCAACGGGCTCCATGTCCAGGCGTGTCCCCAAAGCCCATTCCTCAGAGAGAAACCTGTGTCCACGATGGCAGGTTCACGATGACCATTTTACATGTGCCACTTAGGATCTCTCCACAGCGACTGTGGGGAGCAACTTTCCCATCCTACAACAGGGAAACCAGGGTGTAAGGATAGTCACCAGCTCAGATTACACAAGGGACGGGTGGCTGTTGTGAGACACAAACCCATATATTCCGGTTTCGCCACTACAGTGTCCTACCTGTCTCCAGCATCGAGGGTGATATTTGCTGTAGCTGTGGCTGTCTGTCCACCCCAAACTAAAATGGAATCACTGGAAGTTCACAGGAGACCTTGGAAACCACACCAAGCCAGAGTTTTTTGTTTTTTTTTTTTTAAATAAATCTCCTGGTGTTCTTGATTTTTCTTACTGATAAAAACAGACGGGAAAATGAAAGTTCCCGTAAGCGGAGTGATTTTACTGTTTCGTGACTTATTTTAAATTCCCAGCTCTATTTACTCTCGCGTCTTTAAGACCCTATTCTTGTCCTTTTTAAAAAAAAAAAAAAAATTAGACCTTAACTTACAAGTGAATTGCCAGCAGTTTTAAAATCTAATTTTAAATCACAGTTGGACTTTTTCCATCCGTGCCACAGCCTTGGGAGGGGAGCAGATCTAGGCATGGGGCACCCACATCTGGGGTGAGGTACGCTTCAGAGCATCTCTGAAAATAGTTTAGCAGCAACTTCAGAACGTAAACAAGATTTCTGGGAAAACACTCCAACTGCTTATGAGAATAGAGTGCTTTCAAGTGTCCTTGAGCATCTATTTTCTTACAAATCAGAGGCGAACGAATGAAAACATCAGTCTGGGCCGCAATCAAAGGCAGATTCTAAGGGATCGCCACCAACTAGCCTGGGTGGGGCTAATTCTGTTTACCCTATACTAAAATGTGGAAAGGCTGTGTAACATTCAAAGGGAACGATACAAGAGCACCTTTCGAATACTTACAACGGACTGCCTCCAGATTAGTGTGGCTCTCCACAATGGAGTGAAAGGACACGGGGCTGAGGGACACAGGTGGAGCCTGGAGGTCATGGCCAGTGCAGCCCAGCTGAACTGATGAGTTCCAGAGTCAACGAGATACCCAAAATACTCAAAAAATAAGGTGGAGAGAAATTGAACCCGAACACCAACCTCTGGCCTCTATATGTGTATACACACGTTGACACATATCTGCATTCACATGTACATATGCATATGGCTATCTAGGTACATACACCACAAAAGAAACAGCGATGGTATTGAGGCAATTAAAGTCCGCATGAAAACACAAGAGCCACCAACTCTGTGTGCAGAACCTCTGATGCATTGCAAAGTTATTAAGCACAAAGAAATGGGATGAGAAGTGGAGGTGTTTGCAGGATCCCTAAGCAACTTTCCACAAGATCCTTGCCAGTCACATGGAAGAATAGAAGAGGACAGAAACCCAGCCACAGATACTATCTGAAGCTTCCTTGACCAGTAAAGATACATATCCAATTGTGCCCTTACTTATCTTGCTTTAAAGAGGTGTGATGTCACCCCTGTGTGTTCTTGCCACAGAGGCAGACCTGGCTCTAGTAGTGGGAAAATGTCAGGCATACCCAGGCTGAGGGACAGGCAAAGTTCTAGAATGTGTCAAGGTCATGAAAGATGAAAAATCCAAGTCGCTCTCAGCATTGGAGAGGAGACTTGACTAGCATATGCAATGTCACATTCTAGTGAGCTTGAGACTTGAAAAAATAAAGGGAAAGTGATGGGAAAATAGGAAGATGCCATTTTTATATTTTTTGATATTCATCTGTAAGTCAACAATAATTCAGCTGTGCATTGCAGCATTGATGTTTGTTTATGTCCTGGTTTTCTTACTGATGCTGTGGTTGTGAACCACATTAGCATCCAGGGAAGGTGGGTGTAGCATATATAGGAACTCTATACTGTTTCTACAGCTTTTTGGTAAATTTAAAACAATTTCAAAGTAAGTTTTAAAATAACACAATGAGCTCAGGAAGGCGGAGTCACTTGTCCAAGGTTACACAGTAGCTAAGTAGATATCAGACCCCGGGTTGCTCTTCAGTCTGTTCTTTCTTATTGCCTGTCTGCTTTTTAAATTATGAAACCAACTTCATACAAAAACTGGAAGTTCTGATTCAGAATTTAATTAGCCTTAATCTCCATATTTTTCTCTAAGTCTCTTGAGCATTTATTTTCCCTTCTTTGTTTCTATTTTTTTTATCCGTTTTCTATTTTCTAGACTTCTGCCACCAGACCCCTATTCATTCATTCATTCATTCATTCATTCATTCATTCATTTATGCAAGATACACTTTCTGCATGGCTACTGGGCTTTTGCCTTCTCTCCTTTCCCGAAAATGATAGGCCAAACATACATTTTAAAATAAAAAACTAGCAATATTTCACCATGGAACTTAACAACATAAACCCATACTTTGGTCTTGTCAAAAGCATAGGGAATTTATTCCTTAACACATCACAGGATCCTAAAGAGAAGAAAGAGAACGCCAGCCATCGCAGAGCACGAGTCCCCAGGAGAGGTAGTTGCGTTTATTGGTGCAGTCAGTCATCCTGGCCCATTTATTCAGCACTTCTCAGGAGCGGGCCAGTTGGTGGATGTGCTCTAAGGAAAGTAAATAAGAATCCGCAGCTGCCAGAAGCTACCAGGGTCAGACACAAATAACTACCAAAAAAGGCAGCAAGTGCACACGGTGAGAGTGCCGCAGACGGTGAGGGTGGAGGGGCTGCGGTGGGAGATTGCAGCCCCCTCTGCTGAGCTCCGGAGTCTGGGGCTGGGCCTTGAACGACAGACGATGCCAGGGAGGGAGAAATTGTGGGACGGCGGGGGCATCGCGCCAGGAAGACAATCCTCCGAATGCTTTCCGTCCTAAGCAAGACTTCCTGGCATAGTGAGGTAGCTCACACTTGAGCGCCAGGAGAACCTGTGAGCTAGACATGTCTCGCATCCCAACAACTGTGCACACAAACTTGTCCGTAATGAGGGGAAAGGGAAGAAAATTCCTGATGCAATGTTGCATAATGTTTGCTCTGAGGAAAGTATGGCTGAAATGCAGCTCAGAGCAGAACCATGAAACAGCTGGACAGGTTTTACTGACATGTAGGAAGGCCAGAAGATAAATCACGGACAGCATTTCTTCCCATGCCCTTTTTTTCTGTTCTGTAAGAGTAAGGTGCCCCTTAGGCAGACACCTTACCCTGTCTTTCTCCTTGAGAATACCCAGAAG
The DNA here is from genome assembly GCF_950005125.1 of Chionomys nivalis. NCBI lineage: Eukaryota > Metazoa > Chordata > Mammalia > Rodentia > Cricetidae > Chionomys > Chionomys nivalis. Next base: position 21,322,556 of record NC_080093.1, on the reverse strand, counting down.
CCCATTTGAGGAGACGGTCCGTAAGCAGATAGGCATCAGATCTATCCTGCATTTAGCCCTGTGTATTTGGTCTGACAGACAGATCTTTCTGAACCTTTTGTGGCTGGACCTGTCCCTCAGGCTGTATCTGTCCCATGAGCCCAAATGCCCCCTCTCCCTTTGGATGAGCTGCCCTGCTTCTTGCCCACACACGAAGCCTCTTTCTCAGAGAGTCTCAAATCACATCGTCTCACTCTCTTCTTCCTTCACCCAGTTTCTGCTGCTAGCCAACATTCTCTTTGATCTTGCTTTGTTTTCATTCCCCTTACAATAAACTCCCGAACTGTTTTCCTTTTCTAGAAGAGACAGGGGTATTTTCTTTAGGTCTTCTTTACCACAGAGATCAGAAGCAGCTGAGAAGAGGCAGGTGGAATTTGAAGTCCCCCGCTTACTTTTCCCTTGCTCTTTTTCTCAGCATGTCCAGTGTGACACGGGGTAAGGGGGGAGCTTTCTAGGTTCATAGTTCCAAGTCTTTACTCCCAAAATCTTATGCTCTGTAATATGGCCTCTGCCCTTGGGTGCTGTTCCCCTGTGGGGACTGGTTTGCAGGATCTGTTCCGAAAGTGACTTTTGGACTCCACAGCCTGTCACTGCTCACACCATGGCCATGCTCTCTTCCATGTCACAGATAGTTGCTACCTCTGGCTGGAGGGTCTCATTCACCTTCAGGAGCCTGTAACAGAAGGTTTTACTTATTGAGTAGTCCTTGGCAAGACCACTTTTCTGAGCACCTCTTCTATACTGGCTAGTGTGGAGGCAGATCCCAAGCCCTGCGTACCACAGGGACCCCAGAGGCCTCTAGACCCTGCCTGTTATCACCCATGTGCGCTAACTGTGTCATTCACCAACCTGCTTCTCTCAGACACACAAACTTGGTGAGCCAGAGCAACTGTGGTCTTGCATATCCCTTCCACCTGGCAGACACACAAACTTGGTGAGCCAGAGCCTTCCACCTGGAAGATTTCATGAGACACACCAGTTCAGCAGCTCAGAGGTCCCATGTCTATAAAGAATAGACACAGTGGTATTCCTAGGGAAATGATAAACAAGATAAACAAGCCGTGTTTCCAGCTGGCATCAGTGCCGCACGCCTTTAATCCCAGATCCCAGAAGGCAAAGGCAGGTAGATCACAGTGGGTTTGAGGCCAGCCTGGTCTACAGATTTAGTTCTAGGATAGCCAGGGCTACGCAGAGAAACTTTGTCTTGGAAAACAAGTAATAATAATAATAATAATAAACAACCATATTTCTTGAGAAAAGCAGTCTGAGCTGAGTGTCTTTCCCATCCCCCCACCCCCCAGCTCCTTCTGTATTCCCAGTTCCCTCTGTATTTCCCCAATGACAGGCCTAACTGCAGCAGATTCTGACACCTGGAAGGCTGCCTTGTTGACACTGAGGACAGTTTATCCACACAAGCAGAATACAGAGCATGGGGTGGTGGCGAGGTATGGTTCTTCACTTTAAATGTTTGGGGGAAAATAGTTCTAAACGTACATAGCCAACTGCGTTAAGAAATGTTTCCCATCGTTTCTATTTTGTAAAAGCAGGCAGCTGAGCAGTCTGTATAAACTCTCTTCTTCAAATGAATACATATGGAGGCACAGAAGCTGGTAAAGACACTTGAGGAGGTAAAACTCCAGCTCACTGGAAAACCCATTTTGTCCTTGACAAAAGCATAGCTCCCAGGGGTATGTGTCTCCCCCAAAGGGCCTTTCTCTCCAAGAGCAGTGTTGACTTGGTACGATAGAATGCTCTTGTAATCCCAGCTACTCAGGAGGTTGAAACAGGAGAAAACACGTGAGCCCAAGAGTTTGAGGACAGTCCCAGCAACATACCAAGACACCATCTAAACACAAAAACTACAGTGACAGCACAGAGGCTCAACCTGGTGTTCAGCAGTCTAAGAGCCAACTTATCTCTTGGCTGCTAATCTATACAGGAGCTAGCTGATAGCAAATCTCACTCACAGTGGTGTTTAGTAGCAACTGGGGATGATGGCACATTGTCAGGTGGAGGCAGCTTTGGAGACTAGCTGTTTGGATTTAATGTATCTTGCCCTGTTATCTAACCTGGACCCAACTACATAATCCCTCACCTTTTCAGTCTTAGAGATCGAATATAGGGTCTCATGCCTGCAAAGCAAGAGTCCACCACTGAGCGACAGCCCTGTCCTGAATTCCTCCTCTTTAAAGGGGGTAATGTGTTAGTTAGCTTCGCAAAGCTGTGGTCAAATGCCTGAGAAATGTAACTTAAGGGAATAGATTTCATTATGGGCCATAGTTCCAAAGGGATCAGCCCACAATCAATCACCTGGCTCTGTTTCCGGGCCCAGAGTGAGGCAGTACATCATAACAGTGGGGACGTGTTCACCTCAGGATAGGCAGGAAGCAAAGAGGGAATGCCTAAACGTATCAGCTCTCTTCCTTTTCCTTTTCTTTCCCATCTAAGCCACCAGCCTTCAGGGTGATACCGCCCACATCCACAGCAGGCCTTCCCCTGTTAGGAAACCCTTTCAGGAAACAACTGACACACCTAGAGGCAGAGGCATACCTTCCTAATCCAGGACCTTCTCAAGCCAACCATATTGACAATCAAGGTAAAACATCCCAGGTGATAATAGTGCCTGGCCCAGAGAGATGGTGTGGGAAAGCAATCATCAGAGAGCAAAGGCACAGTAGTTAGTCAATGTTAGAAGAAAACAAGAAAACCCCACTAAAATAATTGTATTTTCCCAGAATAACTATTGATAACAAATTCCACTATTACTTTATTTTCATGTTCACCAGCCACTTAGTAGGCGAGAAAATATAGGCTTGAATCCGCTAAGTTAAGGATCTGTACTCTGAGAGCTAGGACGGGAACACAGGCGTTCTGGCCTCCTGAGCCATGTTCTTGCTCGTGTGCTTCTTAACTGAACACTGGAAACACCTTATGTCTGAAGTCGGTTCTCTTCCTCCGAAGGAACCCATTTTCTACCCAAGAGGATTCAGAGCATCTCTCTGACTTCAGCACACTGTTGACATCAACACTAGCCTCCCTTTCTGATACTGAAACCATCCCTCACCTCCTTCACACCGGGAGACACACAGGAGGACCTACTGAAGGCCTGCTTCCCACAGTAAAAGTGCATCCAGGAACACGTCAGTGCTGAGACTGGTAGAAATAGGAATGGGAGCCATGGAAAGGAGGATAGGTGAGAATTAGGGCACGTGTAAGTGTGTTATTACTATCGTCATTATCAGAAATAGTAAAAGTGACTCAGAGAAGCTGCAGCAGCCCTTCAAGGCCTTGGCCCTTGCAGATCAGACTACCTAGATGGCCTTGGACATGGTGGGAAAGCTCATGAGAGCTTCAGCCAGAGACTGGGCATTTGAGCCTGTCTGTGCCTGTATGAGCTGACCCTATTAGGATATTTGATTCAGTTCTTTGAGAAACCACGGTCTCGGAGATCTTTACTGCTCATGTAAGAGCCTAGGAGGAATGTATTTATGCTCTGCCAGGGATCTGCATTTGCCCAAAGGATTTAAACAGCCATAAATCCAACTGCCATCTCCATGCTTCTCTTGGACATTTTTTTTTCTACCAGCTTATGTCTCAACTGCTGTTTGGGGACAAAGGTACATTAGAGTGCAATACAGGCCAGCCTTCTGCCCTGGCGGAGTTCATGCTCTCAAATATGCCCCAAACAGAACTATTGCCTCCTCCTCTCCGTTCACATCGCACCCAGGATCTTCTCTACTCCCCCATCACAAGTGGTCTTTCTCCATACCCATCCTACTTAACAGTGCTCCCTTCCCAGGTGCTCCGTCCAATAACCTAGGATTTATCCCTGGCTTACTGCTTTTCTGAGCCCCCAGTGCCTAAACCATCAGCGAGTCCTAGTCATTCTTCCTAAAGGCAGCCTGAACTCGACAACTCTTTCTGATTCATCTGTCACCACCTTGGAGGCGGCCACCCCTGCATCGCATCACCATAGCTGTCCTGCCAGCCTGCTGTCACGCTCTGTTATCTGCTCTCAGCCCTGCAGCCAGCGTGATAAGTTTGTGAGTGTAAACACCATGTCCCTTCCCTAAAAGTCCCCCTAATGGCTCGAGATCCAGCTTGAGTTTGCTTCCACCTGCCTTTCCATCCTAACTTCGTGTTGCCCCACCCACTGTCTCTCCGGCTCTGGTCTAGGCAAGCAGAATTTCATTTTATTTCTTGACTATATTACTGTAGCTTCCTCCACATAGCCTCTGTACTTGGTGTTCTGTCTGCCGGGGACCTGTTTCTCTGGGTTATGCCACACCTGTAGACTTGTCTTGATCAAATTTTAGTTCAAAGTTCAAGGAAACTATTGACTTAAGTTGGGTTTTTTTTTCTCTCCTTCCCCTGGCTCTTCCTGTAACTTGTTCATGACTCTATCTCTCTTTCCTTACATAGTGCCAGAATATAGTACATGTTCAATAAATAAGTAATTAATAATTAATTATTTATTGAAATGGATGCTGTTAGAAATACAAAGAAAAACAACACATGCCTTTTTAAAGGGATTTACAATCTAATTTAAGGCATATAAGGTCTAAAATATTGAAGACACACACTAGCAGTATGGGAGAGGTGGTAAGGACCAAGCACTCTGGGGTAGTGGGAGGAGGGGGGCTCTACTGTGAAGTCTGGGCATAAGCCTGAAATCCAAATCATTCTCACTCTGAGACTCCAGGCAAGTGTGATAGTTAATCCTCTTTGTCATATTGATTGGCAGTAACTGACACAGCAAGTGAGCAACATGACTTCAGCTTCTGTCTCCCGCCTTTAAAATGGGATGGTTTTATCAATTTCACACAGTTCTTGGGACACTTAATGTATTTAAGAGCACAGGATAGGTTCTCAGGAAATGAAGCTAGAATGATTCAAGCCAAGCGGGAGACAAAGGCGGTGTTTGTGGGAATCGAAGAGCAGGCCACACGGAGCATCTTCCTTGAGCATGTTCACAGCATAGTGCTCCAGCTTGAAAATGGGGCTTTACCCAGGAGCAATGTTAACTCAGCCTCAAGGAGATTTGAGGGCCATGAAATGCCATCATTCACCAAATGCATTCTCTCACCAAAGTTTTCTGAAAACGCTGAGCCTACACTCATCTAACACATATTTCTCTAAGTTTTCCAGATTATAATATAATCACACCATTTCTCCTTCCTTTCTCCCCCTCCAAGCCCTCCTGTACACTCTCAAATTCATGTTTTCAGGGCTGACCATTTGATATCGGATAACCAACTGGTGTTCTCGTCCCTGGGGTAGACTTATTTCTCTGGCTCTCAACATTCCTTGGTTGCCTGTAGTTCTTTTTGTAGGACTGAGGCTTGAGGCTCATGAACCTTCCCCTCTACTTCAATGAGTCTACTGGTGTTGTCCTTGTTCAACTCATGTATAAGCAAACATATTGGTGAGACTTTATGGGTCTAGCCTCTGACATTCTAGGAGACACAATCTGTGGCAAACACGCTGATCTTGTGGCTCTTAAAATCTCTCTGCCCCATCTTCCACAATGTTCCCTGAGCCTTTGGTGCAGGAGTTGCTTTGTAAATGTAGCCATTAGTAATGGGAACCACAACTCTGTATTTTGATTGGCTGGTTATGGTTTTCTGTAATGGTCTCTGTTGTAAAAAAAGGTTTTGTTAACTGTTGTTTTGTTTTGTTTTGTTTCTTGACTAGTGGTGAGGGTTTCACTTATCTGGGTATAAGAAAAATGCTTGGAGTATAGTTAGGGATTATGCTGGTTTAGCAAAATGGTGATTTGTAAATTCTTCTCCAGGATTCGCAACTTCAATAGCCCTGGGTATTTGGGTAGATTTCCAGTTCCAGGCATGCTTTTCTTCTTGAGTGGGTCTTAAGTCCAATTAGAGAGTTGTTGGTTACCAGTAAGGCATGTGCGCTACTCCTGTGTAGTCATTGCTGTGTCACAGGCGTCATCGCAGAATAGGACTGTAGGTCGCTCCCTTCCTTTGGAAGCATCCATGGCGCCACCTGGTACTGTCAAAGCTAGTCCTCACGAAGGAGAGTTTCTAGTTGGGTCTAACTCAGGGCCCTCTGGACCCTATTCTGAACTACATGGTGTCTTTAGGATTAGGAGCTTACCTTCCACCTCTGTGGGGCAATGAAGGGAAACAGCAATAGCCTGTAATGCTTTGGGGATCTCTTGGACAACCCTAACTTCAAAGAGGACTTCTCATGCCTGATATTGAGGTTTTTTGTAGATGGTGGTTGGCTCTTATGGGGAGTGTGGTCAGCCCAGACGAGGAAGCATCCTTTAAACTGTATATGTATATACAGAATTATGAACGCTTCATGTTCCTTAGCACATTAGCTTTCACATCACACTGAAGAGACTGAATCACTGTATGTTGGTTATTTTTCTATCTATGTGACAAAATGCCCAACAGGAGCAATTTAAGACCAGATTTATTTTGACTCAGTTTCAGTGACTTGACTATATCTTCGCAGGGAGTTGGAACAGAGAACACATATTATGGTGACCAAGAAATAGAGAAGGGATATACACAGTCCCCAAATACATATCCTCAGTGACTTTTTCCTCCAGCTAACCCCTTCCTCCTAGACACTCCTCAGTCCAACCAAGTTGACAATCAAGGTTAACCACTGCTTTATTTTGATAATAAGAATACAGAGGTTTCTTATTCAGAAAGGATACACAATTTGCTCAATAATACATAGCCACAAAGTGACTAGGCCAAAAGGAGACTCAGGCTTTTGTTGACATCAAAGCCTATACTCTGTGCATTCGTATAATATTGCATCTTACAAAATAAATGTGTATCATGGAATGCTGTTCGTTTTAATTTTTAAGAGCAACCCAGTGAGATCAGGATATTGTCTCCCAGCACAAGTCCTGTGGGATGTTTGCGCATACTCTGTGGAGAGGCAGTGCCCGTGGTCTAATGTATAAGCCACACTGTGAGCAAACAATGAGAAGGAAGTTGTTGTATTTATTGTTTCTAGTTATGTCAGGACATATGAGAACTCTCTCATTTGAGCATTTCACAAAAATTCTGAATGCCTAGAGGTTGGCACTCACTCTAGAACCAGCATGGGAAGCCCTGTGGGTAGGAAGAAGGCAGGCCGAGGCCCTGGGGCCTTGCTTGCCAAAGAAGCCTGCGTAGGAGTCCCTTGAGAAGCATGGAATTAACAGAGAGGGTGGAGCATTTCACTGGAGGTCAGAGCAGGACAGATGCCAAGCAGAATGAGGTCTAGATCCCTCTAGTCCTGTTCGTGGGTCTGTCCACATGGGCTTACAAAAAGTGAGATCTTAATCCCATTGTTCAAATTCCACAAGCCTAAGGCACTTGCAACTTTCATTCCTTCTCTCCTCATCCTTTAAAAGTTATACAGACAGTAAAATTGTGTGTACATCGTTAGGGTAGAAGGAAAAAGCATGCAGGACTGGCTCTGGAGCAGATGCAGCCCAGACATGTATCAACACACCCAGCCTGTACCCTATTTTCCTCCTTCTCCAGGTACCTGCAGCCACCTTCATTTCTCTGCTCGTTTAGAGATGACTCCCCTATAATACAACACCCCAATCCATGTTAAAGCTGTCCAGCAAGAAAGGCATTTTTCCCCCTTTGGTTTTTTGAGCTAGCTCTGACTGTCCTGGAATTTGCTATAAACCAGGCTGACCTCCTAAGTGCTGGGATGTGCAACAACCACCCAGCAAGAAAGGCATTTTTTTTTCTGCTGCTGGGCATACAGTCCAGGGTCTATACCTGCTAGACGAGCTCCAGCAACTGAGTGACGTTCACAGTCCTCAGACAGGTGCTTTGACTTTGCCAGCATTCTGCACATGTAGTAACCACTATGTTATTTCTGATCTTTCCCCTGAGTTGCAGAACATACTTTTTTTTGTTGTTTTTTTTTGTTTTTGTTTTTGTTTTTTTGTTTTACGAGACAGGGTTTCTCTGTAGCTTTGGTGCCCGTCCCGGAACTAGCTTTTGTAGACCAGGCTGGCCTCGAACTCCCAGAGATCCGCCTGCTTCTGCCTCCTGCGTGCGCCACCACCGCCCAGCAGAACACACTTTTCTTAGAACTACCAAAACAACAACAGAATTACACAATAGGAGATGTGTGTGCAAATATTTAAAGTACCCTATAGTCCAGGTTAGACAGGGCTGAGCAATAACCAGAGGAAGCCCATGAGGAAGACAGCAGAGAAAGCATGTCAGATGAAGGATACAGCCTGCTCAAACGTTCTAGGCAGGATGACGCATTGTAGACTGAAGAAAGAACTGGATACAGGAAGACCCAGCAGAAGAGAGTGGCTGCAGACTGTAGGTGATGGGGCATGCTTAGGACGATAGTGAAAACAAATGGAGAAACTGTGCTTTGGTGTTTTTGAACAAAGAATCCCAGTGTGCCAGTGACTTATTGAGTAGCAAGGATGGATGACGGAAGACAATCAAGACTGACTCAGGTTTTCCAGGAAGCATATTTGGGGTAAATGGGATGTCTGTGACGTCATTCAGATAGTTCCAAAGACAGCGTTAGACAATCAAGAAGGTGCACTGTGTTTCAGACATTCATATGTTCAAATCCTGCTCCCTCCCTGATTTATTAGCAGGGCCTTTGAACAAATGATTTAGCTGAGTTCATGCCATTAACTATGAGAGAGGGCTGTATAGTTCGCTCACACTAAGTGGTTGTAATAGACAGCGAATCTTTAGTTTAGGATAGACCCTTAACACATGGTAGGTGCTCAACAAACGGTATATGTTGTTTCTTTTGTTATGAACAGTATCACCATTATTGTCATCCTGTAGGATATGGTATGCAGGTTTTACAGTGATTGTAAAATATGATCTTAAAGAGCCTTCTCTAGGCAGAGAGTAGGAACCTAGCGATGATGTGCTAGACTGGGCTATTGATATAATTGTAGAGTCTACCCTCTAGCAGGGCTGAATGCGCCAGGGCAATCAGTTTGTTCTCTGAGATATCAAGTATAAGAGAAATTACAGGCTTCAATGAAAAGCGTTGGCTACACCTACTGCCTTGATGGATAACAAGAGATCTAGCGAAGAGTGGGGTTGTGGGCATCAGAGGAGAATCAGAGTGAGTGATGGGAACCCAGAGGGGAAGAAATTACAAGCTGAGGATCACATTGCACTGAGCCTATGAGGTTGAGAAGTGCACGGATGCAGAGTTCAGAGTGACTAGCCAGTTACAGGCAGGCACAGAATTGCTCGCCTCACCTTCAAATTGGCACAGTGGAAGTGTATCCTGAGTTGAAATTTGCAAGACGATCTCTACAAACTACAACAGAGTATACACACACACACACACACACACTCATACAGAGAGAGACAGACAGACAGACAGACACACTATATACTAACAGTTAAAGGCACAGGCTGGGTGTCGTGATTTGTGCCTCTGATCCCAGTACTTGGAAGGTTTGGAGGCAAGGAGATCAAGAATCCAAGGTGATCCTCAGCTACATATTGAGTTCTAGGCCAGCCTGGGTGGGCTACAAAAAACCCTATCATAAAAACAAAAGGAAGGAAAGAAGTATGGGAGAGAAGAAGGGAGGGAGGAAGAAAGGAAGAGGCAATTTTGCTCAGGTATGAGGCCTCTAAGGTCAATACATTTCTGTGTTTGAAGGAGATGAAGTTGAATTATTTGTGACTTTGGCTGAGAAAGTTCCACTTTAGAGCAAGCTGCCTTTGGAGGCATGAGCTTCTTGAACTGGAGGTTTACATGGAGTCTGTCTGACTAGCTGCAAAGCTGGAATGAAACTTACGACATGGATAAGAAGTTTGGACTGGGTAAAACCAATTCATCCCACAACCTGGTTTTGTGCATCCTCTAAACCAAAACAGTTTTTGAGAGGGACTGATGGAGAGCAAAGGGGTTTGGAAGGAGAGGAAGGAAATGATGTAACTACAGTATTCCTATATAGAATTCTCAAAAAAATTCAATAAAAAACTATTTTGAGACAGGTTAAAATTATAGGAAACTAATTGTAGTGTCCATAAACAAAATATTGTAGGAATAGCAACCATGCCCACTTGTTAGTGTGTTGTTCAAACTGCAGTGGTAGAAGAGAATAGAAAAAAAAAAAAAAAACCATGATCAAACGACTGACAAAGCCTAAAATGCTTGTCACGCGTTCTAAAAAAAAAAAAAAAAAAAAAAAAAAAAAAAGTAGGCCAACCACAGATCCAAGCCATCCAGTGGAAGATTCTGTGAGGGAGGCAGGTTTTTGTCTTTGGATAGGTATCCTTAATTCATTTCTGTTGCTGTGACAAATATCCCAACAAAAAGCAACATAAGGGAAGAAAAGGTTTTTGCTGCTCCCAGCTCTAAGTTACCATCCGTCATAACAGAGAAGTCACAGGGGCAGGACTGTGGGACAGCTGGTCACACCACATGCAGAGCCAGTAGCAGAGAAAAACAAGTGCGTCCATGCTGTCTGTTCACTTTCTTACTCAGCAGGCTTTCCTCGCTTCTATAAGGTGCAGGGCCAAGCCTGGGGAATGGCGCTGCCCACAATCCGCTGGGTAATTAAACAATTAAGAGAATCCCCCGCAGGCATGCCCTAACAGCTCACCCTCATCTAGCTAATTACTAGCTGTCCTAGTAGAAAGTCACTGTCTTCATAAAGCAGATAAGCACCTAGTGGGAAGGGAATGCAGGGAGGGGAGAAGGGAGAAGGTGGAATGAGTGGGTGCCTTTGCAGACCAGGAAGGTGTTTCAGGAGGGTAGGAAAACATGCATCTGTGGTAGAAGAAACAGAAGAGCTTTTTCTGTTCTTGATGAGCAGATAGTATTCCCAATATCTGCTTTATTTTACAGCTCAGTTAAACATATCTGTTGTCATATCTCAGCCAGAGGGGATTTTCTAAATGTCCTTGTTTATAAATGTGCAGAAGATTTTTGCACATAGAGTCATGCTTTTGTTGGCCGAAGAGAGTGAGCACTTGCTGGTTCTCTGGCAATCGTAACAAAAATTCTGGTGTATTTATACGCCGGGGCCAAGACGCATTTCAAAATGACATTGCTCAGCTACATGCTCAGTTATGTGATGAGCCTTCCTCTTCTGCCTCCACTGGGCTTAGCAACCCTGTCAGGGCCTTTCCTCAAAAATCTACTTCTGCAAGTACCTTAGCTGACAGCCTCTGGAGTCACATAAACACAGAGAGACTTCCCGACCGCGGTGCTCAGTGAATTGCTCACCAACCAACAAGGGAGGTAAGCAGTCTAAGTCTGCTGAAAATGTTGGACAAAATTAGCTTTTTAAAAGTTAATTTTTCCGCCGGGCGGTGGTGGCGCACGCCTTTAATCCCAGCACTCAGGGGGCAGAGGCAGGCAGATCTCTGTGAGTTCGAGACCAGCCTGGTCTACAAGGGCTAGTTCCAGGACAGGCTCCAAAACCACAGAGAAACCCTGTCTCGAAAAACCAAAAAAAAAAAAAAAAGTTAATTTTTCCTTGTTTTTTTTTTTAAATATTTATTTATTTATTATGTATACAATATTCTGTCTGTGTGTATGCCTGCAGGCCAGAAGAGGGCACCAGACCTCATTACAGATGGCTGTGAGCCACCATGTGGTTGCTGGGAATTGAACTCAGGACCTTTGGAAGAGCAGGCAATGCTCTTAACCACTGAGCCATCTCTCCAGCCCCTTTCCTTGTGTTTTGCAGTGTGATTTTTATCAGCATCTCATAACAGTCACAAAAAATCTTTGCTTCTCCCTGTTTTGAGGTATAACGGTCTTCGAGACCGAACTGCAGTCCATACGCTGGAGCTCAGTCATGGCACTTTACGTAAGAGACTCATGACGCAGTCAAAGGCAAGCAACTTTTGGTTATTTGTGCCAGTGAGGGAAGCAGGTACTCTGCTCATAAAAACCCACACAGAAACAAATATCATACTTGGCATCTAGTTTAGGTTCTCCTGTTCTGGGGTGATTATGCGACAATTGCTAACAAACAGTTCCATTCACCTGAGTTTAGCATTTATTCTTCGTCTCCAGGTAACTGTCTAAGATAACTCTGTGGTCCTAACTTTTTAGTAGGGAAACCAAGTGGCATCCATGCATGTTACCCACACTTGGCAGTTGTTACCACAAGACACACACCTTGCTGTCTCCCCTTCTAGGCTGTTCACGCCCTTGACACACATTAGCCTTGACGTCTTGAATTCTATGAGACACGCCTGAAGCTTCAGAGTTCCAGAGAGTACCCCGCCCATTGTGTACAGAACGCCATCAGCCTCAGACAAGAGTATTGGTTGAGAGATTTGCATTTAAATCCTGGGTTCGACACTGTAGACCCCAGGAAACTTCCGAGCCAGTGTGTGCATCTGTAAAGTGGCACAAGCAATGATCATCCGTACACAGGGATTCTGCAAGGACTTCAAAGAGAGTTTAAGGAGGTGTGTTTTGAGGTAGTAACCCATAGTCAAGCACCCATTAAATAGCTCATAAGGAAAATAAATCTAAAAAGAAGCTCTAGATTAAAGAACAACAACAAAAAAATAATATCTTGCTTCAAATACTGTCATAGTTTAAGAATCTTAATGCCTTCATCATAGAGAAGCCATCAAAGTTTCTATTATTATTTCTTTTATTTTTTTTAAAATCATAATATAAGCCAGGTGGTGGTGGCGCACGCCTTTAAACCTAGCACTCAGGAGGCAGAGACAGGAGGATCTCTGCGAGTTTGAGGCCAGCCTGGTTTACAGAGCACATTTCAGGACAGGCTCCAAAGCTACAGAGAAACCCTGTCTTGAAAAACAAACAAACAAACAAAGATTATAGTGTAATCAAACCATTTCCTCTTTCCCTTTCCTCCCTTAAAGCCGTTCTTGCTCTTTTTCAAATTTATGGCCTCTTTTCCCATTAATTGTTGTTATATACACACATGTATGTACACACATACACACACACACACATATATACATACATGTGTGTATATAACTATAACATGCTCAGTCTGTACAGTGTTATTTGTATGTTTTCAGGACTGACCATTGGTATTAGATAACCAATTGGTGTGCTTTCCCTGGAGAATACTATTGTTCCTGCTCTCCACATTCCTCCATTCCCTATAGTCCTTTGTGTAGAGCTGAGGTCTAGCAAATCAGCAGACTTTCCTGCGTTCACTCTAGCATGTCTGTTAGTGCTGTCCTTGCTCAGCTCATGTTTAGTCAGGCCTGTTGGTAAGACTTCATGGGTGTAGCCTCTGACTTTACTAGGAGACGCAATCTCACAGAAAAATCCCTGATCCTCTGGCTCTTAGAATCGTTCTACTCCCTCTCCCTAGAGCCTTAGGTATAGGAGTTGTTTTCTAAATGTAGCCATTGGGAATGGACTCGACAACTCCGCATTTTGATTGGCTGTGGTTTTCCATAATGGTCTCCATCTGTTGCAAAGAGAAGTTTCCTAGATGAGGGGCAAGGACCACACTTATCTGTGGGTATAAGGACAAATATTTAGACTGTAGTTAGGATTATGCTGGTTTTGTAAAGTGGCGGTTCTAAGTTCTTCTCTAATATCCATGACTTCACTAGCCCTGGGTAGTTGGCTGGGTTTCCATAGAAGCCATCAAGATTTGAGGGAAACAAGGGTCGCATGTTGAGAAATTCAACCCGCTTTTGTGGGCTCTTTGAATGATTGACAACACGCTGCAAATATCAGTGTTGGATCTACTGCCTGTAGCTGGACCCATAGGATACAGAAACGAGACGGAAACCTTCTTCAACTGTCTTTCCCCGTGCCTCCTTTCAAATGTTTAAAAACAAAACCCAAAACAAAACAAAACTCAGCAGCTTATAGCCATACTCAGTGTGGATTGGAAGTTGAAAATACAGTTGATAACATGAATAAAAACATCTCTTGTGGAAATAATTAAAAACATATGCCATCCCTCCTCTCTCTGCTCTTTCTAGCCAGGATGGTCGCCACCTGCTCCAGAGCTGAGACTCTCTAAAGAAGGGATGGAGGGCTAGTCAGAGCAGATGGCCTCTAGTGAGGCTGCTCTAGTTCTCATAGAACTGTTATGATCAGTAAATATAACCTAAAATCACAATAGTGCACCACGTGAATTGTTCGAGTGAACAACAGGTATAGAGGTGCTTTCTTGAGATTATCATGAAGTTAAAGTTATTGGCAATTGTGAGCTGCCTGACACGGGTGTTGGGGACCAAACTCGGATTCTTTGCAAGGTAAGTCTGTGTTCTTAGCCACTGAGTCATTTCTCCAGTCCTGTATTTTGAGTTGCTACAGGAATGCATGCTGTATAGTGGCCGCCATAGTCAATATAGAGAATACTCTCTCACTCTGAAGGTTCTCTCTGTAGCTCATCATCTCCTACCAGATTGCTGTCTTTGTCTTTTCCCCTTCCTCAGAATGTCATCAAATGCCATCCTACAGCAGGCTCTTTTCATCCTACGTGATGCTTTGGAAGTTCCTCTGTGCTATTACATGTATTGATAATTTGATAGGACTTGAGTAGTATTCCATGGTATGGATCTGCCACAGTTCATCCATTCGTCAGTTAAGGTCCTTATGGATTATTACCCATGTTTTTCTGATTAAGTCACCAGAAACATTTTGAAACAAACAAATGCAGGTCTTCGTTTCTCTAAGGTATTATACAGTGTCATGCAAGGTGGCTGTATCATTTGGCATTCCAGCAGCAATGGATCATAGTTCTAGTTGCTCTCCATCCATCTATAAGCACTTTCAGATGCCACACACCTTTTCTGTAAGGGAGACAGTTATTGACCTTAGTATTGTTGTAAAGATAGTTAAAAAGTGAACCAGCATAGGCAGAAGTGCTTGATAAACTGTAAAGTGCTGTAACCAACCAAACACTGTGATAGTGCTCACATAAAATGTGTTTCCCACAAAAGCTAAGTGCTGTGCTACATTTCCCCCCTACATCTTAGCAAAGTGGGTTATCCCTAATCTAAAGCAGCAAGCAGGTTTGTCTTAGATACATTCAGGAATTTTTGTTGACTCTTGTCTTCAAACCCTTACAGAAACATAAGTGACCAAGGTATAAATCATCAAGTGTGAATCAGTTTTGTAAAGAAAACTGAGCTTGTGTGAGGGAAGTCAGCAGGGATTGAGTCAACACAACAAACAGCGCGCCATGCTGTAAAGACATCAGAGCAGTCCCAACCAGGCCATCTCGTCTGCGGCAGGTGTCTAGGCTACCTGTGCAGTGCCTAGAAGAGGATGTCCAACATGGATGTCTCCATGGTCGGGTGGGAAACATGGGTAAAGAAACAGAACTAAAGATTCAATTTCAACCATTTTCAAATTTGATATTTACTTTTTCCATTATAAAACTAGAAATAGAAAAGAATCAAGTGAGCCAGAAGTTATCCCCTTCGCATTATAATGAACTCCTATTTGGTGTACTACAGGGGTGGTGACATATAGAAACACACGTAGATCTTTTAATATTTGTATGGGTAGCCCCTTGATTGGTTATCTAAGTAGGCACAGAAACATCTAATACTCCAGGACAATGGGCATACCTAGCCAAGTCTTGGTTCCTAATACTATTCTATAATATTAAAACCAAGGATTTTTATGGAAGACTGAATCTGGTACTGAGACACAAAGTATGCAGAATGAGCCTGGAGCCCCTGAAGTTACAGGCAGTAAGGAAGTGCTCACACCAAAACACAGTGATGGCACATGTCAAAGAGCCCCAGCAGACAGCTGAAAGGGCTCCCTGGGGCTGAAGCTGGAGCTTCTGAAGCAAATTAAGGTATTGGAAATAACTCAGAATATAAAATAAAGACTCCTGAATCTATACTGATTGAATAAATGTAGAAGCAAATAAATGGATATGAGTAGACATATTTCTTATTTTTTAAAAAATTCCAAATAGCTTATCATAAACATTCCCACATGTCTTAGACTCTGTTCTATTGTTATGAAGAGACACCATGTCCAGGGCAATTCTTTTGAAGGAAGGTACTTAATTGTGGGCTTGCTTACAGTTTCAGTGGTTAGTCATCACGGTGAGGAGCATGCTGGCACACAAACAGACACGGTTCTGAGAGTTCTCCATCCTGATCCATAAGCAGAGAGACTGTGGATTTGGCATGAATTTTTGAAACCTCAAAGCCCACCCCCAGTGACACACTTCCTCCAACAAGGCTACACCTCCTAATCCTTCTAATTCTATAAAAGAGACCCACTCACTACTGACTAAACATCCAGCTATGTGAGCCTGTGGAGGCCATTATTATTCAAACCACCATACCATCTATACTGGGCGGTAGAGTATAAGGCTTCCCTCCTGAAGTATGCATGTCCAGTGTCTTCCTTCCAAAGGGTGCAGTACAGAACGTAGATACCAAATAGAGGTACCTAACAAACCTACCTCACCCAGGTGACCAAGGTTGACTACAGTGTGCAGTATGTTGTTAGTCTGTAGCCTTGATGTGGTGTGAATGGCCCTTTACCTTTGTGAGGTCTTCTGGAACCCCTTAACACCAAGCTGACCACGGGAAAGGTGTTAGACAAAGCCCTATCTAAGCACACCCTAACCAGTATCTATGTAAACACCTAACCCAGTGCGTCTAAACACTGTCAAGGTCATTCAGACTATGGAAGAGAAACCACCACGGTGGAGGGGGGTGGAGGGGAGCCTAAGGAGACAAGAATAATGAAGTTAAATGTGACATTCTGGCTGGGAGCCTGTACCAACAAGGAAGATATGAGATTAAAAACTGAAAGATGAAGAGGATAGAATGTAGGCGTTGTCATATGAATATGAAATGCCCCCCACCCCTGGCTCCACCACAGACTCACGTCTAATGCTTGGTTCCAACTGGTGGCTCTCTTCTAGGTGGATGTGGAGACTTTGGGATATGGGGCTTACCTGGAGGAAGTAGGTCCCCAGAGATACCTTTGAAGGACGTACTTGGTCCCTATTTCTCATTGTGTCCCTGTCCCTGTCCCGGTCCCTTTCTCGCTCCTGCTCTCCTCTCTTTCCTCCCCTCTCTCCCTCTCTTCGCCTCTCCTCTCTTCTTCTTTTCTTCCTTCCCACCATGTGGTGAAGAATTCCCTTTATTATACATTCCTGCCACCGTAGTGCTCTTCCCACATACGTGGGCTAAGGAACCAGGAACTGGTTCTTTAAACTAGTAAGTCGAAAATTAACCTTTGTTCTATTGGGCATTTGGTCACAGTAGCCACCAGTATAGTGCACTAGTAAAACCAGTTAATACAGTGGTTAGCCCTAGTGTATAAGTATACATTCATTAATTGCTTATGATAATCATGTCACGGTAAACTAAGACCATCTTGCAAGCAGATATTGAGCGCCGGGTGCCTGAGAATTTTTTTTTGTCTACAAACGTAAAACTATTCTACTTAACTTATTTGGTATAATTTCAGTTTCTCTCTTTTATATTAAAATCTTAAAGTAAATTAGGTAGGCAAGAAAGAAACCGGATTTTAAGTTTTTATAGGTTTCTTAGCAAGATAATGAAGTTCTGGGTTGTGTGTGTGTGTGTGAGAGAGAGAGAGAGAGAGAGAGAGAGAGAGAGAGAGAGAGAGAGAGAGAGAGAGAGAGAGAGAGAGGGTCTCACTGTGTAGCCTGGGCTAGTCTGGCTTAGAACCTATGTCTCCCTTCTGACTGCTAAGATTAAAGGCATATACCAACATACCAAGCCCAGTATACTTTTTCATAAACCTATCTCCTCTTCCAACATAAAGAGAAATAGAAATAACTCCAATATCTTTTTTTTCCCCTGAAACAAGTTTGTCTGTGTGGCACTGGCTGTTCTGGAACTCACTCTGAAGACCAGGCTGGCCTCAAACTCAGAGATCCACCCGCCTCTGCCTCCCGAGTGCTGGGATTAAAGGCTGCGCCCTCACCGCCTGGCCTCCGGTAACACTTTGCCCCAATTTCAGTTTCATCTTGAAATTTCCGACAAAATATATTCATTGAAAAAGCTCTTGGGCTTTGAACTTAATAAGCCTTACATGAAATATTTATTATCAGACCAATGGCCTGTTTCAAAAACAGAAAGAAATATGGAGAAGAAATCGTTTTTTCTTTTTTTAAAAGACAGTAGATCACCATTTCAAACATCAGGCAGGAAACCAAAGGCTTGTCCTTCTTCTAGGTTAAAGACAAAATCCAGCTTGGCTATAGCCTGTTGTTTCAAACGTTCCTTAGTTTTTCCTTTCACCTTAATGAATAAGAGAAAGTAACATCAACTTAAAAAGGCTGCTGAATGCGACTGTTGAACGTTTGTTTAACATAACTACCACACGTAGAAGAGATCTGCACAATAAATAACCTGGACCATTTACCAACTTCATTCCTGAAGGCAAGCACCCTGCCCCTGCTAGCCAAGGTATAAGTCATACCATTAAAGCCTGTGTAACAAATCACTCAACCCTCGCTTTGGACTGAGCTTCCTGTATGGAAGATTTTGGCAACATGTGTTGCAATCAGATCTAGACGGGTCTGAATGAGCCAAGGGCTTCACTACCACCTTGTAGAAACTGAGGCTCACCCGTAGTTCCCTCCCTCTCACATCCTCTTGTCTAGTTTTTTCTCCTGGGTGGCCCTTGGAATCTGTACCCAGTATTGCTCTCTAGATTACTTGGCAAGGTCTATGCTCAGCTCACCATTTATACTTGGTGACAGTGTGCGGAAACCTGGTCGGTATAATCAGTACAGGCACAGCAGCAGTAGGCGGTTGCCGTGGCATGCATCCACTGGCTTGTTTTATCTTAACTGTCTCATCACGGCGGCCATCTGAAACCTCACCCCCAAAGCAGCCCAATCCAACGAGTCGAGGCTGTTGACTGCATCCATTTAGCATCTCCCCTAACTACTCTGTCCTTCGGGTTCTCTTTGTGATTCTTGCCTCCTTAATAAAATGAAATAGATTTGGTCTATGGCAGTAGCACTAACTCAACTCAAAGCCACACTCACACCAATTAGCAGTTAGAATGCTCAGAGCTACAGCTGTGCTGTATGCTTTGCCGCTCTGTGAAACCCTGCCGCGTGCTCCCCACAGTCCTAGCTAGAGTTTTCCTCGTATTACAGATGGACTGTCTAAGCTCAGGAACTCACCAGACATGTGTGGTAAATGGAAGATCACTTAGAGGAGTCGGGGTAGTATGTGTGCCTCCAGAGCTCCCGTACAGAGTGACACTGCAGGTGGCTTGTGGGTCTGTCACATATTCTGCTCCCAACTGTGACCCGCCTCTCTACAACACCTTCGAGTTCCCATCAGTCATCCGAATATTTATCTACACCAGAATTTCTTCTGGACTCCTTTTACATATGCCATGCTTTTCTATACAGCAAAACAGAATATACGAAAAGGAATATTCACTTCATATTGCAGTTCTACGGAGAAATTATTAGCTTATATCCAACTCATTGTTTACAAGTGGTGTGGTCGTCTAACCTGCCTTTGTGTGCCTGTGAGTGTGGCTCTAAAGGTTGAATGCATGCTAAGCATCCTTGAAATGAGACATTGACTTCTTCAGGTTGCAATTAACTAATTGTCTCTTAGTTTCTGATGAGCACATACATTTTGAGACCAAAATATAATAATCAGGAAGGCCTTGACTCCTAAAGCTGTTTCATCTGTGGCATCATAACTATACCTAAAGTTCCATGTGGATTTGCTAAGATGTGGATCTGCACCTCCATAAGAAGAAATTTAAAAAATGTAAGCAGGCTGTGCGGCGTGGTTCAGTTGGTAGAGTGTTAGCCCATCATGCAAGCCCTGGAATTGATCCTCAAAACCTGAATGTAATGATTGCCCCGAGCATACACAAGGTGGAATCAGAAGGAGCAAGGCTCAAGCTTTGTCTTTGGCTACATAACAAAGGCAGTGTGAAATACACACCATCTCTATTTAAAAGAAAAAAAGAATAAAATAAAACAAAGATTGAGGGTGTATCTTCCTCCCTCCTGGACTCTCAGCCTCTTGTGCTGAAGGTAGTGACAGAAAGAAGAGCCTTAGGGCCTCACACTTGGCTGCCCTTCCCAGGAAGAGAGCAGAAGACAAAACAAGTGCAGCGAGTCGCACCACACGTGCAGGCGAAAGACTTGTTAGTCTCTAGTTTGAAACAGTTCCAGAAAACGAGAAGGACGAGAATCCTCAGACCCTCGCCAGTTCTCCCACCGACCAGCTGTTTTCGGCTTTAGCAAAGGGAACTTGGTTGGTCTTTATTTTCCCTTCCTGTAAATAACAAATGGCAGCACCAAACTATTGATGTCTTATTTATGTTCCCATCTGTTTGTAAAGGGGGGGGGGGTATTTTGAGGAAGCTTTCAATAATCATAGGATAAGAAGTTCTAGAATTTTGCAAATAAGAAAACAGATGTAACCAAATACAAAGTTGGTCAGAGTTATCTGAAAACCTAGCTCCTCCCAGCCCCCCCAAAAAGATAAAATGATGGGTAAGACTGTTTTTGCAAAAAGAAGAGAGGAGTGAAAAGGGAGAAAAAGAAAAGGAGAGAGAGAGAAAAGTAGCAAAGAAGCAGAAGTATGCCAAGTCAGAGTCCACGACGCCTCCTATAGTTCCTGGAGATGTGTGCCCTGTGGCTCACGGCTGATGTCTTCTAGGAAAGAAGCATTTTAGGACAAATGTCCCTTGGACTGTGTCTTGTCTTGAGTCTTTGCAGAGGTTGTAGCTCAACGCCTGACTCGGATGCACTGATCTAGGCCTGCCCAGGTATGCTACTCTCTGACTGTCTTTCTTGGCCAAGGGATGAGGCCTGGAGAATCTAAGGAATGGATGCCTGGTGTGAACCTTAGAGTGTCTTCCTAGAATTCCATATGCATGACCCAGAGTCTAGACAAGTGTGATATGCTGCAGACAGTTTAATATTGATATTTCTGGAAAGGTCTCTGGACATAGAAATGATTTAAAAGATAGATTATTAAATTTACTTTAATTCAACAAATGATTAATCTCAAAATACTTTACATTGATATAGATTTTGGTTTATTGATACAAATTTAAAGCCAATTTTGTTATCATATATATATTTCTACTGTTGTTAAAGGTATTATGCTTATGTAGCTCATTTAAAAATATAATGTATAGTTAAGAAATACAAATTAATAGTCATCTATAATAGTCAAACTTATAGTCATGTTAGTTAGGTTTTCTAGATATGCAAAGATATATTTCAATTAGACAAGTAATCTTCAAACACTTCAAAGACCTATAGAATATGGCATTTAAAATGTTTTAAGAACTTAGACTTTTTGGGGCAGAATATAGCTAGGTGGGGAATTCAAACAAATACAGGGAGAAAGAAAGTGCCGCCAGAGAAACAAGATGTGAGGTGACAAGCCACGAGCCTTGTGGTAAAAATACAAACTAATAGAAATGGGTTAATTTAAACATAAGAGATAGCCAGAAATAAGTCTGAGCCATTGGCCAAACAATTACAATGAATATTAAGCCTCTGAGTGGTTATTCGGGAACTGGCAAGCCAGGAGAGCAGCCTCCAGTTGCAGTCTTTTACCTGCTAAAGCAGCCCGGATTTGTAGGTCACACTTCCTACCAGCTTTCCAGTTTTCTGGTCACTGTTCTCTTGAGATCAATGAACTGAATTTTTATGGTAACTCATAGTAAGGTGAGGAGGGAGGAGACTTCATTTCCTACCATATAAGATGTTATATTGTTGGATTTTTTTTTCTGCAAGTTTATATTACTTTTGATGACAAAGCCAGGGACAGGGATGGGGAAAGGAAAGAGAATGAGATGCAGGATCATTGCATAGAAACATGTCTGAAAAGACCTGTGTAACACACGAAGCACAGCCGTGTCTTCTCGCTTTGATGCTGTACCACAGATAATTGAATGACTAAAGAAATGGGCACAGCAAGGAGGATCAACTGGCAAGGGTCTGGTGGTAGATGCTACCTAGCCACCTCATCTAAGAAATAACCTACTGTGGTTCCTTTAAACCTCTGCTGTGCTGAGGGCAGCATCCCTGTACCCTTTCCAAGATGATCAGCCCCAAGTATACCTCTGGGTCCCCTGTCAACTGGAATTCCATTTCAGAGGTAGGCTGCCAGAGATGGCTCTTCTTCTCCAGCCTGGCTGGAAACAAGCTCTTCCTGTCTTCGTCAGCCAGCAAGCAGTTGCTTTTTGAGGGTATGCCTGGAATAGCATCCATTTGGTCATTCAGTCATTCATCCAGAAATGCCGATCGAACGTCATGTATTGTTTTAGGCTCAGGGGATCCTGTAGTAAAAGCTAAACTAAATGCTGACCCTTGTGAAACTCACATTTTAATCAGATGGAGACACGATAAGTTGCAAAAATACATGGATTGGGTAAGACCAGGAAGACACCACCTGGTCAGATAAAGATTCCTATTTCTAGCTGGAAAAAGGGTCTCCACACCTGCCCTCTGTTGTGTGCTGTCAGCAGTGACGCAGCCAGGCTCATCCACCACTTTCCCAACATCACCTTAGTCTGGTCGTGAGTACGTCCTGCCGTCAGAACAGGGTGAGGGGCCATCTTACAGAATGGAAGGCCTGTGGACTTTGGAATTACATGAGGACAGGAAACTGAGGGGACAATGACAGACGTTAGGTTGGAAGAGACCAAAGAAACCTGAGGACAAAATGCAGCTGCCAGTGGCTGCCACATCTGAGAGCTCGTGGGGAATGTGGGCTCCTCTGCCTACAACTCACTCGCCGAGAAGTCGTAATTCTCATTTGAACCAGACCGTCAGCCACTCCTGTGCACACAAAGCTCCAACAGACTAACCCAGAAGGCCTTTAACAGGACAACGCTTTCTCCCTTCTCCCCGTCTGTTGAGTTAGATCGCCAACTGTAGACTCTACAGTGTACTGTGAGCTTGGGTATTTTTTAGTGTTTTGCCAATTGTTTTCACGTGCATTACATTTTAAGCATACCTGTTCTCCAGATGGCACTGCCATTTGTAAAAGTATCCACAGCCACTCTACCCAGACGTCAGAACAAGGACTAGAGAGTCAAATCAATTGCCAGCACGGTTCTGGTTCTGAGCGCCAGTCTGTGACCCCAAACTAATACTGTAATGCAGGCATGGAATGTAAGTAAATATTTCTGGCTCACATTTCAGGAGTTTTCTAGAACATTTAAGTGGATTTGAAAAATACTTTTTTAAAGGATTGTTTGTTCAAATATCCTTCTCTTTCCAATCCTTGTTTGGCACCGAGTTTAATCAGATTTACACTGGTAAGTGTTCACTGTGAGGCTGTATGTTTCTTTCCTTCCAAGGCATGTAAACTAGAACATCTGGGTTTTATCATTAAAATACTAAAACAGGTCCACTGGCTTCAGGAAATTTAGGCCAGATTTTATATGCCACAGGTGTTGGGTGTATTTACTAGAAGGCTGGATCTACTTATTTGGAGTTTAAAGGTTAAAAAAACTATACATACCCATTTTGTTTCTGCAAAGTTTTTAGCTAAACATTTACATTTTTACTCCACCACCAAGCACTTAGAAAAACAGGAGGAAAGAGAGAGACGTTTCTTAGTTAGCTTTTCATGAAAGTGTAATTTTCAGATATTCTTCGTTTTATATACTTAACTCTCATCAACCTATAGCAAAAGTTGCTTCGGTTTTCCTCTTGGCACCTATAAATTTGCCCCTGATGTCTCTTGGGCCTAAAAGCATTATTCTTTATTAGTTTGTTTCCCCCTGTCTTATGAAAATTATATGTAAAATCTGAAGCCCGGGCTCAGTATAATGTAGGCATATTCCATACCTGAGTATGGAATATACCATCTAACAGAGAGCCAGGAGGGTACTACATAGCCAGCAAGGGACGTGTAATAAGTTGTTTGAAATTCGTTGTTACAAATGTAAAGAAACACCACATGACACGTAGTGGCCTCCCCAATCCCAATGGCACAGTTAAAAATCTTTGGCTATGGAGCTATTGCTGTTGGTGAAGTTGGCTAAACTTCTTGCTGTGCCTCTGTGGCTAGAAAGGGCTTCTCTGTTGTTTCCTTTAAACCTGGTGTTCTGTTCATAACCCATCTTTAAGCTGAAGACAAGGAGAGGAGAGTAAGAAATGGTATTGCGTGCTCAGTAAACACTAGAGCTGAGCCAGCACCCCGGGTTCCCTACGGCACCCAGTGCTGAGCACCTGCCCAGACAGCAAGCCCAAACCACAACCTTCTGCTGTTTACCTTCGGCTTGAGTATTTTTTCCAATCAATAGATGCCATCTTCTAATATTTCAATGTTGTGTTTGTTTTGGTTCTGTTTCTGTCAACTACATTCTAAACACATCAATAAAATGTTTCTTCAAAGGGATTGCCTGAATCAGGCATAAAACACGTCTTTACCCCCGAGGCTGATATTCCCCGTCTCTTCAAGGAAACAAGGCTGGTGTTTGACTCCTACACACTTCCTTGTCGGGATGTGTATAACCCCTAACTGTCAGGCACAGTAGCTAGCCCCTGCTCTGCCCTAGGGGGTCTGTCACTTTCACGGGAACTGTCAGCAAGTCCCTAAACTGCCTTGATTGACTGCGCTGAAATAAGCAAGCAGGTTTCCACTTAGCCCTTTGAGTCCTGCCTGCTGATGGCTCCAGCCTCCAGAACAAATGTCCCTCCTCTGCAGCTCTGATGCTCACGTTAGCCTGCGTAGGGCCAAGGTTTTGAGCGTCTGCAGCTCTTAACCCTGAGGGTGCCCACTGAGTCCCTACTGCACCGTGGGTGGTGACAGCTGTGCCCTACAAATTTTTTTTTTTTTTTTTTTTTTTTTGGTTTTCCGAGACAGGGTTTCTCTGTGGTTTTGGAGCCTGTCCTGGAACTAGCTCTTGTAGACCAGGCTGGTCTCGAACTCACAGAGATCTGCCTGCCTCTGCCTCCCGAGTGCTGGGATTAAAGGTGTGCGCCACCACCGCCCGGCTTGTGCCCTACCATTTTGAAGTAGATCTAACCAGAAGGTTCTCCAGGGCCTCTTCCTGCTGCCTCCCCCCGCCCCCCACTTATGAGAGCATGGGAGTTTTCTTCCTTTGGTCTCTCCCTTTCTCCCATGGGTAATTATACAATTGGTGACTGCACTATTAATTCTGTCCTGTTTTCCCTGGAGCTTCCCTTCTTGAGTTCTGCCCTGTCTCCATCCTCCCCCATCCTCTTCCTCCCACAGCCAGTCTTCAGGGCACAGCTGGTCTTCCTCCCTGGCTGGAGCTGGAAATAGAAGTTGAAGCCACAGCACACCTGGGGTACAGATCTGCTTCCACAACTGCCCCTGCGCCCTCCAGAGCTGCTGCTGGCAGCTCCTGAGCAGGGCACTCTTGCTTGTATTGCCCTTTGTCCTAGGCTTTTCCTTGGCATTGCCACTAACTCAAGTTGGTTATCTACAGCTGATGCTGCCATTCCCAACCCCCACCCTCGTTCTTGCCATCAGATCTTCCCGGCATGCACCATTTCTCCCAGCAGAACGTGTCTATGTCTGAGGACCCACAGTAGGAGGGCCAATGTATCAGGGCTTCTTCGGAGATAGCTGACATTCAGCAGGTGATGCCAGTAGGATGTCCAGAGTTAGGAGGCCTGGAGTCTAGGCCCAGAACTGACATTTGCTGAGTGACCTTTGCAAGATACTTAACTCCCCTCCCCCCCATTTGTCTATCAACCAAAGAAAATGAGCTAAATAATATATAAAGCTTTTTTAAATAGAAGCATTCTGAAGTCCTTGCTGATTAGTTGCTATATCATAGCGTAAGAGCCTCAAAATAATTGCTTTGTTCTCTGGGTACTTGCCTCATGATTGGCTTGACTATGAAATAGTAGCAACTTGTGTGCCTCAAACACCTCTTTGCATTACAAGGAAAACCTTCCTTGGTGTATTGGACTTAGAATTTCTCCAGTGGCACACTGATTCTGAATTTGTGACATCAATCTATAGGGGTAGGCTGCTTGTTTGTTTCCAACTGCTTAGCCATGAAATAATCACACAGAAACTATATTATTGAAATCTCTGCTTGGCCCACTAGCTCTAGCTTCTTCTTCTTCTTCTTCTTCTTCTTCTTCTTCTTCTTCTTCTTCTTCTTCTTCTTCTTCTTCTTCTTCTTCTTCTTCTTTTTTTTTTGTGGAAAATCTTATATGCAGTGCTTTTTTTTTAATTTGTTAATTTATTTATTTATTAAAGATTTCTGTCTCTTCCCCGCCACCGCCTCCCATATCCCTCCCCCTCCCCCAATCAACTCCCCCTCTCTCATCAGCCCTAAGAGCAGTCAGGGTTCCCTGCCCTGTGGGGAGTCCAAGGACCTCCCACCTCCTTCCAGGTCTATTAAGGTGAACATCCAAACTAGCTCTAGCTTCTTATTGGCTAACTCTTACATCTTAATTTAACCCGTCTCCACTAATCTGTGCATCTCCACGAGGTCATGGCCTACCAACAAAGTTTCTGGCATCTGTCTTCAGTGGGGCTACATGGCTTCTCTCTGACTCCGCCTCCTTTCTCTCAGCATTCAGTTTAGTTTTCCCTGCCTAGCTCTGTTACCCTATAGCTCTGCTATAGGCTCAAAGCAGTTCCTTTATTAAGCAATGATATTTACAGCAGACAGAGGGGAATCCCACACCATCAATCATAGCACACTGTGCTGCCCTTCCAATCTATTATATCCTGGCAGGAGCCCTGGGCTGTATCCACACCGGTGCAAGGGACTAAGAGAGACCCCAGGCTCATGTTCCAAGCTCTTCTAGCTGCTGGAAGAAAAAAAAAAATACATAGCCACAGGAACAGGGGACACAGGACCAATCTTCCTTGGAGATTCATCTCCCTCATCAGCATCTTAAACACTCCAAGAAATCCTGCCAGGAAGAAAAGGTTTTTTTAATCCCAGTGTTTCCTGGACTTATACGCCCCAGACGCTTCTTTGCAAAATGTGTAACATCTGGCAAAATACGTGCCTTGGAGCGTAGTTTGCAAAACATTACATCAGCACACTGCTGACCTATTTCTGTCTGGGGTCTTCAGAACAGGATGGAATAGCACCTGCTGATGGGCTCTTTACTGAGTACCCACTATCTGGAGCACATGGCAGACTTCTAAGTCATCAAGGTTGAGTGTCTGTCCATCAAGATCTCAAAATCTAATGCTACAGAGGGACCAGCACATGTGAACAGGCAGCAAACAGGAGATATGAGTACCACATAGAGGGGAGGAGTGTGACAGCATTGGTCCGTTGTTTGGTAGTCTGAACTGATTTCTGTGCTGCCCGCTGCCAGTGTGGTTGATGTCCCTTTGCTTTGCTCCCCCAGGGTATCGACCGCTCTCGAATTCCACAGTCCCACAGCACACTCACTGTCTGTTTTATAGGAGCTGGAGTTGCTGGGGAACTCCACATAATTGTACCTTGTGCTAGTTAGCCACAGTTCTGTCAGTTTTTTACACAGAATTAGAATGTGTTCTTTCTCTCCCAAAATATGACTTCCACTTTTTTGGGTTTTTTTTTTCCTTTTAAAAATTTTGCTTATATTATGTGTGTGGGTGTTTTGCCTGCATGTATGTCAGTGCACCACATGTGTGGCTGGTATCCACGGATCTATAAGAGGGTCAGATGACCCCGGAATTGGAGTTACAAATGATTGTTAGCCACCATGTAGATGCTGGGAACCAAGCCCAGGTCTTCTGGAAGAGCATGTGGTGCTCTTAACTGATGAACCATCTCTCCGACCCCTACTTTTAATTTCTCTATAGATTATTATGTTATTTATTCATTTGTTGCTGCTGTTGTCTGTTGATATGGGGTCTCACTGTGCTGCCAAGCTTGTCTAGAACTTGGGCGCTAGTGTGACCCTCCGACTTCAGACTATTTAATAGCTCGGTCTAAAGGCATGTGTCACCACGCCCAGCAATGAGTTCCTTCTCAAAAATCAGGGAAAACGTTGAAATGGCAAGTGTCAGATGGACATTTGAATCCCAGCTCATCCAAGCTATAGCCATACTCTCATGCAATTAATCTTTCCAGGACCCAGGACCTGGGATCCTGGGCAGCTTCTTTTTCTAGCAAGCCTTGTCTATATGTCTGCACATTCTCAGTCAGTGCCTCAAGCTGGCCTCCTGCTCATTTGCCTCCAACCCCTCTCTGCCAGTTTTATTTAGACCGTCTATTGATGTCCCCTTTTGTGTGAGAGAGAGAGAGAGAGGTGGAGGAGAGGGAGAAGAAGAGACCTCAGTCCCAGCTGCACCCTGAGAATTGCTGATACGGTAGCTATCAAGCACCCAGGAGTGAATCTGGGGGTGGGGAGAGGAGGGAGAGGATGTATAGTGTATGTGCTTGTTTCTGCATGTGTTCGTTCATGGAGGCCGGACTTCGATGTCCAGTGTCTTTTCTTGATCACTCTCTACCATTAAAACCAAAACTAACAAATACCCACATTTGCTTATTTACATATGTATGTGTGTGTGCTCATGTGCCAAGGCACTCATGTAGAGGTCAGAGGACAACTTGTGGGTGTCAGTCCTCTCCTAAGATGTCAGTCTCGGGGATCAAACTTGAGCTGTCAGGTTTGGCAGCAAGTGCCCCTACCCACTGAGCCACCTGGCCAGCTCTCCAACTTTATCATTTGAGACAGGGTCTCTCACAGAACCTGCAGCCCGTCAATTAGGCTGGGCTGGCTGGCCAATGAACTACAAGGGATCCGCCTATTTCTGCGCCTCTCCACCCCATCACTGGTATTACAGACACGCATCTTGGACCCCTGGCTTTTTACATGAGTTCTGTGGATCTGAACCAGATCCTCATGCTTGAGTGGCAGGCACGTCACCATGGAGCCGTCTACTCAGCCAGATTGGCAGGCTTTTTTATGAAGGTTTTTCCTGTCCTTCTGCCTCCCTTTTCTTCCTCTTTCCAGGACTCTTTAAGAGAAATGCAGAATGGTTCCTCTGAAGGCTCCTTCCTATTTTTGGGAAGTCTCTCTTTGTCAAGCAGAGGAGTGAAGCTGACGTGTTTCCGTAAGGTCCACAGTGTGGCGAGGAAGCTGCTCATTGTTTTAATTCTCAGTACTGGTTAGCATTTATTGAGATGTACTTGGTGCTGTGCACTGGAACCCTTTTCATACATTATCCCTTTTATTAATCACCATACCCATTAAAATAGAGGCCATTTGATTATGCCTAGTTTATAGGTGAAGAAATTGAATCTCGGGGTAATTAGAAAACTTGCTCCAAGTCACAAAAATAATGAGAGACAGAGCCAAGAAATGAACATTCCTGCTTTTGACTCAAAGTGCTGTGTTCTTGGCCATCTGGTTTACCCTTCTATCTCTCTGCCCATAGAAAGAGAAGCAAAGAAGCTGAGATGTGCTTCATCACATATAATCCCCCATTGAGTCCTGTGCCCAGATCACCCGACGTAGGTTCATATACTGCACAGACTGACTGGTCTTGGTGGTCTATGGCAGCTCCCCATGTCTAGAAGGGCTGGGAGAACATCTGGGGAACATCTGCCAACACATGCAAACTGTTTGTTCCTTCCCCTCCCCCCTTTCTGACTAACTGGTCGAGTATTAGCCCCCACCACACTGCTCAACATCTGCGTAGCAGGGTGAAAGTTTGCATTTTATACCAAGTGACATACAGACTTTCTGGACTCTCTTTGGCTTATGTGCGGCAGGTGTTTCCCTGCATGGGGGCTTTCGAGGTTCACGGCATACCTCCAAAGCTCCTGGTCCTTCTCAGTAATCCTGGCAGGCAAACTTCACTCATTCCCTTAGCCCAGGAATTCTGGCCTCTGGCCAATGGTTTCTCCAATCAAGAAACTCAGCTAGGGAATCTCTGGATGGGTCCAAGACATTCCAGGGGGGGGGGGGGATGAGACGTTTTCAATTACCTTCATTCTTCAGTACTAAAGTGTCTCAGGAAAACAGAATCTTCTAGCATGAACCAAATTATCCACCAGCCTTTTTATGTCCTGACTTTCTGTATGTATTTCCCCAATACCAGCCTTCTGGGTAAAGAGCAAGCTGACAGATGATTGTGATGGGACACCTTGCCTCACTTTGAGCACCACAACCACCAGTACACTGGCCTGCCTTGGTCCATGCATTGTCTTCTGAGAAGGGCAGAATTAACAGGGAGTCAGCTGTTGTATTTCACGAATAACACAAAATGAGATGCTTGTGAGCTCGTACCAGGCTTGTGCTGGGAGACATGAGCAAAGTAATCCTGCTTCAAGGAGCTCCTTCTCCCATGAGGGATAATGGTCACTGTGCAGGGTAGTAAATGCAGCAGTGAGTTATTTTAGCACAGAGAGACTCTACGCTCTCTGAGGGTTTAGGGTAGGCTTGCTAAAGTAGATGCTACAGGAGGAAACCTACTTGATGGAAGGATGAAGGTGAAGGAGTCAGGGACAGGAGACAAGATGGGTCTGAGGAGGTTTCGAGCCCTCCTGAAACATATGTCCAGTTCACTCTTATATATTCTTAACAAGAGATGCGTATTTGAGTCTGACTGTAGAGATGGTAGGCAAGACCAAGCAGCGTGAAAAGTGGTACCCAAGGAGAGGACGAAGCAAAGAGATTCAAGATGAATACCGATTAAACATTAGAGTTCCAGAACCTACTCATGCCAGTGGAGTCCAGGGTGCGGAGCTCTTGGGGATGCTTTGATTCTACCTCTGCCACTTGCCAGCTCTGTGAGAAAACCTCTCTGTGCTTCAGTTTTTTATAAGCCAAGAGAGAGATGGCAGACCCAGCACGAGCTCTTTGAGTCATCTCTCGGGATGAGTTGTAGGCTGGACTCTCTCGCATGCTTTCTCCCACACCTCTTACCTCTTCAAGACTCTGGAGCTCAGGGAGTCCCTGCCCTATTCTTGAGGCCAGAGATAGAAGGGTGACCAGCCAGGGTCATTATCAAGACCAAGTGTTACAATCCCAGTACATTCAGCACACAAGCTTTCTGTTTCTAAAGGAGATCTGATCAGCTACCTTTCTCAGACCTTGTAGCTTCCCCAAAGTCTTTGCTAAGAGGCATTTTTTTTTTTATTAACATGAGTTCAGAATGGCTTCCAAAGGTTCAAAGCTATAATTAATTCACTGTAAATTCCTATAAGAGAAGATGGGAGGTGTCAGAACCTTGGGTTCTTCTTCTTAGAGTGGGAACAAGACTCGTATTAGCTTGCAGGCTGGGGAAGTAGAAGTCTTGTGCTTTTCGTAAATACGTGTTAACACATCTAAGCTATTATCCTTGTAATTGTGATCTTTAAAACCATGCAAAGAGACACTGGGCATGTAGCTGTGTGCTAGAGCATAAACTTAATATTCATATGGCTTTGTCTTTGATCTCTAGCACCAAGGAATATCCTGTGAAAAGAAAAAGTTTCATAAATAACTCTCACGTGGGATCAGGCTAATTTTGACCTCACAGCTCCCTTGCTTCAAGGCTTTTCATGGAAGTGCTAGATATGGATTTTAATTCCATCATAGTTAAATGGGATGAAGTGATCAAGGTCCTATTCTAAAGGTATCCATACATACTTTTACAAAGTAGGCTGTGTATGAGATGAGGCTTACTTTTGAGCCGCATTTCATTATTAGCTTCAGACTGAATGCCTCATTCAATTCCACTGGGCATGGCAAGAGAGGAGACTCATGCTGCTGGGGAGTCTCCCAAGCCTGCTTAGCTAAAAATGATGCTTGCGGATCTCAGTCAGAATACGTCCTGTAGTTGATTTGAGTCACTGAGTAACTGTGGATGCAGACCCAATTTCTGAGTAATTAAGGCATTTGTAACTGATTCACGAATAAACAACAACACCTACTCCAACAAGGCCTTTGAAATAATGCCGCTCCCTGTGAGCCTATGGGGGCGATTTTCATCCAGAACACCACAGGAGGGCAACTGGGGCCCAGCACTGGTAGAAAAATCAGACTTCTAGAGATGCAACTTATGAATGGACAAAGGGGACTTTCTACTCGTCCAATGAACTATTAATTGATTTGTTGTTTGCGTGATTTTTCTCCCTCAAGGCTCCAAGGGCTAGTTTTATTTTCTCTGGTCTAGCATGGCACACGGTACACAGCAAGTATTTATTAGAGGGAGAACCATCTTAAACCAAAAAATACTTACCAGGAGTTTATCTACAGTCACATTTTGGTGGCGACTCAATTGAAAACCGCTCAATAGTCCCCCTCCCACAAAAAGCACACACACACACACATATATATGTATGTATATATAGACATACATACATACACACACACACACACACACACACATATATATATATATATGGAGTTGTTGAAGAGATTCAGGAATGGCTGGGTCTAGGAATCTGAATGAATGAGACTGGGTAACATAAAACTTTAAAATGCCTTTCTGTTCCTAACAAGGAATGAAGAAAAAGTGACCCATGAGTTTTCCCTGAGGGAGGAACTGTGCCCTAGGTGCTCCTGAATTCTTCTGGTTTGGCCCTGTAGTTAAGACAGGAGACTTAGCAGTTCTTTTCTTCTGGTCTCCGAGGTCCATATCTGGAGTTCAGCCACCCCATCTCTCACATAACAAGATTAATCGTAGCCATAGCAGCAGCAGCTGCCATGGTCACCCAGAAAACATCTACCCCGCTCTTGTCTACACACGCAGGGCCTGCTGAGATCTCCGCTCTCCCATTTCACTCTCACGGTAACTTTATGATTTTTGTTCCCATTTTACTGAGCAGGAGATTGAGGCTTAGAGCAGTTAAGCAGCTTGCCTCTGAGACTTAACCAAAGAAGCAGCGGAACTGGAGGCCGAATGCAGTTCTATTCCCCTCAGACACCTGTGATTTCCACCCCTGCTTCTTGATGCCTCTCTCTGGCTGCTTCTTCTTCCCAGTTCCAGGACCCAGTAGTTAATACAATGAGGAGGCCAGAGTGGCTGGTCTGCAGTGTGGGACTATCTCACAGGCACTATGCTGGAGTTCCGCTCTGCACCCAAGGTAGAGTGCCAACAAAGGACGCTGAGCCCCTGCACCCATTCCCGGACTCTGGTGCAGTTAGGAGTCACCATTGAGTTTATTTGAAAATGCAGGTTCCTGGGCTTGGCCCATCCCTGCTGTTTGAGAGTCTGATTTCTAAGTCTAGATGAGGCCTTGAGATCGACTTTGCAGACACCACGGTCACCAGTGATCCCCATCTGGGTGTCCCACATTTGAGGAGCTCAGGGTAGACACGGGTGTGTGTGTAGACACATATGTAGGGGGCACAGGGTAGACACGGGTGTGTGCAGATACATATGTAGGGGGCACAGGGTAGATATATGGGTGTTTGCAGACACATATGTAGGGGGCACAGGGTAGACACAGGTGTGTGCAGGCACATATGTAGGGGCACGGGGTAGACACGGGTGTGTGCAGACACATATGTAGGGGCACGGGGTAGACACGGGTGTGTGCAGACACATATGTAAGGGTGCATGTGTGGGCTGCCTCAGTCTGTGGAGGGTGGTGATGTGCGTACTTTACCTAACTCCTGGAGCTGTGTTCGACTTTCATTGGCTTCTGCTCATTTCACCATTTTAGCCCAACTTTTGCCATCAGAGTGACCAGATACCCATTGCAACACATCTTCTTTCTGACTAAATTTACACTGGCATATTCAAAAACTTTTTGGCAAAAATTCATCTGTCTCCTTTTTCTGGACCTGGGAATAGCAATAGGAAGCACTTAGGCTTTTCCCACATATAATTCCTGAGCTCTGAGAATCCTCCCTACCCAGGACCTCCTGGGACTCTGGGTGGCCTGCCTATTGGCCAGAGGCACCAAGCATCCCTGTCCTGGAAATGTGGGAAAGATGGTCTCTGTCCTTGAGAACTCAGGGTCTGCTGAGACAGACAGAGTAGACTCATGTGAAAGTCAGGCACACAAATATAACAAAAATAAATTAGACGTACATGCGTGCGACAGTGAGAAGCCCAGTTCAGCACAACTGTGGCCTCAAGGTCCTGCATTAAGTCAAAGAGAACGGGATGGAAGGTGCCAGGTGAACCACCAAGATTGCCTTTCTAAAGGAGGCATGCATTATTCATTTATTTATCCACTTGTTTCCTGATTCTCATCAGACTTACAGAGGGTAGATCTCAGCTCGTGACTGAAATGTTTGCTTACTGTAAGTACAGCAGGCTCAGTATCTGCCTTCATGGGGACACAACACCAAACGTGCCCTGGGGTCAGAGTGGGGTGGGCACCAGAACACGTACACGTGGTCCAAAAGGGAAACCAGTGATGCCTTAAAAACAGTGATGTTTTTGTCAGGGTCCTAAAAGTGGGCTTGCCCCTGTCTTCTGGGGCCGAGAGCAAAGAACAAGAGTTCTAGATTAGTGGCCTCCTCGATCCTCTCTTCTTGTCTTGTGTACCAGTAAATGGACATTTCAGATCCCAGATCAAGTCTGTCCAGATACCACTGCCACCCAATGGCCCCTTATGTCTACAGTCAGGAAGACTGAGACACATAAAAGGTGTTTTGTGGACATGGAAATAGGTTTGGTACCATTTGGTCATTGAACTGGGAGGTCTGGGTTTACAGAGAAGCAATGCTCTGGGCTCTGGGTGTTCCCTGTAGTAGAGTACCAGTACTGTTTTCCTTTGTGACTGATGTCCTGAAACTCTCTCTGAGTTGGCAGCACGCTTCCCCTCTGCTTGGTAAGTGTAACTGCCATTTATGTTGTGGGCAACATTTGATGCCACCAAAAGTTTTGTCTCTATTTTTTTCATTTATCTTGTTTCATTATTAACACTCTCACCACTTAGCACCAATAAAATCATAAATACACTATGCTATCACAAGATTGCCCTTGCAGTTTGCAACTTGATGTGGTGTGTGTGTGTGTGTGTGTGTGTGTGTGAGAGAGAGAGAGAGAGAGAGAGAGAACACACACACACACACAGAGAACACACACACAGAGAGAGAGAGAGAACACACACACAGAGAACAGAGAGAGAGAGAGAGAGAGAGAGAGAGAGAGAGAGAGAGAGAGAGAGAGATTATGATAACAGTGCTTATATAATCTCAACAGCCAGGGGCCCTAGGGACTCACACTCAGGCTTGGAACAGTTGGTTTAAATTATGTTTCCATGTGAAATACAGTATTGCTATTTTTTCCCTAGCATGTGGGAAAGTGTATGGGAAATGATTTGACTGATAGGAAATAAATCTGTGTGCGTGATCAGGACTGAGACACAAACAAGTAGTGGTCTGTGCTGCTCTGAGAGCCCCCCCCCCCCGAGTGAGAGTTAACCCTTTCCACTCACTACATGGCAGGAATATTACAGTGACTTTCAGTATGAAAGGCCCTAAAGCCGCAGGACTCAGACAGCCCCTGGCCCCTGGGTGACTCGACTCTGCGGAGCCATTTTAAGTGTTCAGGACCCCATTTCTACTTTTAAAGAAAAATTTGATTTGGTTCCCCATTCTAGGTTAAGGTCCACCAAAAGCAAACCGAGCTAAAGGAAGAATTGGCTAGTAGCACCAACCACGGCCAATCTCTGTTTGCCGAATACCTTTTTGGTCCAGTAGGGCCAAGGTTTCATGAGGGAAGCAAAGCTTGGAGACCAAGCAGGGGATTGCTTACAGCTGCAGGAGAACTCAGCTCTGAGACCCCCAGAGAATTTCCTAGGAGAGCAGCACGGGACGGACTGATTCCAGGTCTGTTCTGATTTTGCATGCAGCTGGCATCCTCCGGAGCAAGGAGCTACCAGAGCATACCCAGAGCCACCTAGGTATTGGAACGACAGGTTTTACATCAGCCTGTTTCAGAAAGGAATCAGCAGCTTCTTACTCCAGTGCATCCACGGCCGGAGTACAACCCTGCCTCATCACTGCCCTGCCCCATTGCCCTACTTGTTTCCGTGGCGGGGTTTTAAAAAAAAAAAAAAGGTGTTGAACATCCATCCTCTAGACTGTGGTTTGGCTTGGGGTTTTGATGATGATGGGTTTTTTTTTTTTTTTTAGTGATCTTGCGGGTACAGTTCTTGCTGTGTTTTCCTTTAATTCTGTGTCTGTCTCTGTTTTCAAAGGCAAAGCTCCAAACAGAGCGCTGAGAAGGGTCCACCCAGGAAAGAAATAAGTAAAATTGTCACCTTTCATGAGCTAAATAAGAGCACTAAAGTGAGAGCCGTAGTCTTTAAGAAGTTATTTCTCCTGAGACGTGTATTCTTTTCGTTTATTTATTTTGTTTTGTTCTTGGTCTTGTTTCATTTCTTTTGTTTTGGTTGCGATGCTGGGGCTCAAACCCAGGGCCTGGCACACCATAGATTCTAGATCTGAAAAACTGCCGTTGGACCTCCCTCTCTGGTTGCTGCTGACACTAAGTGTCATTAATTCTTATTGTTTCCATTTGTGGGCAGTGTGTTCTCTACCTTGAACTCCTATTTCCTCAGATGTCTGGGTCACCATGAACTCTGTTCAGGCCTCTTTTCACACAGGCTGAAGAAAGAGTTGTTCCTTGGGTGTTAGCTCTGTTGCTGACCCATATGCAACTAATATCGTCAACAACAGACAATTGGTCACCCTCCCGTGTGTTGGCCAGGGTGGAGAAGGCAAGTCAGCTTAGTGGAGAGCAGTGGCCAAGCACCAGGATGAACAATAGGAAAATAATCTCAGAGCAGGAGGAGGTGACCTAGACACTGATGCCATAAAGGGGGTGTAGATGGGAATCACCAAGTTTTATCCGCTGGACTCTGTGGTAGAAAAAGCAAGTCACAGTAGAAAAATGTGATCTGGAAGCCAGCAAACATGATATTTCCTGTGTGCTCACTTGGTGGTGAGGGCTATGGAGCAGGCCACCAAATGTCAACCCCTAGTCCAAGGTAAGCCTTTGCTACCTATGGCCTGAGGTTCTTCAGCTAGCCTCGTGGGTACTCACCCTCCCTAACTCTGGACTATTGTGAGAGACAAGTGAGGTGGGATAATGAGAGCACTTAGAATAGCTCCTGCTGGAGAAGCGTGTTTACACTTCTCATTGTTTTGTCATTTGGAGAAGATAATAAATTAGTATGTTTAAGAGATTGTTCAAAATATTTTTGTATTTTTTTTGCTTGGTACCACCCATTTTAATTGTTAAGATTTTTATTTATTTATGCATATATGTGTGTGTATGCATGTGTGTGTGTGTGTGTGCACACATGCACAAGAGTTCATGCCATGGCATCCATGTGGAGGCAGAAGACAACATTGGAGAACTTTGATTCTCTCTTTACACCATGTGGGCACCAGAGATGAAAATCAGGCTGTCAGACTTTGATGGCAGGTGCTTCTACTTACTTAGCCGTCTAGCCAGCCCTGATATCACACATTTCATTGCTTGATAAGGGTTTTCAACCTGTGGAATAAGAACAATGACTGAATTTAATCTTCACGTCCATCAGCCACATTCCATCAAGAGTATCCATGGGAGATATATATATTTAGGGTTTCAAGGAATCATGCAGATCAAGAGGGTTTTTATTTCAAGATGGATATGAAGATGTAAACAGATTGACTTCCCAGGGGCATATCAAAGCAGCAATGGAGCTGGTTTTCACGTTAGAGCTCTCTGCTTGCTTCTTTTCCAGGTCCCAAACTGATTTTCTTTTTAATCCAAAAGTAAACAAACAAGCAGTGTTTACTGAGTTTCCCAGACATGTCTTCAGTGAATGCCTCCCCCCACCATCTTCCAGGTGAGTTCCTGGGTGACGTGGCTGATCCTCACAGCAGGCTCCATGGAGGAGAAGCGGGAAGTCTTCTCACATTTGGTGCATGTGGCCAAATGCTGCTGGAACATGGGCAACTACAACGCTGTCATGGAGTTCCTGGCTGGCCTCAGGTAAGAAAGTATGGCGATCTGGACAGGTTTCTCTGTCTACTTAGATATCCCTGAATTAAGTCCCAGGGCAGCCAGCCACATTTACCAAGGTACCTAATGGGTAGTTACCACGAAGGGGAAATGCGCTACTTTCTTCCAACTCCAAAGCCCTGGTTCCTTGAAGGAAGAGGAAAAGAGAGGAGAGGGAAGGGAAGGAGGGAGAAGAAAAGGGGAGGGGGGCTAACAGGCAGGAGGAACAGGTGTTGAAGGAGATAAAAGTACTACTTGGCTGGCTGTAATTGTCTCTGCCCTCACAGATAGATGTGGATGATTCTCACGTTCCTTCCCAGTGACTCCCTGTCTGCCCACCTGCTTGTTGTGCCAGGGCCTCTCACTGCATGATGACCTAGTGTACCAGCTTTCTCAGCACTGTCGTGAATACCTGAGAGAACAGCTTGAAGGAGCAAGTGTCTATTTTTGGCTCATGGTTTCGAGGTGTCCCACACGTGCTTGCTTGGCTCCTGGTGGCTGACGAACATGATGGTGTGGGGAGCGTGCAGTTGAGAGGCTTCTTTCCCTCATTGTGAACACAGTGAACTCAGAGAGAAAAGGGGAAGGTTCAAGAGCAAGGTATTATCACCAAGGACCTGCCCTCAGTGACCTTCTTCTAGCTAGACCTCCTCCTTCTAAGATTTCTAAAACCCTCTAAAATAGCACCCCCATAAGGAAGCATTAACTTCCCCAAGTGTTTAAACTTGGGTCTGTGGGGGAACATTTTATATTTAAATATAATGTCTGTCAAAGTGTAGTGACCACTTAGTTGTCAGGCTTTAGGTCTAATTCTAGCATCCTCTCTCCTAGGTTTAAGGGTCACCTCATCCGACAGGCAGACTTTTCAAGATAGCCCGAGCTCCTTCCATATTGTCTACTCTGGACTCATGAGAGACACCTCCACTGCCTTATCAACTTTGCAATGTCAGAACTGTCTGTCCCTTAGTCATCAGGCAGCTCCAGCCAGTGACCCATCTTTAGGCAAGAGTTGCACAATGGGCTCTGTAATTTAAAAAAAAAAAAATAGTCTGCCCAGGATGATTGTCCAAGGAGTCCACTTGACCTCCTCTCCCCTGAGGCTGAGTTCATGCTTTTCACATAAGCCACAGTACTCTCCATAGAAGTATCCAACTGTCTGCTTAAATCTAGCTTTCCTGTGTGTGGGGACTGAAAGAAGACAAGAAACCACTGAGGGCAGTCTGGATACCCCCTCGTGATGACTTGACACCTTTCTGTAGACTGCCAGCTATGGTGTTAGCTGTAGAGTGGAGTTTCTGTCCTGCCCAGTCCTGCAACTGTTCAGTCCCAATTAAACACACAGAGGCTTATATTAATGACAAACTGTTTGGCCTATTGTCAGGCTTATTACTAACTAGCTCTTATAACGTAACCCATAATTTTTATCTGTATTTAGCCACATAGCTTGGTACCTTTTCTCAGTAAGGCATTCTCATCTTGCTTTCTCTGCATCTGTCTTGCGACTGCGGCTCTGCCTTTCTTCTTCCCAGAATTCTCCTAGTCTGGTCACCCTGCCTATACTTCCTGCTTGACTACTGCCCAATTAGTATTCTATTAAACCAATACAAGTGACAAATCTGTGCAATATAAAAGAACATTATTCCACAGCAGTTACTTGTTGATCTCAGCAGCAATTTCAGAATGAGAAAAATTCCATTTAATATGTTGTTATGCAAACCATACCTCAATCAAGGTCCCCCAGATGGGGTGGAGCTAAGGTCAAACTTTATTCTGTAAAAAGTTGTTTCTCACAAGAATTCAAACTAGCGGACTTCTTTTATACCACCAAAGCACTCAAAGATCAGAAGGGACATTTAGGACACACTTTTCTGTGGACAAAGTCTCAGAAATATTCACAGAAATTATGTGTTATAGTTTTCTTTCTGTTTCTGTGATAAGAACACTCTAAGCAAAAGCAACTCAGAGGAGGAAAGGGGTAATTTGGATTGCCTACCCTTCCAGGCCATAAATCCATCATGGCAGGAAATCAGAGCAAGAACCAAACAAGAACTTGGAGCAGAAACCTGGGAGGAATGCTCCTTGCTGGTTTAATCCTTGTCTTATACTTAGCTTTTTTTAAAGCAATATTTTCAATAATTCTTTGTGAATTGCATACAGTGTATTTTGAATATATCCATCTGTTCCTCTCCCCCACCAACTCCTCCAAAAACCACTCTCCTCATGTTCCCATCCCTCCCCATTCTATTTAGAGATTTCTTCTTTATCTGTTTGTCTACTCCCATGGAGTCCAATTGTATCATCCAACTGGGAGTGGGATCTGCCCTGGAATGTGATCAACCTACCAGGGATCACATTATTAAAGAAAACTGACTTCCCCTCTCTCAGCGGCTATCAAGCGCCAATACCTCCTCAGCTATCGGTGGGATTTTGTGTCTACTTTCCACCCTCTATGCTGGGATTTCGTCTGGCTGGGACTTGAATAGCTCTTGTGCATGCTGTCACAATTGCTGTGAGTTCATAGATGTCACTGTGTACGGGTTCCATTTCATGAAGTGGGTCTTAAATCCAACCAGAAAGTGGTTGGTTACTCCTCTAACAGTTATGCTCCTGTTGTACCAGCTCAGAAAAAGGTGCTGCCCAAGAGGACTGAACCATCTTCCATCAATTAACAACAAGGCAATCCCCACAGATAAAGCTGACCTAAACAATTCTTCATTGAGGATTTTCCTCTCAGCTGTGTCAATTCAAGGTGACAGCTGAAGCCATCTAAGCCATCTAGAATGCCATGTCACTGTGAACTGAAGTCTTCTGAAGAAGCCGCATCTGTGCTGAGGGTTCAGCAGACTGATCTTGGCTAACTAAAGCATGTTGATTGATTGGAGAGGAGGAATATTGCAAATCAAGGGTCAACACCATCTTGGATTGTGTTTAGTCTCTTTTATATTTGTTTATTGTCAACCCCTAACACTGAGGTGACTCTTAGGTGAAACTTTTGGAATGTATTGCTAAGTTTCACAGATCTTTATCCTTCACTAGCCCCAAAGCTAAGAATATCAGAAGACAGCATTTGAAATCTGAAGAAGGGGTTTCTCTACTTTGTCCATCTCACCTACCTGCTGTTCCCAGCAATATGTATTGATGTATGAACAAATTTGTTTTGTTCTGTGACTATAAAAGTTCACATAACCTGGTGGGGCATAT
This sequence comes from Chionomys nivalis, assembly GCF_950005125.1. Taxonomy (NCBI): domain Eukaryota; kingdom Metazoa; phylum Chordata; class Mammalia; order Rodentia; family Cricetidae; genus Chionomys; species Chionomys nivalis. Next base: position 21,281,502 of record NC_080093.1, on the reverse strand, counting down.
CATTCAGAGGATTAGGAACCTATGTTTTTAGGTCATGTTCACTCATATTTGCACAGAATAAGCCATTTTCTTACATTCTTTGAAAAGTGGTCATTTTACATCAGTATCATCAACCTTATTTTCCTCTTGATAATACACTCTAGTCAACATATAATTTTCAGTTTTGATAATTAGCCTTATTTCTATTTGAGTTTGTCCTATTTGATTTTTAATTTTATTATTATTGTATTGTGACATATATGGGGATTGCATGCAGAGGTCAGAGAACAACTTTCTGGAGTTGGTTTTCTCCTTCTGTGTTTACTTGGATTCCGGGCCCCAACTCAAGTCCTCAGACTAAGTGCCTTTACCCACTGAAGCAGCCTTTACTTTGTAGTTTATTTTACATAAATAATATTCTCATCATCTTGGGAAGTAACTGAAGACAGAAATCCTTAAAAAACCAATTAACAACACAGGAAAAATGACTAAGAAGGTTAAAGACAATGAAGTTGTATGGAATTCAGTCTACATACTGTAAGCTACATTGTCACCCCTTCGGGCTTAAAAAGATATATCATTTACTTGCAATAGGTCAAGGAAAGTTCTAAAGATGTGGCAGTTCATGGATCAGTCTGACATTGAGACCATGAGGAGCCTGAAGGATGCCATGGCTCAGCATGAGTCTTCCCTGGAGTACAAGAAGGTGGTGACCCGTGCTCTGCACATCCCCGGCTGTAAGGTGGTTCCCTTCTGTGGGGTGTTCCTGAAGGAGCTCTGTGAAGTGCTTGATGGCGCCTCCAGCCTCCTGAAGCTCTGCCCACGGTACAGCTCCCAAGAAGAAGCTCTGGAGGTAAGTGTCTCCAAGTGGGCAACCCCCCGAGATGCCCCCCTGGTCCTTAGTGCAGAGAATCACTTCCTGAGACTAGAGTAATCCTTGGTGTGTTGTTCCTGGGCAGAGGAGGTCCTTGAAAGTTCTGCAGAAAGCAACACCAGCTGCTTGGAACTCAATATTGTTACTTCAGATTTAATATGACACCGTTGAACACAAAGGGGAAAATGTCATTGGAATTTTGTTGTTTTAATTTAAAAGTTGGTAAGTTTTTGCTATAGGGTAAAACTGTCTGGATTCAGAGAATAAAATCAAATGAGAATAATTTCCAAATCAGTGGGTAGAGTACTGGGGAAAACCATTGTTGCCTTCTCTTCATGCATGTAAGAAGATGCCAATAGCATGGGTGCCTCAACCAGACACATAGGCTCTGACCCACTTCCCTAGGCCCGTGGCTTCTGCTCTTAACTCCTGCCAAAGTGGAGAGGACAGTGTAAGCTTTGATCAAGAAATTGAGAAACTCAAAGGCATAGAGAGGCTCAAAGAAATAAGGAAACCTCCCTCTGTTTAAAAGTGAAATAAAAGTCTTTTTAAAATGTGTTAGGGAGGTGGTTGAGGCTTTATGCATTTGGAAAGCTCAAGGCCAAATCCAGGGTCATTCACAGTCTCTTTAGTGGACGGACACACACACGAGCACGCGTACAAAAGCATGTTCCTTCTTACTTGAAGTGTGAAGACTCATAAAACTTCAGCCTATTTCATGTCCCCTGAGAACAGAGGTATCACTTGGTCCAGGAAGACCTGAGGTCCACAAACAGGCACAAGTGATACCCACTGGCTAATATTTCCTTTGTTTTAGCAGTTGGTATTAAATGCCCAGTAAATGATGAGAAAGCTTTAGGAAACCTCCCACCCTCCGCTCTCCTCCGCTGTGTGGTGAAGAAGGGGCACTGCATCTCTTGCCTGGGTAGTGGGTCTTCCCTCTGATTCTGGAAGCTTCCTGGTCAAGATGAAGCCACACCAGTAGCTTAAAACCCACCAAGGCCAGCTGGTCTGGGACTGAATAAGCATGGGTTGAAACTGGACTCTCTGAGCATGGCGGACAATGAAGGCTGATGAGAAGCCAAGGACAATGGCACTAGGTTTCGATCCTAATACATGAACTGGCTTTGTGGGAGCTTAGCCTGTTTAGACGCTCACCTTCCTGGACGTAGATAGAAGACCTTCGTCTTCCCGCAGGGCAGAGAATTTGGACTGCTCTTCAGTATCGAGAGGGAGGGGGAATGGTGTGGGGGGAGGAGAAGAGGAGTGGGGATAGGGGGAGGGGAGTGGGGGGAGGGGGCAATATTTGGGAGGAGGGGAGGGAAATGGAAAACGGGGACCAGGTGGAAATTTTAATTAAAAAAGAATAAAAACAAAAACAAAAAAAAAACCCACCAAGAAGCTACTGTCTTCCTGTAGCACACATGGACAAGAAAGCCTAAAAGGCAGCTTCTTAAGTGTTTGTCTTGAGCCGGGTCACTTCACCTTGTTCCGTGTCCTGGTGCTCTTTAATCGTGGTTCTCTCCTCAATTCCCATTACGAGAATAAAATAGCTGCCCTTCCCTGTGAAGTGGCTAACCTTGTCCCGAGGGAGCCATGAGATAATGTTGCCTTTTGTGTTATAAATTCAAAGTGCAGTTTAGATTCCTAGAGGTACTGAGATTGTCGCAGCAGGAAAAGGGCAAGTTTTGGGATTTCAGATGGTGGGATGAAAACACAGGAAACAAAAGCTTGTCTTGGAGTCTCTTGTAGTAAAGCAAGCACAGAAGTCATTATTTACCGCTATTACAATTAAGTCTCCTAGCCTAAAATCAGACCTTTTAGGTTGCAACAGTGCACTCTTGAACTTTCCTCCTGTAGTTTGTAGCTGATTATAGTGGACAAGACAACTTCTTACAGCGAGTGGGGCAGAATGGCTTGAAGAATTCAGAAAAGGAGTCCACGGTCAACAGCATCTTTCAGATCATCCGGAGCTGTAGTCGAAGCTTGGAGATGGAGGAGGAGGACAGCTCCAGCGAAGGGACTGGCTCCAGGAAGAACTCCTTGAAGGACAGAACCCGATGGCAGTAAGTTCCCGCGTCAATGCGTATGCGGGTTGGGCGCCTTTCTTTTCTTTCCCATTGACTAGTTTTTCCCTGCTCCATGGAGTCTCACGTAAAAACCCAATGGAAACATTGTCCCTTTCATGCCTAACCAAGGATCCTCTACAAACCTTACCAATTCAGAGTCTGAATTAGCCTTTCCCGTGTTTCTCCTTTGCTCTAAAATTATGTATATTTTACTTTTTCCATGAGTATTAGTTTTGTTTTTTAACTGATAATAAAAATTTTAGAAATGTATGTATTCGTGGGCTACATATTATCCCTTTAAAAAGATGGTTATCTTGTCATTTCTAAAACATTACTAATTGGATTTCAGGATTGGAACCTCAATCTTGTATTTACTTCATAGTTTTCGTAATGGTGGGTCCTATTAAATCCTGGGTAGGGTGCTTGGGTGGATATTAAAAATTTTTTAACTAGGACTGGAGATATTCTGTTCTTCCAGAGGTCCTGAGTTCAATTCCCAGCAACCACATGGTAACTCATGGCCTCTATAATGAGATCTGGTGCTCTCTTCTGGCATGCAGTCATACATGGAGACAGAATGTTGTACATATAATAAATAAATCTTTTAGAAAATATTGTAAAATAAAATATCTAGTGTGATAGGTATTGGATACTCAGAAATCAGTACCTTCAACGGCCTATGTGGGAACTGGGGTTGTAACATCTCATTTTGAGTAACACTGTGCCAGGGGATATTTTAGTCGCCCCACATACCGGGGACCGGGGATCTGATACTTTACCATTGTCTAGTTGTTTCATTTGCTGCTTATTACACACTCTACAGTCTAGCCAAATATGGTCACCCACAATGAAATGAAAGACGAGGACTCTGTTGGGCACCCGTTGGTTTTTCTTGCGTTTTACACATAGCAGAGCCTGGCTCAAGGGGAGGAATACTTTCAGAGCACCCCAAACCTTTAGGTCTACTGGCTTTGCTATTCAAGTTTTTACATGTAGTCAATCTCAGTTACTCATCATAGCTGCCTTAGTCCTTAACCTGCACGTGTATATTGTGGTGAGCTCTTATACTGAGAAGGGTGGCAGTAATGACTTATTTAGAGTTATGCTAGATCCTTGGGATCTGTTGCCAATGTAGAAGTGAGCGGCATTTATCTGAGTCTCTGCTGTTACTTTAGTTTAAGGGAGTAAGACTAACTCCAGCTTTCTCCAAGGCCCTTGGGCTTTCTTCCACACATCATTTTCTAGCTCTCTCCATCTTGAAGGAGTTGTGCTCAACGATTTATTATTATCACCTCTGTCGTAATGTCTTGGCTGGAATGTTCAATTATCTCACATATATATTTTCTATTAGTTCTTCTGTTGTTTTGCTGTGTCTGAAACTAGAAAATGCTTTAATATGTTCTCAGTAGCAGATTGCTGACATCAATAGAAATTTTTACATGGAAACAATGTCATCCACAAAGAAGGACATCTCTATAGGAAGTACCTCCCAGTCATTGAAATGATCTATGCCAGACCTATCTACCAATGCGCCACATAAATAGTTAGGTGTGTATCTGCCTCCACAAAGATTTGTGCGTATTTACATGAATAAAAATAATTAAGGTTATTAGGAAAAAAATGAAAATAAGGATAGGAAAAACTGTGTGATTATTTTGAGTCTTATTTTAAAAAGTTCTTACCTATGCCTATATCCTGAAACATTTTACCCATGTTTTCCTCTAGCCATTTTAAAGTTTTTGCTCTTAAATTAAGGCCTTTGCTCTATTTCGAATTGATTTTTGTGTTGAGTGAGATTCAGGGATCGAGTTCTTCACTAGGTATAATTTTTCCCAGCACCATTTGTAGAAGAAGTGGTCTCTTCTTCAGTGTATGTTTTTGATATCTTTGTCAAAGATTGGGTGGCACTCACTGTGTAGATTTATTTCTGGTTCCTCTATTATATTCTATATATTTATATGTCAGTGGCATGTTTGTTTTGTTGTTATGATTTTTTTTTGCTTTTTATAATCTTTTTTTTTCTTTTTTTTTATTGAAAAAAAAAATTTCCGCCTCCTCCCAGTCTCCCATTTCCCTCCCCTTCCTCCCACTCCTCTCCCCCTCCCCCCACTCCTCTCCCCCTCCCTCTCCAGTCCGAAGAGCAGTCAGGGTTCCCTGTCCTGTGGAAAGTCCAAGGTCCTCCCCCCTTGTTGTTATGATTTATATAATACAGTTAAATCTGTGGATTGCTTTCAGTAATATGACCCTTTTTACAATATTAATTCTGCTAATCTACAAGCTTGGGAGATCTTCCCATTTTTTTTAATTTTAATTTATTTATTGTGTATACAGTGTTCTGCCTGATTGTATGCTTACATGCCAGAAGAGGGCACCAGATCTCATTACAGATGGTTGTAAGTCACAATGAGGTTGCTGGGAATTGAACTCAGGACCTCTGGAAGAGCAACCAGTGCTCTTAACTTCTGAGTCATCTCTCCAGCCCCCTTCCCATCTTTTGATATAGTCTTCATTTTCCTTGGAGTTTTGATGTTTTCATTGTAGCAGCCTTTCCTTGGTTAGGTTTTATTTCTTAGGTGTTGATTGTTTTGTTTGGGGGGGCAGTTCTTTGTTTGTTTTGAAACAGGATCTCACTATGTAGATGTTCTGAAACTCACTGTGTAGACCAGGCTGGCCTTGACTTGAATGCACAGAGATACCTCTGCCTCTGGAGTGCTGAAATTAAAGCCCTGAACCATTATGCTCCACTTATAGGTATTTTTAACTGTAATTCTATTGTAAATGGAATGTTTTTCCCGATTTCTTTCTTCATAATTTCATTACTGACATAAAGGAAAGCTACTGAATTTTGTACATTAGTCTTGTACCCTGCTGCTTTGCAGTGTTCTTCTGTTTCTTTGTACCTTTGTACCTCTGGGAATTAAACTCAGGGGGCATTGATCTGAAATCTTCCTTCACCATTTTACCCAGTCCATCATCTCTGAGTTCAGTAAATAAGGCGTCATACCCCTTTGGAGGAGTGCTGACTGTGTGTTAGTCTGCTGCAATCCATATTTCCATTGGGTTAAATGTTGCTTCTGCATTTATGTGTGCATCTTCTTATTGAACAGCTCACTTTTGAGGGCTTGCACCTTTAGTGTGGCTCATGTTGGATAGGACAAACAATGGTAGCCTGTCACCGTAACACCAAACAGTACAAAATACAGACATTCACTTTAAAAAGAAAGAAAGAAAAAAAAGAAAGAAAAGCCAACTGATATGTCATTCTTGACTATTAAGTCAGAAAATGGGGAAACTATTGTAAGTTTTGTTATTAAGTTAAATTTTATTTCGGATCAAAGTTGTAAATAAATACAATGAGGGAATGGGACAGGGAAAAGGGGAAATGGAGGAGAAGCAAAGTCAAATAAACCAAAGAAAGGAAGAGCAGGAGTAGAAAAAAGTGTAATGGAGGAAAAGAGGGAAGAACAGGAAATTAGGAAAAATGAAGAAAGACTTCCTGACACTGAGAAAACCCATTGTCAAAATTAGGTAAGTAGATAAGTGAACAAAAGAAGAGAAATTAAAATCTGAGAGGTTTTTGGTTTCTTGTTTGTTTTTGTTTTTAGCCAATGTGTACAAACACTACTAAAAGTGTACGAAGAAGAAAAGCTGAAGTGGGCGGCAATATGGGAGATCCGAAAAACGACCGACTGCAGAAAATAACACGCACAGGCAAAGCTGTGCGAGTGTATAAAGGGGAATAAAATAAAAACATAAAGCCCTTTAAAATATGATAAAGTAAAATAGCAGTAAAGTGTTTAAAGGGGATTTGGAATGCACATCCTCTCCTTGTGCTGGGATTTTGTCTGGTTTGTAGCTGAGTTGATCTGAAGCATGCTGTTGTGATTGCTGGGCATTCACATGTGCTTCTGCCTGTAACATCCAGAAAACCCTGTCTCCTTGAGGTCTGTAGTAGGGAGCTGTGGGCCTCTTCCCACAGCCCGGCTCATGGTTGCCTGGCTAGCTTATGCCCCAAAATAAAGACACACAAACTCTATTCTTTTAAACACTGCTTGGCCCATTTCTGTTTATGTATGTAGCACCCCAAGGTGTGCTTACCGGGAAGATTTTAGCCTACGTCCATCCTGGGTCAGAGCTTTATCGTGTCTGCTCTGGAGAAGAGAGCATGGCGTCTGTCTGGAGTGGGAGAATCATGGCGACTCCTCACTCGGCTTCTTTTTTTCAGCATTCTGTCTGTTTGCTCCACCCACCTAAGGGCTGGCCTATAAATGGGCCAAGACAGTTTCTTTAACTCCTCCATCAGAGGTCGGTCAGCACCTCTGGCTCCTAGAACCTTTTCTTCTGCAAAGATCCCTGAGCCATGTGGGGAGAGAGGAAATGCAGACATTTGGGGCTGGGCTCTCTGATAGCTCTTATTCTCTGCCCGTTATCTAGTTGTGGTTCTCTGAGTTGATTGTTGTCTACCAATGAACTTTGTCTATCAAAGAACTTTTCTGATGAGGGATGAGAGATGTGCTGATCTATGGGTATAGCAATTAGTCATTAACGGAGTTATGGTGCTTGGTTCTCCACTAGGGCCCAGAGGACATCGAATTACTGCTGGGAGGGAAAATGTCAGTTTTCTTCATGGAGTGGCTCCAGGTATATTGAAGCACACTCCGGGGCAGGTGCCACACCTAGGACTAGTTGGCCAACACTAGCCGGTTTAGGGCTTGGGTGGCAAAAATTTGGGTAGGTAGGTGTTGCATGGAGAGCAGGCCCTTGTTCTGTCCTGGCCACCCGGCTAGGTTACACCCAAAATAATCACACAGAAACTGTATTAATTAAATCACTGCCTGGCTCATTATCTCTAACCTCTTATTGGCTAACTCTCACATCTTGATTTAACCCATTTTTACTAATCTGTATATCACCATGAGGCCGTGGCTTACCAGGAAAGATTCAGCATGTCTGATTCTGGCGGCTTCATGGCCTCTCTCCCTCACTCTGCTTTCTTCCTCCCAGAATTCAGTTCTGTCTCCTCCGCCTACCTAAGTTCTGCCCTATCAGCTAGGCCAAGGTAGTTTCTTTATTCATTAACCAATAAAAGCAACACACAAACAGAAGGACCTCCTACACCAGGTAGGGATGTGGAGGAGAATCTGAAAGGACTCAGGAGAGGGCAATGGATATGATCAGAGTACACTGTGTGAAAGTCTCAAAGAATTAACAAAAACATTATTTTAAAAAATAAATAAATACAGGGAAACACAAGGGACAAAAAACAGAGGAGGAAGGTGAAGGGTTAGAATGACTTATTTCTGGAACCTTGGAAATGGGAGAACGTTGGGTATATGCAACAAGGAGAGGATGAGCCAGATTCCTGGAGGTTTTACTTCCTTTGGTTAATGAAGGCACTGAGCCTTTGAGGACAGGCCTCTCATACCTTAGCTTCCCTTCTTTGCACACCAGGGGCCTCTGCTGGCCACACTTAGCTTTGCCGTCTGTAGACTAGGCAGGTTCTCCCATTTCCCCCCAAGAGTCCTCATTTCACACCCCATGTGCTGGCTAATGTTCTAGCTCAGAGGTTCCTCTCAAGTCCACTAGGAGTAGAAGAAACAATCGTTCCACTGAGATTTATACAGGTGGATCTGTCTTTGCGCTTTGATGCATCCCTGCTGGAGGAATGCAACTTTGGATGTCAAGGAGTCTGCTGCAACCTCATGGCAGCTGGGTAGCTCCAGGGGTTGATCTACTTGATGACCTTGGGCTCAAGGCTATTAACATCCAAAATGGTCCTCAGCTCATAAATTCTGCTGCCAGCCACTGAGGGTGATGCTATCTTTTCCTATACACTTCATTTTCTGACCTTCTGCTACCTGTCTGCATTCAGCCCTCTGTTCTCTACAGCTGCCTCCCAAGGTTGTCTCTCACCCTTGTTGCCAGAGCCAGTTACATCTGACTCCTTGGCTTGTGGTTCTTCCCTTGTCTGTAGCTGCCCGGTAGCCAAGTTTTGAAGGACAGACTCCCTTGGGATGGGAGGACCTTTCTGAGTTAGCTGAACTCTCTCCAGCTGCAGACTCTTCCCAGCAAAGAAGTCACTGTCTCAGCAAGACCTACAAGTGTGTCTGAGGCTCATGAGAACCATGGCTTTGTCTATGGGTGGGACTGCCAGTCTCTTCTCTCCAGAGACACTCGGTGATGTCACTTTCCAGATGACATTTCTGTTTCTGCTTCCCTGTGCCAGGGAGCCCCACCGCTGGTGCTGTGTTCTGCAAGGCACTCCTCTTTTCGGTGTGTCGCCTTTCTGTTCCTCTGCACCTTTCAGCATGGATTTCCAAAGATCTTCCTTTTTCTTAGTAATAGTCTTTCTCTTTTCCTGACACCTCTTCCCAGGGTCACGGGGAGGTAGCTTCTATTCAGCCATCTGACGCGGAAGTTACTTCTTGGGAAGTTTTTATTTCCAATTTTCTGTGTATTCCCTTGTCATCTTCCTCGGCATTTAATCATCTATAGTCTAAGAACATTCTCTTCCACTGTCCATTTTCCAGATCCGGTTGTAGACATCCTGAGAATGGGAGAAGAAAACCACAAAGATGCAAATATTTATTTCACACAGCTTGGGAAGACATATTGAAATCCTCACTTTGAGATCTTTGTACCTAAGTAGTGGAAGCGGTTTCCTGGCCCTTAAATGATTGCTACTCTAAAAAGAAGCCCTGAATATACCCGGAGGGTGGGATTTAATAGATGCACTGAAACCAACCCATAAGCAGTTTCCTTATTTACCTCAGTCCAGAGCACCTTGTGAAAATGTCCCATTCAGAGTTTGTCATAGGCAAGTGTTTTGCAGATCCTAAAGGACAAAGGAACTGGGCTTTATTGAGTTTAAAAACAAGAACCTTTAGCCCCTTTTCATGTGGCAATGACCAACTCAGTGAAAAAAGATAAGAAAGGAGGAGAGAGAGGAAAGAGGGAAAAGGTAGAGGGAAGAAGGGAGGGAGGAAGGGAGGGAGGGAGGGAGAGAGGGAGGGAGGAGGGAGAAGAAAGTAGGGTAGCAAGTGGCCTATCTCACAGTCCTTCAATTTACCCAGTGTGCAGGGTGTTAGAATTCCTCTCAAAGCCCTCAGATACTCCTGCCAGAACACTTCATGGGAATACCTGCAGAACCCCAGAAAAGGAGTGGTCTGTGACTGGGGCAGTGACTCAGTTGATAGAGTGTTTGCTATGCTAGCATGAGGAGCTGAGTTCAGAGTCCCCAGCATCCATGGTAAAACAACAAAAATAGCAACATTGTGTGCCTGTAATCCCAGACCCGTCGAACTGGAAGCAGGACAATTCCCAGAACTTACTGACCATCCACTCTAGATAAATTGGTGAACTCTGGGTGTAGTGAGAGACCGTGTCTCAAAGACTAAGGTGGAGCAGTTGACACTCAGTACCAGCCTCTGACCTCTACATCCAAGCCTATGTATGTGCGCACATGCACACACACACACACACACACACAGTCTCAGCAGAAATTGAATAGAATGGAGAAACTACCAAAATGGTGTTGACATCTATAGCATGCTTGTATATCCTTTGTACCAGTGAAGAAGTGCTGCCCAGAAAGCTGCAGTCAGTAGCCTTAGTGATAAAGAGCAGGCCAGGGCATGAGGCTGAGCAGCAACTTCTGCCCAGCAGTATTAAAGACACTTAACTGGGAAGGAGCTAACCCTTGACTCCTCTTCATACCTAGTTCTATGGACTTGGAACAGTTTTCATCTTAGTTGGGATATTGCTGTGATAAAATACCATAACCAAAGCTTAGAGCTTGTAGTCTATTATCTAGGGAATTCAAGGCAGGAACTAACGCAGAGGCAACGGAGGAAACCTTCTTACTGACTCGCCCTTCATAGCTTGCTCACTCTGCTTTCTTATAGCACCCAGGACTACCTTCCCAGGGATGGCACCACCCACAGTTGGACCCTCCCAATTCGTCAAAAAATGTACCACGGTTTGCCCACGGGCCAGTCTGTTGGGGCTGTTTTTTCAACTGAGGTTGGCTCTTCCCAAATGATTCTATCTTGACATAAGATGAGCCAGAACAGGTCTCTTTTGGAAATACATGCTTTTAACTGACTATAGCTGAGGGGAAAATGATAGTTAATGCACAATTTTTTTTAAAAAAAAAAGCAACTTAAGTACAGTAGATTTTTATTACAGGGAACAGGTGTAACAAATCATGTGGTAAAGGTGATTTTCTCCTGTTTTAAAACAAAATTTAGGCTTTATTTCTTGGTGATTCATATTCAAATAGTCATTGTAAATTTGTACAAAGTAATGAATGCTTGCCAAGAAAATATATAAGTAGGTTAACAAACAGCCCTTTTCACCTAAAATAAGATTTTTTTTTCACCAAATATTCCAAGAAAAGTGTTCAGCTCTGGATTTCTGGTTTCTCATGTGGGATGCCATAGAAGCTCTTCAAAAGCCGAGTACAAACCTTCCTTCAGCTTTCATGCCTAAGAGTGAGGTAGTTTCTTTGGTGGTTGACCACATCTCTGATCTTGGTTAACATTGCTTGGTTTCTAAATAAATCTTAATTTTCCATCTTATCCCTTCTCATATACCCACAGAAAACTGTCTCCCAGGAGAATCAGACTCAGCACAAAATCTACTCTCATCTAAGAGACAAAAGATGTCAATAGCTTCCTGCTTGGAATGAATTTATTTCATTACAAATAGTTGTCGGTTTTATTTCATTACAAACAGTTGTCGGTTTTATTTTGGAAATCATCCCTTGGATGAATGCTTTTGAATACCATCTGGCATTAGTTCCTTTTGTATTCTAAAATACAAAGTAATGCCAAGAAAGACAGCTCCCCACAACACAGCCTATGTCATCTCAGGGAAACAAAAACAGCCTCTAAAAAAAGCTGTATCATCTTTTTCTATCTAGATACTTTTTTCATAATACCTGTAGTTTTTCACTGGACAAACTTTCTTAAATTAAAATCATAAATTCTATGTTTAAACTAATAAATTATGTTTTAATCAGTACCGATGCTCACAACCTGAATCTCTTTTAACTTTGTTTGTTTGTTTGTTTGTTTTAAAAATGGATCTTACATTGTAGTTCAGACTGTCCTAGAAGTTACTGTGTAACCCAGATTAGCCTAAAATCATGACAATCCTCCTGCCTTGGTCTCCTTAGTGTTATAATTACTGGTGTCAGCCACCACCACCTCCAGATCCCAGCCTTTTCACTTAAAAATCTACCACCAAGTACTCCGGAAAGAATGTATTAGTGGCCCCAGAGAGAAACTTAGACGTGACCTCCGAGGAAAGTCACTCCATCGGAACAGCTGGCCAGTCAGCCTGGAACAGAGATAGTAGAACAGATTTCAAATGAACAACGCCCAGTCTCTCTGTGTTTAATCATAGTAGTACCTTTTACTGAGAAAAAAAAAATTTGTTTGTTTGATGCCCTCCCCTGCTTTGTGATGTGACCATTTTCTTCCTGCCATTTAGCAAGTAGGTAAGTGGAGAGAGTCTTGGAGTTTGGATGTCTTGGCCAGATCACACAAAATGCAGGTAGCAGATCAACACATCCTTGCCAGGTGACTGCAGAGGAGGATGAGGCAGTGGTGGAGACGCGCATGACCGTTTGCGTCCTTCCGATGTCACAGAGAGAACCTGCAGAGCTGTGCTGCTACCCACGCAAGATTTCCTCTCTTTTTAATTTTCTGTTATAACAGGTGACGTCAAGAAGAGTGCATGAAATTTTATGTCTTTGCACCTAGCACTCATAAACCGGTCTCTAATACCATTCTTCAGTAAAAAAGAAGCAAGGTCATTTGGGTAAATGGCTGAATCTAGGGCTGAAGCGGGGAAGGGTGAGCCTGTGGTCTTATAGTGCTACAACGTAGGACATGATCAAAAGCAGAACAACAAATCACCCAAGCAAACCAACTAGAGTCTACGAAAGAAGCACTGCCAAGGGAGCCCCTAGTGGCCAAAGCAAGTCAAGGAAGGAGTGTTATTACCTACCCAAGGCACCATCTAAATATCCCCAAGGCCATACAGTAAGGAGCTGCTGTGTAAACTTGATGAGGAGGCAAGCATGGGGAGAAGAGATAGGTCTCCCTTGCAAAAGGATTCCAAAAGTGTGATTTATGTAGCTTCTCAATTCCCTAAGAGGTAGGACATAACACCCTTCTCCTTCAGTGTAATATAGACACAGTGACTTGCTTCCAGTTAGTATATATGGAAAGGAACTTTAATTACTACTACTACTAATAATAATATTAATAGAATGGGACACGAGAAACACTACGTCAGTCATGTTTAAGGTCGGCATCAGTGGGTTGCCATGTTGGGAGTATGTGCAGTTTATAAAGGGTGTTAATAATGATACTTTATCTCACCCATCCCCATGATCTTCATCTAATTTTGAGCAAAATGCCAGACAAATCCTAGTCAAAGAACTTTCTACAAAAACTTCGTTGTGCTTCCCCAAACTGTCAAGATGATTAAAAGCCTGCCTATAGTCAGGCATCTTGATAAATATAAGATTGTAGAATATGGTTATAAATAAATTATCCAGCCAGTCGGTGGCTGCACTCCGGAAGCAGAAGCTACTGTGTGTGAAGAAAATTTTGTGTTGGTCCCCTTCTGATTATAAGACAATTTATAAAGTAACGTTTTATCTGTTTTCATCAGGTTTATAATTGGAGATTTGCTGGATTCTGAAAATGATATCTTTGAGAAGTCCAAGGAATGCGACCCTCATGGGTCAGATGAGTCCCAGAAGGCCTTCGACCATGGGACAGAGCTCATCCCGTGGTATGTGCTGTCCATCCAAGCTGATGTGCACCAGTTCCTATTGCAGGGGGCCACTGTTATCCACTATGACCAGGACACACATCTCTCTGCCCGCTGCTTTCTCCAGTTACAGCCTGACAATAGTACCTTAACCTGGGTGAAGCCTCCCACCACCTCCCCAGCCGGTGCCAGACCCAAGCTTGGTATGCTTAGCAATATGTCTGAGCCTGGCAAGTTCCCATCACTAGGCAGTGCTGGGCTGAGTGGCCTGGCCGAGGGAATCCTGGATCTGTTTTCGGTGAAGGCGGTGTACATGGGACACCCAGGCATTGATATACATACTGTGTGTGTTCAGAACAAACTGAGCAGCCTGCTTCTCTCCGAGGCTGGAGTGACCCTGCTCTATGGGCTCCAGACCACCGACAATAGACTCTTGCACTTTGTGGCACCCAAGCACACAGCTAAGATGCTTTTCAGTGGACTGCTGGAGCTCACAACAGCTGTGAGAAAGATCAGGCGGTTCCCTGACCAAAGACAGCAGTGGCTTCGGAAACAGTATGTCAGCCTCTATCAGGTAAGGGATGCGTCCAGCCCTCTCCCTCGAGTAATGCAACCCTCGGGAGCACACAGTTGGTGTTAAAACTACTGGGTTTTCAGACCTGTCGCTTACTCCGTGAAAACTTGGGCAGCTTTCTTTAACCTCCCAGGGCCACAGTTTCCCTGACTGAAAACTGAAAATGAACTGGACTTGTGCATAATTTGTCTCCAAGACTTTTCTGAGCGCATAGCGTGTAAAGACAACGAATAAATGAATATGCATGTCAGTTATTATTTTATATGAAAGCAATGACTGTGGTCATTGCAGTTCTCACGTCTGCAAAAGAAGCCAATTGATCCAGGCATTCACCAACTGAAGGTTTAGCTGAAAGCTCTGTGAGTCAGACATGCAGGCCCACGCCTATCATCCCAACCCTTGGGAGGATGAGGAAAGCTAAAGAGAAGGCTTTGATAACTAATTTATGCAAGCTGGCTTCCCTAGCTTCTTCCGAAAGTATAACCCAAGGGATTTTTAATTAATTAGTATGATGTTTATGCCCCACGCTAAGGGGCCTCCTTAGGAAGGTCACAGGCCACCAGGGGTTTGAAAAAATTTTTGAGGAATTTGTTGAACTCAGCTGCTCATGCGGTCCCTGCGTTGGCTATTTTTCTCACTGCTGTGACAAAAGGCCTGGCCACAGGGACTTACGGATGAAAAGGTTTGCTCGTACTGTCTTCAGGAGGCCTGTGTCAGGTGGGATGATGGTTGTCCATGTTCATTTTCTCAGACCCAGTGATTCTATTCCTGAGTACTGTGGCATGTGTCTGTAGCCTCACCTATTCGGGAGACTGGGGTGAAATCATCATGAGTTGGAAGTTGCCCTGCACAATAGCAGGACTCTGTTTTTAAAACTTCAGGGAGGAAGATTCTGATGGATTTATTTGCCTCATGCATCAATCACTGGTTAAGAGAGTATATTCCACTTTAATTGACAGATCCATCAGTATCAACTGGAAATTGATAAAGTAGAAGTTAAAGAAGGAAGAAATAGATATAAAGGTCGGAGGTGTAAGTCACATTACAGGTAGTCACCTAAAGATTTCTGCATCAAGTATTTATTATTCTCTACCCTGAGACCATAACAGGATGTACAAGGTGGAGTTTGCAGAGTAAGTCATAAAAGCAGATAACCATCAACCATTAGGGTAAAGAAACAAATGTACACAAAAATCTTTATTATCTGCATAGTATTTTCAGTGAATCAAAATCTATTTTAAGGGACAGGAAGGATCATCCAATGTTTAGGGCACTTGCTGCCCTTGCAGAAGGCCCAAGTACAGAACCTAGAATCCATATTAGGAGACTCACAGCTGCCTGCCATTCCAGATCCAGATCCTCTTCTGGCCTGTGGGTCAATGGCACACATGTGCACAAACGCACACACACAAAAATCATTTTTAAATATATTTACAAATACCTTCTTGGAAGTGTAAAGGATGGTTGCCTTTAAAAGGTTACAGTGCACACACATTAAAAATAGATACATAGGTAGGTAGGGTGGTAGATAGATAGATAGATAGATAGATAGATAGATAGATAGATAGATAGATAGATAAAAATAAAGGTTACAGGAAATAATAAATGTAAATAATTTTGAGGGGAATACCAAAGGTTGACCCAGAGCCTCATAGATGCTAGACAGTTTCCTAAGAATTATACTTTGCAGAGTCTTAACGATTTCTGAAGTACATTCTAGACAAGCACTCTACCAACTGAACTCTGCCACCAGCCCCTAATGTGCAGTCTTAATGAATTTTCCCACAGTACTAGTTCCCAAAGACTAGTTCAGAGACTAGGATAGGAAGTGTTTGGTTTGGTTCTTTGTTTTCCTAAAGCTCTTGGGCTAAAGTATATTATTGACCTGGGATGTGATCAGGACAACTGGGGAAACAATCAGCCCACCAACAGAAAGTCCCCAGAGTCCAAACAGAGGTGCACATAGGTGGCCAGATCATGCTTCTTTCTGTAAATGCCTGAGCTTATTCACCTCTGGGAATCAACTGGAACCATTAATATTTACTACCTGTGCTGCTCGCTTGTGTGTTCAGCGTATGGTTCTTTGTAGGAGGATGGTCGGTATGAAGGCCCAACCTTGGCTCATGCTGTGGAGTTGTTTGGTGGCAGACGATGGAACGCTAGAAACCCCAGCCCTGGGATGTCAGCAAAGAATGCTGAGAAGCCCAGCATGCAGAGAAACAACACCCTGGGCATAAGCACCACCAAGAAAAAGAAGAAGATGCTCATGAGGGTAGAGTAACTTTGTTTATTAACCATACCTGGCCTTCTAGGACTACCGTGGGGTCTACACTGTCATAAGCCACGTGAGGTTATTTGAGTTGTGGACAAGAAAAATCACGAAACAATGGTTACAAGAACTTACCATGTACCCCACAGGTGCCAGGGTCAGTGTCAGAAATCAGGCAAGGAGAAGGCTCCAAGGAAAAACCAAGGACCTTAAAAGTCTGCATTGGCTCAAACCCAGTGCATGGTAAATGTGAGTCATTGTTAAGTCACCTGCAAAGAGCTATATCAGTAGAGAAGTGAGAACCACAAGGGAGAGGCAGGCAGTAAGGAAGGACCTCAGAGTGGCTGGCACACGGTGGGTCTTGAAATGTGCCCGGGAGGTTTCCAAACACAACACAAAGGAAAGCATCGGCCACAGGGGAAGCAGCAGAGAGGCTAAAAGGCTTTGCTTATTCTGCTCACATACAGAAGTGTGTGAAAGGCTAGGGCACCATTTCTGTGGTGGGTAAAGAGGGACTGGAAAAGAAAACAGGAGCAGGCATGGTGGCTCACTCATGTAATCCCAACGTAGCGAGGCTGGGGCAGGAGGATTGCAGTAAGTTCAGGCTACAGAGTAAGACATTTGTCTCCAAATAAAATCACCCCCCAATAAAATCAGAGAGATCACATTCTGAAGATCCACAATGTCAAAAACATAGTAGCACTGTATATTGTTGGCTATATTTTCGTTATGACATAATGTATTTCTTTCATAGCTATCTAAAACAGTCCTGTGCTTTGCTCATGAAGATTCACAGAACTTCATTGCTTCTTATTGTGTCTGTTCCCAGAGATTCCAGGAGTGTGTGTGGGGGGGGGGGGGTTAGCCTCCTTTTCTTGGGGGACACTGTTTCACACTGAAGAGCACACTGGATAAAATGACTTGAGGTCACCTGGAGAGCCTTAGCGTAGTTCTTTTCTGGTCTCACTAGGTGAGACAAGATTGAAGGACCTAGGTCAGAAAACAGAAACCCACCTGAACTAAACAAAGCCTTGTGGGAGAGCGATATAGTCCAGCAGCCATGGTAAGGTTTCTATTCCCAGGGAGAGAGTGGAGAGGCAACTGACGACGAGATGGTGACCCGCAAGGCCAAGATGTACAGGGAGTGTCGAAGCCGGAGCGGTTCTGACCCCCAGGACGTGAACGAGCAAGAAGAGTTGGGTAATGCACTGTGCTCACATCTGAACCTTTTCGTTTTACTTTTATGGGAAAAAAAAAAAAAACAAACAGATTTGGCTTTTTGCTGTGATTTTTATTTGATATTATGGGAATTCCTTTTTTTACATCTCTTTAAAAACTTTTTGTGTGTGCACACACGGCCTCTCCAGAGGCCAGAAGAAGGCACCAGATCCCCTGGAGCTGGAGTTACAGGCCGTTATGAAATGCCTGATGTTGGGTGCTAGAAATGGAACTTGAGTCCCCTGTAAGACCTGCAAGTGCTCCTAATTTCTGAGCCACCTCTTAAGCCCCTGCTGGGACTCCTTCATCCTGAGAATTACTTGTCTTGATGAGATGTAAAACCTGAGAGGCATTTCTACAAGCACACTCTACTTGAAGGAAAATCCTCCTTAACTTGCCATTACTGGTAGATAATATTAGTTATCCAGGGTACAACTGACTGGGTATTAGTGCTTTTAAAAATATGCCTGGATACTGCACGTACTGGCTTTGTGGAAGCCTAGGCAGTTTGGATGCTCACCTTACTAGACCTGGATGGAGGTGTGTGTGGGGGGGGTCCTTGGACTTCCCACAGGGCAGGGAATCCTGATTGCTCTTTGGGCTGACGAGGGAAGGGGACTTGATCGGGGGAGGGGGAGGGAAATGGGAGGCAGTGGAGGGGAGGAGGCAGAAATCTAAATAAATATGCCTGGATGTCACAACCACGCCCATGATCGAGTCATTTCTATAGTCTTTGCCGAGGCCTTGGGCATCTGTGTAGTTTTTTAAGCTCCCAGGTTAACTTGTAGCCAGCTGAGAACCCACCAGATTAGCCCATCCATCAAAGTATTCAGATGTTTCTTATATAAAACTCAGTTGTGTGGAAAGTGGGCGCTAAGTCATCACCTCTTTTTTTTTCTTCATCCCTGCAGAAGCCAATGTCATCACTAACCCTCCCAACCCCCTCCATTCTAGAAGAGCTCACTCTTTGACCACGGCTGGATCCCCCAACTCGGCTACCGGGATGTCATCTCCCATCAGGCCAGTCTCCTCCCCTGTGCTGTCTTCTTCAAACAAGAGTCCGTCCAGGTGGGGCCTTACCATGATGAAACGGGGAATCCCCATGTCACCCCAGCTGTGCCCATCTCTAGTTCTAACTCATAGTTAAACTGAAAAAAAAAAAAAACCCTAATTGAAAATGATTCTGACTTTCCTGATTCTGTCATCATAGTTTCTCATACTGCTATCGTCCCTACTCACTGTTGGAGAGAGCAGTTCTTCCGAGGTCCGAGGAAGTAATAAAAAGCCAAGCAGTGATTCTCTAGGTCAGCTCCATCTAGTTGGCTAGCCACTGATCACCTAGAGGCCTTTAACATCAAGCTTCAATTATTCAAAATGAAATTAAATTGGACAATCCGTTCCTGGATCACATCTTAATTGCACCCCAGGTGGCTAAAGGCTCCTGAGCTGACCCCTGAAGCTAAAGAACATGGATGTCACTGCAGCACACTCTATCGGGTAGTCCCATTCAAGGGAACAATGAAGTGAGTGTCCGCCGCCGGACCTTGCTGATAGTGAAACACAAGTCACGCTTTTTGACTTGCGGTAGAAGTTATGCTTGCCTGGAGAAATAAGTGCAAGTATTGCAATGGGTTAGATATCTTTACCTAAACCCAAAGCTGGGTTTGTTGCAAATGATGGTATAAGGACCAGAGACTTTTAAAAAACCTCTGCCTTTGCTGATCATGACAGCGCTTGTCTTTTAATCTTAGCTGTTGAGAGGTAGGATGACCTCTGTGAATTGGAGGCTAGGCTGGCCTGCATAGTTAGTACCAGGCCTGCCTGAGCTGCACAGTGAGACCCCGTCTCAAAAACAAACAAACAAAATCTACATCTTAGAACCAGGAGTAATAATAAGATGAAAAGGGACGAAAGAGAGCCGAGATGCCACTCCATACAGAGCAGCTAAGGAAATGCGGAAGATCCAGGCAGAACCAATGGAAAGCAGGTCCTGCTCCCTGTGCCACAAAGGCTCAGCAGACAGACATTGGCTTTGGAAGCGTTCGTTTCAGCACACACTGTGCACATGTGCACAGACGCAGACACGTCCTAATTGCTCTCATGAGTCATGCTATTGGTAAGAACTCCACGGTAAATTCTCTTCTAAAGGGACGAGTTCCCTCACACTCTGAGTGACAATCTTTATCTTTAGCCTTTGTGCCTTCAGTCCCACAGTTAGTAAAGATGGGCCAAAGGCTGGACGGCCCTCTTTATTGCTCTTGAAACTGTTCTATAAATTCAGATTTATAGTAAAACTGAAAATAGTTTATCCTTTATACTTTCAGCCCATGCTGGAACCTAAATACATAAAATATATAAAATAGTGTATTTGCCTTTTATTTAAGTCACTTGTGAGCAGAGAAAGGCAGAGAAGAGTGATAAAGGGAAGTCTTTTGGAGGAGAAACTAGCTCACATACCAGGTCTAAAGTGAAAGGCTCAGTCCCAGGGTGCAGGGCCAGTCTGTACTTACAATTTTAGGATGGAAGGAAGGAAGGAAGTAGAAGTAACACCAGCCTAAATTGTGTTTAAGGACAAAGAGAGACTGAGCCCCTTGAGACAGAGAGACAGCCCCATAGCTGAGGGTGGAACTGGAAAAGAGGAAGACAGGAAACTCACTCATGTAATTAATTGCAGTGTGTTTCAATGATAAAGAACTATTCATGTCTTCCTGAACTTGTACCCTAAGCTGCCCGCACCCAGCTGGAAATCCTTCCGTTTGTGGTGCTCTCCCACCCAGAGAGGTGACCGGCAGATCCTAACTCTCAATATTTTCAGTGCATGAACACTGGGAGCAGAATTAAAAGTAGACTCACTGCTCGGTGCTTTTGTATTTTCTTACAAATTAACACTTAAAATATTCCCCTGCACTCCCCCAAATCTAAGCCTTCCTCACAAAAAATAAAAAAGAGAAAGAGATATTACGTTAATTGATTTGACTTAAAACCATCATCAAAACATTTCTTCTACTACTTTGAGTAATCCACACAGAAAATAAAGAGTGTGGTAAAATGGCCAGACTGCATATTTGCCTGAGAGCGATGATATTTTTATGGTGAATGGATGCAGCCTTGGAAGAAGGTGCAGAGGGGCTCCGAGGCGGGGTTGGCTTCTTTCCATTCTTAATATTTTTCTGACTCACATTTTCCATTAATATTAAAAGCTTTTCCCTGTTTTCATTGAAGAACTGGTTAAAAAAGGAAAAAGAAAGACACTGGCGCATTTCAAAACTTGCCTCCTGGATGTGTTTGCATAGTTTAGAATACAGAGAAGAACATGAACGATTTCCCACAAATTACGAACGAGGAATTTGGGGATCCTTTTTTTTTTAACATGACTTTTCCCTAGACACACTGAATTTGGGAGATTCCCCCCGATTTATCGATTTGTGCTTGAATATTAGCCCCACTGTTTTGTCCCAACTGAGTAAACGAGGAACACCGTTACCGGTACATCTTTATTACCTGTGAGATGATGTTGATTAAGGGAAATAAAAGGAGTCTGGGATATAGTATCATTTCCCTTCTTGTTCAGATTGCCGTCAGAGACTGTGGAGGCAGAATGACTCGGAGTATGCACTTTCCAGTGACAGCCATGTTTCTCCGCAGTGCTTGGAGCAGCAGCAGCTGGCATGGGCGGATCAAAGGCGGGATGAAGGGTTTCCAGAGCTTTATGGTTTCAGACAGTAACATGAGCTTCATTGAATTCGTCGAGCTGTTCAAATCATTCAGGTAGGACGCGGGCTTCCTTCTCACTCTTTCTCCAGCCCACACCGAGATGACAGCTCTAAATGGGAGATGTTCTCTCTTCTCCTTTCAGCGTAAGGAGCCGCAAGGACCTGAAGGACATTTTTGACATCTACTCTGTGCCCTGCAATCGGTCTGCCTCTGAGTCAGCCCCCCTGTACACCAACCTGACCATTGAAGAAAACACCAATGACCTTCAGCCTGACCTAGGTTGGTCTAACAATTTAGGACTTCCCTTTGGGAGCTTTCTCTTCAAAAACCAAGGTGGAAGATTCAGTGACACACACGTTCAGCCTGTTACTCACGGTTTGCCATTACCTGGAGTTCTTTGAAAGACTGAGAGTTGTTTCCAAGGTCATTTGACAGTAAGGGGTAGGCAGGAACTGTAAGAAATCCATTGTCACATGATTCTTTTGGCACTTAGTTGAAACTGGGGTGTTTAACAAAGAATGCCTTCTTTCTGGTCATTCTGACAACCTTGCTTCCTTTCCCAACCATTTCCAAATGTCTATAAAGTTTGGACTGGGTCTTAACTGAGAAACACCAGTATCTATGCTACCCATAGGTAAGTGCTTACTCAGGCCCAAGGAGTGATTGTGTGTCCTTTGTCAAAGGGAGTCTTTGGTCACCTCAACATAGCACTCCTGTCTGAACATCAAGGATGTTTTTCCTTCTTTGTAAACCAAAATTCCCCCTTTATCCTACTTATACCATATAGTCACCCATAAATTTTTAAGCCTATCATTTTTCTCCTAAATTCTTGACAGAACTATAACCACTAAAGAGTGCACACACATGAGTGTGCTTATACGCATACATACACACACACTACCCTTTTTCGTGTACTTACTTCATAATTACTTATAAATTTATATTGTCTTTATTAACTATTGTAGAGCTTGCAAAACATGCATACCTACCAACTAACCTCAAGTAATTACGTCTTTTAAATCATCACTTTTTATCATATAGACCCCTTATAGGTGTGTGGAAAATGGGAAGAAATCATAGCCTTCCCATACACTGGCCCCCTGCACACCTGTGTGGATATCTGGGCACACAAACTTTCCCTGTTTGTGATGCCCTGCACTAGTAAAATTCAGTCATTACAATCCGGTCACTATCAATCCATACTGTGGCTGGAATCTGTGGTTTTTTTTAAGAGTTGTACACTCCGTGGGTTCTACGGACAGTGACATGTATACACGGCAGTAGTAGGCAGAACAGCTTTGCCGCCCTGACAATCTCTGTCCGACCTTTTCAGCTTCTCCTCCTCCCCTGAAAGCCCCTGGCTGTCACCAGTTTTCTTACTATTCCATAACTGTGCTTTTGCCAGGATATAACATACCCCTGGAATCCAACAGCATGTGGTCTTTTAGGGTAACTTTTTTTTTCCACTGGGCAATGTGCATTTACATTGCTCTCTCTTTTTTCAAGTCAATGGCTAATTTGTTTTTAAATTGAACAATATTCCATTGTGTAGATATGCTGTTATCAACATTTGTATGCATGTAGGTATGTTTTATAATCTTTTGGTTAAGTACCTAGAAGTGCTAGATTCTATGGTAAGCCTCTGTATCGCTTTGAAAGAAATTGCCACATTGTCTTCCCAAATGGCTAAAATTGAAATAACCAGCCCTGCCAAGTTTCTCCAAATGGGGAGCAATGAGACACTTAGAACACTTCTGGTTAAAATGTAAAATGACAGTGGTGGCTTCTTGTTGAACTAAACATACTCTTTACATAGAATTTAACTCTTTGACCATTCGCCAAAATTAATTTTATTTTTTTTGTTCTTCTACATATTATACTTATTGTTCAAGAGTTTCTATTACCAAAATAAATTTTAAAATGATATTGATGCAAAATCTACATATAGATGTTCATAATTACAAATTTAGAAAATACAGAAAAGCTTTATGAGTGTGTTTCTTTGGTCTCTACAAAAAAAAAAAAAAAAAAAAAAAGCAGTTATTCTCAAAACAAAACCAAAACCTGGCCGGAAAGATGTTGTAGAGTTAAAAAAATATTGCTGACCTTCCAGAGAACCCAAGCTCAGTATCCAGTACCCATATCACATGGTTCATGTAGCTCTAGGCCTAAGGGCTCTGACACCCTAGCCTCCAAGGGCCCCTGCCCTCACATGTACATACCCGCCCACAAACACACGTGCACATAGTTTTAAATCTTTTTTTTTTAATCTGAATTTGGGCTAGATGTCATAGTGCACAACTTTAATCCCAGCACTCAAGAGGCAGAAGCAGGTGGATCTCTGTGAGTCTGAGGCCAGCCTGGTCTACATAGTGACTTCCAAGCTAAGCATCTTTCTAGCCCCTGGGTTCTTTTATTTATCCATTGATTCGTTTTTGTTTTGCTGGTTTTGGGAAGCCAGCAGCACACACTGACTCTGGCACCTTATTTAACAGATTAGGGCTTCACCAGGGCATTGGCTCTGTAATGTCGTTATCTCCAGGTGAACTCTGTCAAAGGGCCTCTGGATAATCAATTGCTGCGGGTGGCTGTGTTTCAGATTTGCTGACCAGAAACGTCTCAGACTTGGGGCTGTTCATTAAGAGTAAACAGCAGCTTTCCGACAACCAGAGGCAGATATCCGATGCCATTGCAGCTGCCAGCATTGTGACCAACGGCACTGGGATTGAGAGCACATCCCTGGGCATATTCGGGGTTGGCATACTCCAGCTCAATGATTTCCTGGTGAATTGCCAAGGAGAACACTGCACGTACGACGAAATTCTCAGCATCATCCAGGTACCATGTGTAGGGCACGTCTCTGACTGATCTCATTTGATGCTAAGCGTTTTCTTCTGTTTACACTTGTTCCCAAAGCCTTCTTTCTGATCTGGGGTCCAAATAGAGTTTCTTTCGATCCATAGGTATTCTTCTTTATCATATAATTAACATGGGTCCTAGGGCATCTCTGATGCAATGACAATTACAAAGAATTTGTGCCCTAGTCCTTCTTGCTGTTCTAACACAGGCAACAGTCTATATTTTCAGCCTGTCACTTCACACCTAATTTTTAGCTCCCACTGCAATCTGTGTGCAAGAGCTGGGAAGACAGTACTGGATAAATGTTCATTCTTCTGTGCATCTTACATTCTGGTCTATAAGGTAAACAATAAGAAATACGTAATTTCAAGAATAAGTTTGTTTTTATTTGGGGCTGGAGAGATGGCTCAGAGGTTAAGAGCATTGCCTGCTCTTCCAAAGGTCCTGAGTTCAATTCCCAGCAACCACATGGTGGCTCATAACCATCTGTAATGGGGTCTGGTGCTCTCTTCTGGCCAGCAGGCATATACACAGACAGAATATTGTATACATAATAAATAAATATTTAAAAAAAAAAGTTTGTTTTTATTTTTTTCAAATTGAGCAGGGTAGGGATAGCAGGAAGGCTAAGCTGGAGAGGGCATTTGGGCTGAGCTCTGAGTGAGTTAAGTCCTTTGAAGTTCTGAGGGAAGAGGGTTCTCAGAGAAACATAAGCACCCAGCTCAAACCCTGGGGTAGGAGCGAACTGGGGACTTATGAAGAGCATCAAAAAAAAAAAAAAAAACTAGTTTAGTCAGAGACCGGCAGGACTGGCAGATGTGATTTCGGGCAGGTATCCAAAGACCAGCTCATCTAGGGCTTTTAGACCACAGAACGGATGGAGGTTGTCCGTGTGAAACGGGAAGCTTGGGGAAAGTTTAAGCAGGAGGGTGCATGATTTATGCTCCAAGAGGTCACTGTGAGCCCACTTGGGAATAAACTGTGCTGATGAAGGATGGGGACTGGTGAGCGGTGGAAACTGCCCCCGGAGCCTAGGCAAGAGAAGGTAGCAGTTTAGCAGGTGGCATCTATAGGGAGTGAAACTTTACTGTGGCAGGGTCATACACAGCAGAATGAGGTTAGTCTTCTGGTTGGGAATCCATGGAGTAGCTGGGTAACCTTTAGATTTAACCGCTAAAGATGCTAAAACTGGGGGTGCACTGTGGCTCAGTTGAGCGCATGTTTGGTAGGGGGTGCGCCAAAAGAATCAGCTCTTCCTCCCCCCCACTGCTGGTACATAGCTGCCATTATTATCCTCATCTTCACCTCATTAATACACAGTGGTTTAGAACAAATCAGCCTTATTCTTTTCTCTTGCTCCCTTTTTTCTCTTAAATAAATATGCTTGGTATAATAAACTCCCATATAATAAATATTTTCTTTTGGACTAAAAACTACATCTTACCACTACATAACTAAATTAGTTCAAATATTTGGTTTAGATGTTTCCTAATGAAAACAGAACAGCTTTTTTTTAAAAAAAAAAAAAAATGATGTGGTGTTATTTCCCCCTTCTTAGTTTTCTTTACCTAAAACATGCCTTTATTTCAATCCCTTGCAGAAATTCGAGCCTAGCGTCAGCATGTGTCATCAGGGCCTAATGTCGTTTGAAGGGTTTGCAAGGTAACTCTTCAGATCCCCTTTGCGCAGCATTTAAGGGCACAGACTGCCCTTGCGCAGCCTTCAGACAATGTGTCTCATCCAGGTTTCTGATGGATAAAGACAATTTCGCCTCAAGAAATGACGAATCACAGGAGAGCAAGAAAGAGCTGCAGCTACCCCTCTCGTACTATTACATTGAATCTTCACACAACACCTACCTCACAGGCCATCAGCTCAAGGGAGAGTCCTCTGTGGAGCTCTACAGCCAGGTACGGAGAGAGGGTGCTGATGGCGTGTGGCCGTCATGAGGCTTTCTTATCATGTAGCCCCCAAGTCACAAAAACTCACCCCCAGACTCCTTTGGAGAGCTTGTAATCTGTGCTGTGAAATCCGAACCGCTGTCACGTGTGGGGGAACAGGCTATACACACGGGGGATCTTTTCTTTGCTTCTTCCTGCCGTTTGTTTGTTTGTTTGTTTGTTTGTTTGTTTGTTTGTTTTTCCCTCTGTCTAGACTTACCCTTCATAGTAGGCAAAGGAAAAAGAAAGCATTTGTTTGAGACTCACAGCTTTTAGATCTTAGTCAGATCCACTCCTACTAAAATTAAATTTTCCCATGGGAAAGCTATCCAATCATTTCACTAAATGCTAAATAAATCCATATATTGCGGTGGGAAAGCATAGTAGAAATGCAACCTTCTTGCAGAGTTAATCCCAAAATGTTGTTTGTTTTGTTTTGCTTTGCAATTTGTTAGACAATCAACCCATCCCTATGGCAACCAACTAGAGAAAAAGCTGCACAGACTGGAGGCACTTTCCTGCAGGCTGAAATTCATGGGAACACTCTGGGAACCAGTGGGCTTCCTGGAGTGGGAAAAGCACATCCTTTGACCTGACCAGCCAGCTCTCGGTCATTTACATGCCTGTCTCTGTTACACTGCCCGCAGCTTCCTCCTCCAGTGTCTCTTTTCTCAACTCCTCCCAGAGGTCAGAAAAGAGCCAGGTTAGGCCCAGGGAATGGAAGCGTGTGGTTCTATGCTGGTGGATGCGAGTTTGGAAACTGTGATTACATTGTGCTCGCACAACCCCAGCCAGCAGCAGTGAGGTTCCTTTGTTCTCCAGATTAGTCCAGTATTCATGCTATAGACTATGACACAGTTTTTCATAGAATGTGTGTTTTACTCTCCGAATTCTAAGGAATCTTTATAATGAAATGGAAATGTGCTCTTAGTGTAGTGGCTTCAGCACGGGACTCTGTCAGGGGCGCTCAGCTGCTTGTACTGAGATGACAAAGCCGCAGCTAGAAGGCTCTGTACCCTGGCAAGCGTACCGGCCAGTCTTCTGTGTGCTTCACATGTTGGCCATTTATTTGCACAAAGGTCTCCAAAGTCAAAAAAATGTTTGTGGATCCAGTGAGCTGGCTCAGTGAGTTAAGACACTTGCCACCAAACCTTATGACAGAGTTCAGACCCTGGAACCCACAAGGTGGAAGGAAAGAACTCCTGCAAATTGTCCTCTGACCTCCATACATGCCATGACGTTCATATGTGCGCACACACACACACACACTCACAAATCAGTTAATAAATAAATGTAAATTGTAAAGTTTAAAATCCATTGTTCTGTGGCTAATATATGTGTGTATATCTTCATATCTAAAATGTTCTCTATATTTTATATGTACATACACATGACATATTCATAGTTATATCTATATCTATGTATATAGTGGAATTTGGGGGGTCACTTACATATGCTATCATATCACCTGCAAATAGCAATACTTTGATTTCTTCCTTTGCAACTTGTGTCCCCTTGATCTTCTTCATTTGCCTTATGCTCCGGCTAGAACTTCAAGTACTATACCGAATAGATATGGAGAGACTGGCAAACCTTGTTTTGTTCATGATTTTAGTGAAACTGCTTTGAATTGCTCTGTTTTACTTGATGTTGGCTATGGGCTTGCTGTAAACTGTCCCTTGCATCCCTAACCTCTCCAGGACTTTTATCACAAAGAGGTGTTGAATTTTGTCAATGACATTTACTGTATATAATGAGATGATCATGTGAATTTTTCTTTCATGTGTTTATATGGTAGATTGCATTTACTGATTTTCATATATTAAAACATCTGTGTATCTCGGGGATAAAGCCTACTTGCTCATGATGGTTGATCTTTTTGATACATTCTTGGGTTCAGTTTGCAAGTACATTATTGAGCATTTTTGCATCTGTGTTCATGAGGGAAATTCTCTATGGTCTATAATTATTTTTCTTTGTTGAGCTTTTATGTGGTTTGGGTATCAGGGTGACTGTGGTCTCATGAGATGAAATGGGCAATGTCCCTTCTGTTTCTATTTTGTGGACTATTTTGAGGAGTGTTGGTGTTAACTATTCTTTGAAAATCTGGTAGAATTCTGTGCTAAAACTGTCTGACCCTGGCTTTTTCTGGGGTGGGGGAGACTTTTAATGATTACTTCTATTTCAATAGGGGTTACAGGTCCACTTAAATTGTTTATCTGATCTTGATCAGACTTTGGTAACTATCAAGAAAATTATTCATGTATTTTAGATTTTCCAATTTGATGGAGTACAGGTTTTTAAAAATATGTCCTTAGGATTCTCCAGGTTTCCTTGGTGTCTGTTGTTATGTCCTCCTTTTCATTTCTGATTTTTTTTTTAATCTGAATATTCTCTCTCCATCTTCTGGTTAGTTTGAATATGGGTTTTTCTATCTTGGTTTTCTTAATGAACAAACTCTCTGTTTCATTGAATCTTGTATTGTTCTCCTTGTTTCTATTTTATTGATTTCAGCCCTGAGTTTAAGTATTTCCTGCAGTTTACTCCTCTTGGGTGAGCTTGCTTCTTTTTGTTCTAGAGCTTTCAGGTGTGCTGTTAAGTCGCTAGTGTGGAATCTCTCCAATTTCTTCATGTGGGCACCTGGTGCTATGAACTTTCCTCTTAGCGCTGCCTTTTTGTGTCTCATAAGTTTGGGTAGTCATTTTCATTAAATTCTAGAAAGTCTTTAATTTCTTTATTTCTGTCTTGATCCATTTTCATTCAGTAGAGAGTTGTTCCAATATCCATGAGTCTGTAAACTTTCTGTTGTTTCTATTTTTGATATCCAATGTTAATCTATGGTCGTCTGATATGATACAGGAAGTTATTTCAGTTTTCTTGTATCTGTTGAGACTTGCTTTGTGTTTAAACATGGTCAGTTTGGAGAAAGTTCCATGAGGTATTGAGAAGAAAGTACTTCTTTTGTTTTGGGTGGAATAATCTGTAAATATTTGTTAGGTTTGTTTGGTTTGTAATATCTGTTTGCTCCAGTATTTCTCTGTTTAGCTTTTGTCTGGATGACCTGTCCATTGGTTACAGTGGGTATTGAAATCCCCACTGTCAATGCTTGAAAGTCAGTGTGTGATTTGAGCTGTAGTAGTGCTTATTTTACAAACTTGGGTGCCTTGTGTTTGGGGCATAGATGTTAACAACTGAGCTGTCATCTTGGTGAAACTTTCCTCTGTACTTCATGTTCGAAATCCTAAATTTTTCAGTTCCTGAACTCCCTCAGTTTGAGTTGTTGTTTTTTTTTTTAAAAAAAAAAAAAAAAAAAAAAACTCTATTTCTAATTTCAGGTCTTAAACAGTTTTACTTATTTTTTTACATTGTTTTTGTATATTTTCCTGGCTTTCTTTAAGGAATTCATTAATTTCCTCCTTAAGGACCTCCATAATCTTCATTAAATTGGTTTTAAGGTTTATATTTTTCTTATGCCTCAGCTTCTGAATATTGGAGTATTCAGAACCTGCCGTGGCAGGTTAGCTAGGCCATAGCGGGGACATGTCACCCCGACTGTAATTGATTGTGTTTTTATGCTGGCGCCTAAGAATCTCGGTGTGAGCTGCTGATAGATCTAGGTGCTGATTTCTGAGTTTGTCTTTATTCAGTGGGTGGTTTATTCCTTGGTTTCTGTTTCTCCTCTGGATTTTTAAAGCCTGTGATTGCCTATTTTCCTGGTCTGTTCAGCTGGTGTGTTCACAGGGAATGCCTGCTGGTGTGGGAGGCAGGGTAGCTGGGATGAGTTGGGGAAGGAAGGCTGGAGGGAGATCTTCCGATCCCTTGGGGACTGGGACACAGAGGAAAGGGAGACTGCAGCAGGTTTCCAGCAACAGAGCTGGATGAGACTGAGGTGATTAGATTTCAGGAGCTGTAGGAGAGGTGTGGCTTTGCCTGAAGTCTACTTGTTCCCGCCGCCGTGGGAAGAGCAGCCCTTGGGATAGCAGGAGGTGCCTGCTGGAGTTGGGGTCTGGGACAAAGCAACAAGTTGGGGAAGGAAGGTTAGGAGGAGATGGTTTATGGGATTCATAGGAGAGGTGGGCAGGGATGCGGGAAAGCTGCAGCTGGCATTCTGTTGCAGTGCTAGGGAGGAGACTGGGGGATTAGATCTGGTGGAACAGAGAGAGAGGAGAAGGGCTGTGGCTTACTGCTGGAGTTGCTGGAGTGAGGGGGTGGAGGTTAGAAAGGGGTGGTCTGTGGCCTCCACAGGAGATGCGGGCACTGGGGAAGGAAGAGTGCAGCTGGTGTTCAGTTGCAGCATTAGGGACAAGTCTGGGGGATTGCATGTGGAAGAACACGGCGGGGGGTGGGGGGAGCCTTTAATTTTAAGATATTTCATTTCAAAGAACGAAAGATACTTTTAAAAAGAAAAGAGAGAGAGATGACATGTTCTTACACCCCCTTTACATTCCAACAGTCTTCATTTCTGGTAAACACTTTTTTCACATTGATTGGTTCTCTCCATCCCTGAGCCCGTATTAATTATGATCTTTGACCCAAAAATGCCAATTATCTGTTTCTACTTAATACCCATCTTCTTTATCCATAAGTGCAAATGCTGACTGATGTGAACTGTGTGCTTGGTTCAGTTTGAAGCTTTATCTCCTGGTGCTCATCATCTGGGTGGATTCCTTCATTGGTCACACAGGTCCTCTTGCAAGGATGCAGGAGCATAGAGCTGGACTGCTGGGATGGAGATGACGGCATGCCCATTATTTATCATGGACATACACTGACAACCAAGATCCCCTTCAAGGTAATGCTTCCCATCAGATCTCAGGGACATTATCTTCATTAAGTAAATCACTCTACAAATTACACCTTAAGTTCTTGTGATAGCTCTGAAAGACCTTCAGAGTGTTTGCGATACTGTGGGGGGTGTGAACGGGTCTGTTCTTTCTGGGATTTGATCAAGAACTCCTCGCCAGGTGGTGGTGGGACACACCATTAATCCCAGCACTCAGGAGGCAGAGACAGGTGTATCTCTTCATGGCCAGCCTAATCTACTCATATTAAAAGATATGGTGTATGTCATATTGTTACAAATACAGTATTAACTGTTTCAATGTGTCCTGGGCTTTATTATATTGTATGCTATAACAAAAACAATGTCTCTTACTAGGTCCAGAACAGCTGGAATTGTTATACAGAGAAACCCTGTCTCAAAAAAACAAAAACCAAACCAAACAAAATAAAAAAGCTATTATGAAATTCCCTATGTAACTATAGTAACAACTGTTACCTCATGTTGGTACATAATAACATTGTTGCTATTTATTTTCACATGATATAATGATAAAGACAGAGACTGTTCTCTTCATAGAGAAATTAAAGGCCAGTTATTCTGCTCTCTTGGCTGACAAAGGAAATTATCATGAACATGTCCTGATGTCAGGAGATGATTAAGTAATCACCATTAGAAAGTAATCACCATTAGAAAGTAACAAGAACCAGTTCCATCTGGGAAGATGGATTATCTTGGACAATTGGCCTTATTGGATTATTTTATATTCTACATAGCTTATTAGTTTAGCTATGCAGTTGCTCCTCCCTCAGAAGGTCTTAAGCTACTTAACATCATTTTTCTCTGAGCTAGAGCAAGGTTGGGAAGGAATATTACCATTATATGGGGTAGTAGATAAAATATATATTTTTCAACTCATTTTCTATTTATCATTCATAAAGCTGTATTTTGGTGAAGGTTTATGTTTATCATTAAAAGTTATGGTGTATGCCATATTGCTACAAATACAGTTTTAACTGTTTCAGTGTGTCTCTGGCTTTATTATATTGTATGCTTTTAACAAAAACAATGTCTTAAGGTATTCTTTCTTGATATGTACTAGGTCTTTTTTTCAGTTCAGCATAGTAACAGCTGTTACTTGTAATATAGAAACAAGGCTCAATATGTGATGTTTTTATACAAAACATCCTAGTCTTTTGTTTAATGTTTGTAAATTTAGCTATGGGTTCTCAATCTATGGACTCAACCATACAACTATATGTATGTATATGTTTGTGTGTATATATATATATATATGTATATATATCCAAAAGTGGGGTAAAATTATGTCTGTAATGAATTTGTACACATTTTTTTCTTGTCATTATTTGGAAATAGTATGTTCACATTATACTGGGGATTCTACATATATAGGGATTATTTGAAGTACATAGGAAGATATATTTATAAAGATTATAAGTAAATATTATGCCATTTTTATATGAGATCTGAGTATCATATAGATTCCAGTATCTGCAGAGGTACTGGAATTAATCTCCCACAGATTTAGAGAGGCACCTATACTTTTGAAAAGATAAAAACTGCTTTTGCCCAGAATCTATGGAATGCGACAATTAAGACACTTTCTGTGGCTCAGTCCCAACTGTCTGACTACCCTGAACAGACACCTGACTCTAAGGAGCTGTCTGGCTCTTACAGGAAGTGGTGGAAGCCATCGATCGCAGTGCCTTCATCACCTCTGACCTCCCAATTATCATATCCATTGAGAACCACTGCTCATTGCCTCAACAACGAAAGATGGCAGAAATCTTCAAGGTGAGCTTCCTCCAAGACACTATTGTCTTTCAGTTGGTGGTGGTATCTATACAGGACAGATGTGGACCACAACACAGCTGGACTTTAGCCATGAGGCATATTCTGTAAAGACCTGAAAAACTGGCATTGCTCAGAGAGCTTAGGCTTTTTTCTAGAATGGTCCCTCTTTTCAATATAGGTATTGTTTTCTGGTTTCCTGACCCTTCCCAGGAAGCCTCAGGAGGTGAGGGTAGACAGCTCTCCAAAATGTCACCTGGCAATTGTATGTGGAAAAACTGAAACTGTTTCCAGGAAAGTCACATATTCTTGTGACCCACACTGGATTATAGAGATCCAAGTTAGCAAGTCAGACTGTTCAGAACACTTTCTGTGTTAATAGTAAACTTCTTTATACAAGGGAAACGTAATGCAGACAGTTAAGGAGCAGATTATTCCACAAGACACCCCCCTTCTCCAGTGGGAGAAGCACTTGTAGAAATGGAGCTCTCACAAAAGGAGCACTAACAGAAATGTCCTCCAATATGAATATCAGCAACACCTTGGCTTTTCATATTGCTTTAGCCTGCACTTGGAAATTTTTGGTTTTGCTTATTTAAAAATAGCTAGAAATAAAAATCGCCATATTTTCTATTCTTATCTTGAATGATCACCCTGTGTCTACCTTCCACCCATGATCTCCTTAAGAGAGACAACCTTCTTTGGAGACCAGTGCTCATAAGTCCTTATGAAAATGGTATCTATTTTTCATCCATTGTTGGAACAAATCCTCCCTGTTGCCTCTTGTCTCTTCTGTTCACAGAGAACTAAACCATATTTTGCAAAACCACAGCCACTCATCAAATTTCTGCTTGCTTTCTTCTTTAATGCATTAGACTCTGGAACATTTTCCTAAGTCATCACAGCTGGCTCCCTCTACAGTCTGGCCTAGGCCTTCCCCCTTGCCCTGAACACATCCCCCTTCCTTCCGGCAGGAAACTGCCAGGAGAATAAACAACCTCTTCTTAGTTCCTTTTCCTGGGGTTTCTCAAACAGCTAACTAAAATGAGCTATCCAGTACATTTAGGGGATGTAAATGTATTTATCAAGTAGCGGTAGACAGCGTTGATGGTGTGTTTCCCTTTGTGCTTTGTAGAGTGTGTTTGGAGAAAAGCTGGTGGCTAAATTCCTATTCGAGACCGATTTCTCAGACGACCCAATGCTTCCCTCACCTGACCAACTTAGGAGGAAAGTGCTTCTTAAAAACAAGAAGCTAAAGGCCCATCAGACACCAGTTGACATCCTAAAACAAAAGGTAATCCTCCCTGGTTAAGCAAGTTAGGAGTCTGCCATGGGCTTGGGACAAGGGAATCAATGTCATTTAGACTTTTCAAATGATTTGCTGCATAGCTATGAACCTTGAGATCCTTTAACTGATACACTTGATTTAGGGAGTTCTAATTCATACACCGATAGATTCTCTCCTCCCACTAACCACAAGTTTTATTTTGTGAATTGTACCCATGTAAAATGTTCCTCCGTTGTTTAATTCGTTCTAAGCGGGTTGATGTGTGACTCCTGCCTCAGCCTCTTGAATATTGAACTTGAAGGTGTGTGCTCCCATGCTTACCTATACATTCCTAAGAATGTTAAAAATCTTATCACAAGTTAAAACATTTATAGGATATAATTCCTATATCCTGAAGGCCAGCAAGAGTTGTGCCACCAGTCACCTTCAGGAGCCAGGCGGGAAGACCAGTGGAAGAAGATGACAGATGGAAGGACTGAGGACAGCGTGCATGCCCCTGCAATTGAACAGCCCCAATCAAATTATTTTAAAAGAATTGAAAATATTAACTCTATTGAGCACCCGTGGTGTGTCCATGTAATTCTAGCTACTAAGAAAGCTGGGACAGAATGGTTGCTTCAGCCCAAGAACTGGGGATTAACCTGAGAAACACAGTGAGACCCTTGTCTCTTTTGAAAAGAAAGGTATCCTACTAGCCCAGTGGTTCTCAACCTGTGGGTCGACCCCTTTGGCAAACTTCTCTTTCCAAAAAAAAAAAAAAAGAAAAGAAAAGAAAAGAAAAAATTGTATTACAATTCATCACAGTAGTAAAATTGCAGTTATGAAGTAGCAACAAAAGTAATTTTATAATCGAGGTCACCACGACATGAAGAACTGCTTTAAAGGGTCACAGCATTAGGAGGGTTGAGAACCACTGCACAAGCCAGATGACTCTGTTTTGGAGATGAAGCTCCCCAAGGTCTGAAAGCTTCAGACCTTCTCTATGAGCATCTCACTCTAAGGCTTCTCCAGGAGGCTGGCATTTACTTCAGCCCCGAAAGCTGTAAGAACTGCACATGGACTTTGTAGTGAAATTTTTTAACTAAGGTGTTAGCATGTGTCTATGTACTAACTGGCCTGCCTTAAATGCCCGGGACCGGCCTCCCAGCAGGGGATGCTGTTGCTTCCAGAACACTGTTCCAGAAGACAATTTCCTTTCCTCCTCCTCTTCCTTCTTCTCAATTTTTGTTTGTTTTACATTTTACTTTATTTAAAAAAAAAATGGGGAAAAAAGGAGAAAGGAGCATAGGAGTAGATTAGAAGCAGCGGTTCATATAGAATGATTACCAAGTACACTGTGACCTAGATCATCATAAATGGTATGTGTATAAAAGGAAATCTGAGAGAATGCTGCATACTGTTCCAGTGAAGGAGGGAGGGAGGAAGGGGGAGGGGACGGGGTAAAATGCAAAATGATGCACTGGCGATCAAGACGCCTTTAGCATGTTTAAAGAAGGTTGTGGAGTCCTGGTTCTGAGTTGTGTTTGGCTAAGCTGCTGTTCCCGGGCTTGCCTTGCATTTTGTGGCTAAGCTTTCAGTTTTTCCATGCTGGCCATTAACACCCACAAACCTCCCTAAACCCACTTTGAGAAATCTAAGCCTAGCCAGTGAGCATTTAATAATCTAGGCCAGCACTGTAGAATATTTTATCTAGATGTGGACACAGCTTCCACTGTATCTTCCCTATTTGTACATTTTTATTATAAAGATAATACAACCACATTTCTTTTTTAAAAATTAGGGAATATGAGATGATAAGGTGCCTAAGCATGTAAAAGCATATGCAATCAATCAGGACAACCTGAGTCCATTTCCCTGAACCCATATGGTGGAAGGAGAGAACCAACTCCCTGGAGTGGTTCTTTGAACTCCATACATGCGGTAGCATAAATTCACACACACACAATATACACTCAACCAATCAATCAATAAATGTAATTTCTAATTTTTCTTAAATGTTCAAAAAGTAAAATTAGTGGTAAGGTGGCACACACCTTTAATCCCAGCATTTGGGGTGGGGGGCGGAGGCAAGCAGATCTCTGAGTGTGGGACCAGCCTGGTCTACAGGTCGAGTTCTAGGATAGCCAGGGCTACACAAAGAAACCCTATCATGAAAAAAGATATGATAACTTTGGTAATGTCCATAGCTACAAGTAAGGGAGTCTGTCTTAATTAGGTTTCTATTGCTTTGGTAAAACACCACAACCAAAAGCAATTTTTGGAGAAAGAGGTTTAATGTAGCATACAGCTCTCAGGTCACAGTGCATTGTCCATCGTCAGAGCAGGAACTCAAGGCAGGAACCTGGAGTCAGATGCTGATGCAAAGGCCATGGAGGGGTCCCGCTTACTGGCTTGCTCCTCACGACTTGCTCAATCTGAGTTTTCCTAACACCCAGGACCACCATCCAGGAATGGCACCATCCACAGTGAACTGGGCCCTTCTACATCAGTCATCAATCAAGAATCTGTCCCATGGGCTTGGTCACAGTCTCTACAGGTTGTCTGGAGACCAGTCTGAGGGGGACATTTTCTCAACTGAGGCTCCTTCTTCACTAATGACTCTAGCTTACGTCAAATTAACAAAAAGCTAGCCAGCATAGAGTCCAAGAATAGAAATGAAAACAATCTGTGTCTTTACTGTCTTTTATTTAATTTGTTAGTGAAAGAGAGAGTTCACATGTGGAGGTCAAAGAACATCCTTTAGGAGTTAGTTTTCTGTCCCCGTCATGGGTTCCAGGGATCCAGTTCAGGCTGTCAGGTTTGTGTGCAAGTGTTTTTAACCGCTGAGCCATCTTGATAGCTTATATCTTTATTTTCAATCATCTCTAACTGGAATTTAGCAGTTCTTCTGATTATCAATATAGGGAGGAAACCCAGTAGTTTAGACAATACCTGATGTGTGTCTTTTTTACCAAGAGAAATGACAGAGTTTTTTTTCTTATCTCACAGATGTTGATAATACCTCCAAGATTTATTTCTGTTCATCCTATTCAAAAATATCACTTGACCCACTATTACATGTTTTTGACACATTCCCTAAAATTTTGTTGTTGTAATGATTTATTTTTATTACCTTTATGTATATGTGTATGTGTGTGTATGCATGCATGTGTGTATGTGTGTATGAGAGAGAGAGAGAGAGAGAGAGAGAGAGAGAGAGAGAGAGACATGGAGAGAGCTTGTGCACATGACTGCAGGCCTAGGTACCTGTGGCAGTCAGAAGCATCAGACCCCCCTGGAGTTGAACTTACTATTTTTTAAAATGATTTTATATTATTTTATGTGAATGAGTGTTCTCTTACATGTATGTTTATTCACTGTGAGCAAGCCTGGTGCATCAGATCCCCTGGAACTGGAGTTATGCGTGTGATTGTGAGCTACCACATAGGTACTGGGAATCAAAACTAGATATTTTGCAAGAACGAGTACTCTAACTGCTGAGCCATCTCCCCGGCCTTGGAACTGAACTTTTACATATGCAGTCTTAACCACTGAGCCATTTATCTAACCCCAGGTTTCCTAACATTTCTACGCTTGTTTTGTTATTTTGATTTATAGTTCAGATAACGTCTGTTGAAAAAGTGTTTTCTAAACTAGCAACTGTTCTTTTGGTCTGCTCGTCCACGGGGATTCTAGCATTGTTCTCTAGGTCAGAGGACTTTCAATATTATTTTAAGACAGAAAAAAAAAATGGTTTCTTAGCTAAGACTTCCTGCTCTAAAGTTGACAGGCTGTTTCACTCAGTCCCTTGGGACTGATGCTAGTTTTCCAAGCATCAGAGTTTTATCTCGCAGGACTTTCCAAAGAGCCTAGAAATCTGGACACCACACACACGTTTCTTGTGATTCTTCGTAATAGCTCCCAAGTTCTTCAAGGATATTGACATTTGCCTAAAAAGCTGTATCCAGAGGTTTTAGGGTCAAAGCCTAGGCTATGGCAGCCCCAACAAGCTGAGCTCAACCACCGGCTCTCAATGTGTCAATTAGAAGCTCACATAATGGTGTGATGAGAAGAGACCCACTTAGTGTGGTTCCCCTGGGAGAAAGAACAGATGGAGAAACTCAGGGACCCCAAGTCCATCTTCAGGGCACTGGCAGGAGCTTCCGCTTTAAATGGAAGACAAGAGGTGTGCATTGTTAACCAGTCCTGGTAACGGTGTGGTCAGCTCATTGTTGTCTCGGCTCTAGACCTGTCGGGTGGTCCTAAGAAGTCCTTATTCCTTGAGGGACAGCGAGATCCTTGGAAGAATACTGCTGATTCAGGGAGCAGCCTTCCATCGTGGATACCTGCCCTCATGGGGAAAGGGGAGGTCTATTCATAGAGCTTCTACTCTTCTGAGAATCCAAGGTGACTTAAGAGGAAAGGCTCTCTGTTCCTCAGCCTTGATGGGAGCTAAGACTGGTTAGGTAGACACTGCTTGAGTGATTTGTCATGCCTGTGTGCCTGAGAAGTGGGTAACTCCAAGAAACCGACACAAAATGAAATCCAAGATGCTATGGTGGTTTTCATTATCTGTGGGCCCAAATGAGGAATCAAAGCCTCCAGTGAGGGCACCATTTCTATTGCATCCATATACATTCTTCCTCTCTCAAGCGAACCCAAAGGGACAATCCACTTTTATCGCCCTCGTTAGCACCAGGTGGGCATTTTAAAGGTTTAGGTGGAAGCTCAGTAGGTTGCATTGCGGTCTTTAATTCTTACTATCTTACAGGCTCATCAGTTAGCATCCATGCAAGCACAGGCTTTCACTGGTGGGAACACCAACCCCCCACCTGCCAGTAATGAGGAAGAGGAAGATGAAGAGGATGAATATGATTATGATTATGAATCCCTTTCTGATGGTAAGAGAAACAGAGCCGACTTCTGTGAGCAGGGAAATGCTTAGGTGATTTTTCTTTTTCCCCAAAAATAAATCTGTAACTCCATAGATAAGCAGTAGAGATTATTTTAATAATGTCTGGGAGTCTGGGAATCCAGTCATTTAGTGAGGACTAAGGAAGATGAGGGGTTCTG
The DNA here is from genome assembly GCF_950005125.1 of Chionomys nivalis. Classification (NCBI taxonomy): domain Eukaryota; kingdom Metazoa; phylum Chordata; class Mammalia; order Rodentia; family Cricetidae; genus Chionomys; species Chionomys nivalis. Next base: position 21,242,286 of record NC_080093.1, on the reverse strand, counting down.
TTAAGTATCACAGCCACACTCCAGGAAGATAGGGACAGCACAGGAAGCAGTGGGAAGAGGAGTGTGGGGGTGTCATTCCTAAAATGGGCGTGTAGAGGAAGAGGTGCAATTATAGCAAACGCGCGCACACACACACATGCACACATGTGCACGTGCACACACACATTTTCAGCCTTTGCGTTTATGAAGTGGTAGAAGTTCTTGGCAGGCGTTTCAGACTGTGCCTAAATCCCCCCTCTCTCCTGCGACTTCCTCAGGGGACAGCTTTGCTGCTCCCTCGTTGTCATACTATCTCTCTGACAGTCTGGCACTGAACAGAGGAGCTTCATTCTCCTGTCTCCCTGTTCTCAGATTACTAAACCAACCAGACATTTCCTTCCAGCCCCACCAAAGAGAAAAGCGTGAGCGATGGCTAATGACACAATTTTTAAAAGTCAAATAAATCACGTTAACTAAAGGTTACTAGTGAAGCATTCTTCTTAAGTCAGAGTTGCATGTAACTAGTGTTATTAGCAGGAGATGACAAAATTTTTCTCCTGCAACATTCCTGATAGTGGGCTTTCACTTTGCTGACCCCTGAAAGGCAACTGTATTCATATGAGAAAATGCCAAACTTTTTTTTTTTTAATGAGACAGTGTCTCTTTTGTTTAGTCCTCGCTGGGTTGGAACTCTTGATCCTCCTGACTTCATCTCCTACATTGCATTGTATATTGGGCTGAGGGTTTGGCTCAGTGGTGGGCATTTGCCTCCTGTAACAAAGGCCCTGTAATCCCTGGCACAGACGTGCTGCTTAAAGTAGACTATTTGCTAAATGTGTAGTTATCCCCACACCAGTAGCCACTGATGTAAGGACCACTAAGCCACCCCCACATGTCAGCTTCTCATCTCATGTTTATTTCCAGTTATGTTCAGTTCAGGGCCTTCATTACTGGTGACAGTCTAAATACGATACTGAGTAATATCCATTTAAATTTAGCCTTCATAATAGTTGATTGGTTCATGCCATCAGTTAAAGGCCTACTTATTTGGTATGAAATGCCATGAGGTAATAAAAAAGATAAAATTTGAATGGAGTCAAGACAATCTATTAACATCCTAGTCCTAAAAAAGTCATGAGAATTTAAAAAGTTTTATACTGACCCACGCATACCCCATAGCAAAACAAATTGATTCAGAGATTAAATGAAAAATTATACTTAAGAAATTAGCCAATCTGCTGCCTTTAACCCCTGCACTTGCGAGGCAGAGGCAGGCAGATCTCTGAGTTTGAGGCTTCCCTGGTCTACAATGTGAGTTCCAGGACAGCCAGTGCTATACAGAGAAACACAGACTGAGAAAAGGAAGGAAGGAAGGGAGGGAGGGAGGGAGGGAGGGAGGGAGGGAGGGAGGGAGGGAGGGAGGGAGGGAGAGAAAGGAAATCAGCCAATTCAGGTGTTATTTGTTCCTGTAATAAGTTGATCCTCCAGGATATAAATTCTTCTCAATCATTAATTACTCTTGGGCTTTTTTGTACTTTTGAGAACAGAAATGGAGTCTTTTTAAAATATCATTCTCAGTATTTATTTGTTTGCTTGTTTGCAAATAGCAAAATGAATCGAGGAGAGAAAGATCTTTCCGGTTTAGTTTTGTGCAGAGGAGTAAAATTTAACTCTGCTCCCCACTGAATTTTTGAATTAGTTGTATGCATTGTTTAAGCTGGGGTAGAGTACTTGTTAAAAGCGGAAGCCCGCCGGGCTCTACTCCCATGGTGTGTGAGACTTTAGACATTCATTTCTCATCACTGTGAGCCATAAGTCTCTCTAATATGTCATGAAAAAGTTCTATCCAGTGTTCGGTGATGGCCTCCTCTCCACGCCCCCCCCCCACACACAAACACTTCCAACACAAACATCTGCCCCCCCTCCCCACACACACACACAAACACTTCCAACACAAACATCTGCCCTCCCCCCACACACAAACACTTCCAACACAAACATCTGGGACCTATGACAGCTAAAGTCTACTGTTGCCGCTATTAAAAGATCCCTCTGGCTAGCTGGTTTCCAAATAGGCCTTGTGAAGTTTGTCCCATGACAGCTCACATAGGCCACCGTTAAATGCCTTAGCAAACCTGCTTTTGATAGTGGTTGCAGTGCCTCCGTCATCTCTCTGAGTTTAATTAAAGATGAGTCCGGAATGTTATAGTCCTCATTAACTAGTAACACGAGTGGGCAGCTTATGGCATGATTAGCATTAACAATGTTTGCTCTTTTTTTTTTTTTTGTGACATTGTCTCATACAGCCCAATGTGTCCTTGAATGTTCTATGCAGTTGAAGATGACCTTGAACTCCTGGTCCTTTTGCATTCACTACCTGCCCAAGGACCAGGACTGGCTGCATTTCCTTTATTGTTAGTCCTTGTATCTGTGACAGTCAAAATATTAGGTCTCTGAGACACTTCCTGTTTACTCGTGATCTAAGCTGCTGTAACCAATGCTTTGCTCCACACCTTCATTCGATTTATCTGGCTCTGTCTTAATTCTCCATACCTGTGTTCTCTTTCTGATTCTGTTTCTCTGTAGCAGATCTCCTTACTGTTTCCCCTGTTCCTAACAGTCAGGAAGGTAAACACCGTTTGAACCTGGTATTTTAACTGCATGGATGTCTGCATTATGTCTCTACTGTCTTGACTCTGGTTAGCATGAAGTTGTGGCACTTCTGTGCATAGCAATGAAGTGAAATTGTTGCTCTCTTGGTAAGCTGCATGGCCCTGATTTGCTATAAGGATATTTTGTTCTAAGCATTTGTAGTCCAAAATGAGGGTAAATCTAGAATAAGATACTAGCTCTCCTGTTTTTCACTTTAAAATAGTACAATCATAATATACTTTTCAGACTTTTACACTTGTTCTAAATAGAGATGTGAAATATGGCAAAAATCTAAGCTTATCTACTATGCTTAGACATATTTGCATTCTTGGGGCTGGAGAGATGGCTCAGTGGTTAAGAACATTGGCTGCTCTTCCAAAGGACCCAGGTTCAATTCCACCCACATGGTAGCACAGAGCTATCTGTAGCTTAATTCTAGGGAATCCGACACCCTCATACAGGTATACATGCAGGCAAAATGTTAATGCACTAAAAATATATAAATTTTAAAAATATTTGCATTCTTAAGATTATAACTTAAAAACAACAATCATGAAAACTTTACTTTCCAATTAATTTAATTCGGGGAAGCTTTGCATCATGCATAACATAAGTCTTCTCCCATGAATATTGGCTTTGACATTTCAAGAAGCAAATAGCTTCATTTCAGAGGAAGGCTGGATCATGAATGTGCCACCTAGAAATGATTCAGCCACTAGCTCCTCCTGAGACCTACAAATGCCCTCAGGTTCTTGACACAGGAAACAACCAGCTGTGCAAGATGAGCCTTTTCACTTAGATTATGTCTGAATGGTACCAAAACTACCGGTGAATGAGCCTATAAAATGGAAGCTAAATATATAACCCAAGTTTCAAGATTGTTTTAGTAGTGTGTAGCCAGCACCTCAGTCTTGGAAATACATGCAGGTGGCTGGACACCCTCTCACAGAGCCCTGAAGGACACATTCGGTTCTTTCTCACTGAGGCCTAATAACTCATTTCTAGACAATATTCTGGAAGACAAACCTGAAAACAAAGCGTGTGCTGACAAGCTTCAGTTTGAGTACAATGAAGAAATCCCCAAGAGGATAAAGAAAGCGGATAACTCTTCTTGCAGTAAGGGAAAGGTAGGAGACAGCTCTTCTTCATGGGGTTCCGAAACATAGGAAACAGTTCTTCTTCATGGGGTTCTTAAACTGTGGTAGTCTGTCCCCTTCTTCTGGGACTCCACTCCTCAAAGGCCAAGCACCATGTGGTGATGTTGCGGGACACCTGCCTGCCACTTGGCACTATCTCCCTCGGTCAGTGATTACGGGAGGTATGTGTGTGGCAGGCACGGGAGTGGGCAGGGGATGGATGACTTAGTGGTAGAGACAGACCTGGAAATCATGTTTGGAGAGAAGTAAAAAGCAGAGTGATCTCACTGTATTGTCAGAGGGTCAAGGACAGGCTGTCATGAAAGACACTGGTTAAGAATGAAGTTTTTGCCCAGCAGGGCATTCGGGCCAAGAGGACAGCTTGGTTATTCAAGAAATTGTGGGAGGTTTTTAAGTCATTTACACCAAGAAGAGAAAAGGAAGCAGATTATGAAGAGTTAGCAAGATAACATGAGGCACCCAGGCCTCAACCTCGGGTGCCTCGTCGCTTATAGACACTGAAAAATATCCTTTCAGGCAGCTGCAGTGTCAGAAAACTAAGCCAATGTTTGTAAATCATCAATCCCTTAATTATTCAACAAATGTGCATAGACCGCTCTTTGTATAAGATAATGGCTTCTTCCTGGAGACATGGAGAATGAACTAGACACACTCCTTTTCCTCAGAAAGGTGCTGGCATATGAATGTGAAGAAATACTGAGTACCAGGAAGCAGGTTAGCAACATGGCAGACATATAGAGAAAGTGCTTGGGGATCCGGAAGAAGGGAACTCCACCTTCTGGTTAAATGGTGTCATTTTCCCTTGAAAGGTGTATGACATGGAACTGGGAGAGGAGTTTTACCTCCCTCAGAACAAAAAGGAAAGCAGGCAGATTGCACCGGAGCTCTCTGACCTCATCATCTACTGCCAGGCAGTAAAATTTCCCGGTAAGAGTAGTCAATATCATCTCTAGCATTTAAAGTACTAAAGGTTAAAAGTGCACTGCTTGTCTAATGGGGTATTATAAATACTGAACTGTGTGACTGAAATAAATAATTCCCATAGATGATCTCTGACTTTTCATAATAATTCCCCAAGGTTAGTGGATTTCCACTTGTAGTTTTCAAATTATGTGTTTATCTTATACTCAAGAGGTGTTTTGTCTGTGTGGGTATGTATGCATCTTGTGTGTGCCTGGTACCTTCAGACACCAGAAAAGGGCATTGGACCCTTTGGAACTGGAGTTATGGACATCTGTGAGCCACCATACAGATGTTGGGAACTGAACTCAGGTTTTATACAAGAACAGGAAGTGTTCTTCACTGACGAGCCAGCATCCCAGCTTCCTCTCACCCATTTCTGAATAAATTCTCAGAAACAAGTAATTTCGCCAAGATTTCAGAGCATACTTGCAAACTTCACACTTTAGCAAAGAAAGAAATTTTGCAGCTGATGTACTTTAAAAAAAATGTAACACTCGAATACTCAGGTCTTCAGTCCAGTTCCGTTCAGGGCACATGCTGTCCCTCCGTCATTCTCTTGCCAGTCACTGTGTTTGGGGGGGGAGCAATAGCAAACTTTCACCAGAGACTTCCAGATTCGGGTTCAGTCTGAGATTTCTTCAGAACCTCCAGCAGAAGTGCTACTGTTTCCCACTGAGTTATTTTCCCAAACCTTAACCAACTCCTGTGACTGAAGGGCTGCAGTCTGAATGTCTGGTTCTGGGAGGATCACCACAAGTTCAAGGCTAGCCTGGACTTTGTAGTCCCACACCTAAACTGTGGGGTTGAGGTTCTGCCCAAACCACCTGAGAGAAGTTGTAGGAAAGGAGGAAGTTTTTCCACTTGGCTATTTCTAGACACACAAAGAACTCAATGTGATGAACTGCTTCCAAAATGTATTCAGTTGACCAGTGGTAGTGCACACCTTTAATCCCAGCACTCGGGAGGCAAATGCAGGCCACCTCCTATGAGTTCAAGGTCAGACTGGTCTACCAGTGAGTTCCAGGACAGATAGAGCTGTTACACTGAGAAACGCTGTCTCAAAAAAAAAAAAAGTGTACTCATCATTTAGTAAATGATAGATCTCTGAATCTAAAGTCTGTCTGTCTCCAAAGTCCTTCCCTAAACAACATCTACTCTGCCTTTCTTATCAGAGTGTATTATCAGTGTGTCATCAACCCAATCGTGTGACCCACAAATGGAGACCAAGAGGGGAAAAAAAGGTAGAAGTCAGCAAAAAATAATCTCATACAAAGCAAAAAAAAAAAAAAAAAAAAAAAAAAAAAAAACTCTGGTGCCCAAGATTTCTGAGAAGGGAAAAGTGCTAGGATTGAGGATTGTCTGAATGTCGGGATATGGATCGTATAAAGTTAGCCTGCACAAGCCGGGCGATGGTGGCGCAAGCCTTTAATCCCAGCACTCGGGAGGCAGAGGCAGGCGGATCTCTGTGAGTTCGAGATCAGCCTGGTCTACAGAGCTAGTTCCAGGACAGGCTCCAAAGCCACAGAGAAACCCTGCCTCGAAAAACCAAAAAAAAAAAAAAAGTTAGCCTGCACAAAGGAGTCAAAATGCCAACCCTCATGTTTTCAAGATGTGCTGAAGTCAGGTCCTGGCAAGCACCACTTCTCACATTGTACCTGGCAAAGGGGACAGAGATAGTCAGCTACTGCCTTATATAATACTGGAGATGTAGATCTTAAGATAGTATCCATCTTATACACCATAAGAAAAAGATCATAGAATTTCCTTAATTTTAAGTTTTCTTCTAGAAACTATAAACCTTTTGGCAGTTACTACTGCTCATCGGCTAGTAAATCCTGTTGAAGTAGATATAAATGAATATGCAGCAAATATCTCAAAACATACAAGGAGGTAACATTTAAATTTAGCTTTTTATGTGGTTAGAGAGACGGCCCAGCGATAAGAGCACTTGCTGGTCTTACAGGTTTGGGTCCCACAACCCACATTAGATGGCTCACAGCCACCTCTTATTCCAGTTCAGGCGATCCAATGCCTTCTTCTGGCCTCTCTGAGTTCCAGGCATTCACATGTTCCACATACCCACAAGTAGGCACACGTACATACACCTAATTTTTTTAAATGTTTTAGTTCCACAGGGCATGGTTTATATCATATGAATAAGTATGCTATGATCATACTTAACCCCAGTAAAGATGATTTCATTACAGAGAAAGAAAGTTAACCTGTCAGCATCAGATCATGTATGAGAGCCATATTGTTCAAGAATCCAACACAAGCCTGTAATCCCAGAACTCAGGTGGCAGAGCCAAGGGAATTGCCTCAAGTTTGAAGCCAGTGTGGTCTAATGTAGTAAATCCAGGCCAGCCTGAACTATAGAGTGAGCCCCTGTCTCAAAAAATATCACTATTGCTTCATATTTCATTCTTTATAAATACAGGTAACACTAGAAATACAGAAACAATTCGACTGACTTTGTCTTTTCTTAAGTATTGAGGAAACTAGGAGCACAAATTCCCATAGATGTTTCAATTCAGCGGGAAAGATAAAGTTATACCAGGTAGAGAACTGTGATAGTGTTAGGGGGTCATTGGCCAACTCCTGACTTGAAGTGCAGGATAAGCTTGTAGTTGTTTTTTGTCTGTCTGTCTGTCTGTCTGTTTGTTATATAGCTTTGACTATTCTCTAGGTACACCAGGCTGGCCTTGAACTCACAGAAACCCATCTGCCTCTGCCTCTGCCTCTGCCTCTGCCTCTGCCTCTGCCTCTGCCTCCTGCCTCCTGCCTCCTGCCTCCTGCCTCCTGCCTCCTGCCTCCTGCCTCCTGCCTCTGCCTCTGCCTCTGCCTCTGCCTCTGCCTCTGCCTCTGCCTCTGCCTCTGCCTCTGCCTCCTGAGTGCTGGGATTAAAGGTATGCATCAACACCAGGCTATTGTTCCTGGTATATTGTTTTTAAAACATTTACAAAACACATATTATTTTCTTAAGATTTTATTTTTATTATTTTGGGCGCTCTCTCTCCCTCTCTCTCTCTCTCTCTCTCTCTCTCTCTCTCTCTCTCTCTCTCTCTCTCTCTCCCTCCCTCTCTCTCTCTCTCTCTGTTTGTGTGGTGTGTGTGTGTGTGCACTTGAATGTTAATGCTTCACACATGCCCCAAGAGATGAGAAGAGGGTCTCAGATCCTCAGAGCTGGCATCACAAGCTATTGTGGACCACCTTATATGAGTACCGGGTACTGAACTCAGGTCCTCTGCAAGAGCAGCAGGTGCTTCTCGCCAGTGAGCCATTCCTCCGACCTGACACAGCACACAGACTGAAGTTTCTCTACCCTGTCTGTAATTTTAACCTCCTTTTTCAGAATAATTAAAACTATGTCCTTGGAGTCACTGATACAATAACTTCTAAAAAGTAACTGTTATAAATTTTTCCCATGTACAGGAGAAAATTATGAAATGTTTTTGTTACCTTGTTGGTTTTGTGTTTGATGAGTTAATGTTACCTTATCATTTTCAGTGAATCTCACTTTTCAGCATTTTCTAGTCTGGTCCCAAAAGCACAGACTGAAGTCCAGCTGCTTCAGAGGCTGAGGCAGGATTATGAATTGGAAGCTTATCTACAGAATGATTTCAAGACCATCCAAGGCAACTTAAAATGACCCTTTCTCAAACTTTTTTTTAAGTGGGATTATTAGCTCAGTAAACTTTTCTGGTGTTTGTAAAGACTCAAGATTCAATCCCCTGTACTAAAAATTCAGACACACACACCCCACAAAACCTTACTGAGTGCAGGGTGACCCAAACCCCTCTAAGAGTAAAATGACTCTTAGCAAAGCAGTGGTGGTGCACACCTTTAATCCCAGCACGCAAGAGACAGACACAAATGGATCTCTGTGAGTTCCAGGCTAGCCTGGTCTACAAAGCAAGTTCCAAGACAGCCACAACTGTTGCACAGAGAAACCCTGTCTCAAAAAACAAAACAACAACAACAAAAAATAGGGTAAAATAACTTTTGCGCAGTTGTGAACTTATTCATTGGTCCATCAAGAAGCAGAGCTTGGGTGTCTCAATTACCAGAAATGTGGTCTTTCTTGGGATCAAGGAAATAATTGAGGCTTCATGTTTTATGTCTGCATAGGATTTGTTTCTCAGTTACATTTAATCCTTGCATCTACATACCCTTTCCTCCTCCTTCTAATAGGAAAAGGGCAGAGGGAGGCATGGTATTTGCTCATGTTACTCACCTTCCTAATTTTGGATAGTTCCCAGCAAGCCCCCCTGTATACCCAACTCTCATCAGACAAAGTCTGTGGCTTTATCATTGCCTGGCCTTTTGCTTAGACAGAATATACTCAAGCTGAGGATGCAGCTCAGTGGTTGAGAGCTTGCCAGCATTCGCAAGGCCCTGAACCAACCAGTATTATAAAGAATAAATAAGAATGTTCTCAGTTTGGCCAATCCTCCCTAATCCCCTTTACAAATTCCCAAATTCCAGGACCAAGAGTCTTCTGAGTCTTCAGCCCATCTTGGTGTCTTCTTTTGCAGGCCTGTGCATACGGTTACCGGCATGTGTTTGTGTCCTCCCCAGTCTCTGATTATTTCTGATATCAAATATCCCCAGTACTTACCAAGGTGTGTGTGTGTGTGTGTGTGTGTGTGTGTGTGTGTGTATCCAGAGAAAATTATTAGGCAAGATTTATCATGGCTCTTATCTGTGGTTTTGGCCAAGACCAATATCCTCTCTGAGCCTTAGTTTTCTGAATCCATTGTCTGTACTCCCCCCCTCCCACCCTGGTTTTATTGAAAATAGATTCTTTTCTCATCAGTATATCCTGGTTACAGTTTTTCTCACTCCATTCCTCCCAGATTCCCATCCTCCAAATTACAGACCCACTCCCTTTCTGCCTCTCATTAGGAAAGAACAGGCTTCTAGGAGATAGAAACAGAACACACAATAAAAAAACAATAAGATAAAGCAAGAACTATCACATCAAAGTTGGCTCATAAAATCAACAGAAGGAAGAGAGCCCAAGAAGGTATAAGAATCAGAGTCCCACTTGTTCACACACTCTGTTCACACACTCTAGAGTCCCATAAAAAAAACACTAAACTGAAAGCCAGAGCATATAAGCAGAGGGCCTGTTGCAAACCTGACAAGCCCTCTGCTTGCCGCTTCCGTCTGTTAGTTCCTATGACCTTTGCTCCGCTGATTTAAAGGGCCTTGTTCTTCCTGTGTCCTCCATCCCCTCAGGCTCCTCTGATGATGGTTGAATAAGGCATGGACCTATGGTATTGCAGAATATCATTAGGGATCATTTCATTGCTTCTTTTTTTTAGTCAATAGACTTTTGTTTACCCTTTGTCTCTGGGCTATCTGGTCCCTGGTTCTTGGCCACCCCAACAGCATTGGATCTGATCGTCTGCTGGTGTTCTTTGAAGGGTCACCATTTTCTGAAGAAGCCCTCCAAACTGTGCAACATAAGGAGTCACTCTCCAACCGTGTAGCCATGGGCAATAGGGATGATTTTGTGTCAGCTGGCTTCCTTGGAGCCTTTAAGTCATTCTTCTTATGCTAGAGCTGGGTCTGTGGTGTGCACTCATTTTCCCCTTTAGCAAATATGTACTGAGTTCCTGCTGTGCACCGGGCACTGTGCCTGACAGAAAGGATCCAGGGAGTGATTGCACCAGGAATGAGAAAGAAAAGATATAAAACATCATCATCATATTATCTTTCCCATTGAACCCTCAGACTAACCCTGTGAGTAAGTCCCTATAATCACACCCATTTTTTTTTAGATAAAAAAAAAAGGTTGGTCAAAGATTATGCCAGAAGGATTTTTAAAATTATTTCTTTCATTTTTTGAGACTATAATTACTAATTACATCATTTTCTCCTTTGCTTTTCTCCCTCCAAACCATCCTGCTTTGCCCTCCTTTCTCTCTTCCAAACTCATGGCCTGTTTTTTTTTCATTAATTGTTTGTGTGTGTGTATGTGTGTGTGCATATGTATGTGTATGCATGCATGCATGTATATTCCTAAATATAGTACAACCTGTTCAGTCTGTATAATGTTACTTGTATATATGTTTTGGGGATGACCAGTTGGTGTGCTCTTCCCTGGGAATGAATATTTTTCCCTCTTTCAGCATTCCTTAATTGGCCATTACAGAAAACCACAACCAATCAGAAGGCAGAATTGTGGAGCCCAATAATTCCAGTTCCAAGGGACCCAACACCTGCAGCAAAACACCAATGCACATAAAATAATAAATTAATTTTTAAAAAGCTACGGAAGAGGGCAGAAAGATTATAAGCCAGAGGACCCGAGAGTTTACTATGAGACTGTTTCCTAGGAATGTCAGAAACTACACTCATAAAGTCTCATCAGTATGACTGCCTCAACATGAACTGATCAAAGACAGGAGCAATAAGCATGCTAATATGAATGGGGGAAAGCCCACAAGGCCTCAACAAAGGATACAGAAGGCTCATAATGTTGACAATATTACACCCTGGCTCATACTCATTCTTCCATCTTCCCAAGTTGAGTTGTTAGCCTCTAGGAATTAAATTTTAACTGTAGCATTTTCTGTATGTGTAATTTTAATACTCTTTCAGGCACACAGTTCATTAGGAGTGTGTGTGTGTGTGTGTGTGTGTGTGTGGTTGTGTGTGTGCTGTAATTTAAGGCTTATTCTTTAATAACCACACTATGTTTGTTGCATCTGTCTAGAGATTAAATAAACTTTGTTATAATTGTCTACAATACTGTTATCAGCCATATTGAAGTGTAATGGATCTTCTGTGCTGTGGAACAAGGGACTAGTAGGACTTCAATATAAACATTAATGAGGATGGAAATTGTGGGGCTCTCTTGCCTGTGGCTTTTGGCTTATTTGTTTTCTTTTTATGAGAACAGGCCTGTCAACTCTAAATTCATCTGGCTCTAGCAGAGGGAAAGAAAGGAAAAGCAGGAAGTCCATTTTTGGCAACAATCCTGGCAGAATGAGCCCAGGGGAGACAGCGTCATTTAACAGAACATGTGGAAAAAGTAAACTCACCTTCTCTTAGTGTCTTCGCTTGGTCTTGCATGCTGGATGACTCAGATACTTTGCTATCTAACTTCCCTTAAATTTCGAAATTCACTTTTATTTTCGTAGATGTTTACACTATCCAAGTACAGCATAAATATCTTCTGATTGTTAATTTATCCTTTTAACTCACTAAAAATAGCAGTATTTTAAACTGAAGATTGTCTCACATTGTTTGCTTCAAAAATAAAACTGGAAGCACCTTCCACCGTTCAAATGGTTCCTGTCACCGTGCCATTTGTCCACAAGATACATCATTTTATTTCTAATTACCTTTTATTGTAAAAGTAATCAATTCCCCCTAGTTAAAAGCCCCGCTGATACATAAGATGATTAAAGTTCCTTTCCATTATCAGTGTCCTGATGCTGTTCCTCAGAATTGAACACTGGGAAGTTCATTATAATTTATTCGAAAAAATAAAATTCTTTTAAAGAAAACCCGCACGGGATGCAATGCAGCAGAGTTGTGTAACTGCTTGCTTGCTCTCAGATGTTGCACACCTGTCTGCACACTTTCCTGCCTTATCTTCTTCTGTGCCTGGGTGTTGCTTCTATTTTAAGGGTACTTATCTAACTATGTCACTGATAGAATATTTGTTTTGCTTAGGGGCTTTGTTTTCTTGTGGGTTTTATCCGGTTACACACAGACTTTGTGTTTGTAAAGATTACCCACAGAGAAGTGATGTACTGAGGCGAAAGCACTTCTAGAAGTCCAGTTTAAATTGGTGTTGCTGTCTTTATGTTATTACTTGTTTTGTTTGCTTATTTATTTATTTAATACTTTCTTACTTACTTATTGGTGCTGGCAATTAAATCCAGATCCTTGTACATGCTAGATGTGTGCCCTACCACTGAGTCACACCCCATCTTGCTACCCTCATTTTAAAACTCAATAACCACCATGTTTCAAGGCAGCAAGCTCACAAGTAAAATTCAAGGTGTAATCTGCTCTGTTTCCTTGTTGCGACTGTGCATTCGGTGTGCCGTTGAGATTCTTCTTTCTAAAATGTTTGACATTAATCAGAGGCTGATCTTTTCGGGGGGGTCTAGGTTCCTATGAAGGAATTCGACAAACCTGGGAGGAATCTTCTCCACTCAGCCCAAGCACGTCCCTCAGCGCTATCATTAGAACTCCCAAATGCTATCATATCTCATCACTGAATGAAAATGCCGCCAAACGTCTGTGTCGCAGGTATTCTCAGAAACTGATCCAGCACACAGCTTGCCAGCTGCTGAGGACCTACCCCGCGGCGACCCGAATCGACTCATCCAATCCCAACCCCATCATGTTTTGGCTCCACGGCATACAGCTTGTAGCCCTCAACTACCAGACGGATGGTAAGGGACCTGCGTCCTCACTGCTCTCTTCATCTTCTCATGTTCAGCAAACACAATCCCATAAACATCTGTTTTCTGGAGATCGAGTCCAGACTGGGGCACACATCTGTGGGGGAGGAAGACAAAGGATGGGAAATAGGAAGTTGATAGGGCTTGGGCCCCTGATATTTCAGAGCTGATCTGATAGAGAAGTGGGCGATGACTCTTTTTAAAGGGCACCTTTTAAACTCAAACTGCTCCTGATCGACCTATAGCCAGCTGAAATTTAAAGCTTTACGAGGCCAGGAATTTGCTACCATCGCTTAATTAACCCCTTGTTCCAACAATGCAGAAAGAAGCGCCCTGTGATTACAGTGTCGCCGTACCTCCTTCAAATTCCAGCACTCCAGAAGCTGAGGGGCAAGGCTGCCAAGCCCAAGGTTGGCGGCATAGAGAGCTTGTCTCAAAGAAAAGCGTAGTAGGTTACTTTAAACACCGTTCAGATGCCTGGTTCCAAGGCTGCCGAGAGCCTTGCAGTGATTAAGTTCAGGATCTCTGGGAGTCTGGGGAATAAGACATTTTGTTTGCATGTGGTTTTGAAAGAAAATGAATGATGTTTCCTAGAAACTCATGCGAAATGTAGCCTTTCCTTTGACCAGCGGAAGTGCCAGCAGCACCCCGGCTCATCTCACGTGACCCGAATGTGAACCTTTGCCGAACCAGAAACCACAGTGTGGCCTCACCTGGAGCTGAGATCAGACCACAGCTCTTAGCGAGGTGCCTGTCTCTGGTGTCAGACATCGGCTTAACCAATATTTGCCATGCTTTATTTCACCCTCAATCGTATTTACCGTTTCCAGCTGAGCGTATCTAGGACGGTGTAGAAGGAACAGCAACTCAAAAAGCTCCTAGCACAAGAAAAGTGCTGCTCAAATGTTAACTCTCCTTAAGGGCATTTGATAAGCTGTAAAAACAGGATGATTTGGACTCACAAATGGAAATAGTGGCAAAATACTTTCAGAGTCGTAAAAGTTTTCTTTTTCTTCTTTGTCTGTCACTAGTGGCCTGAGCTTCACCTCCTTGGCTCTGTCTGTAGCCCTGGGTCCAGGGTTTCCTGGGCTGTTGCGCTACTTAAGTTTTTACATGCACTGAAATAGCTGGCAGAATGCTTCCCTTAAGGAAATGTACGAATGCTTGGCTTGGGATGTGCCCTGCTCCTGAAGTGGCAGGACTGGCGCAGACACGCTGGCTCCACGGATGGCAAAGGGCACCCTAGCTAAAGGGAACATAAGAAGCTGCCACTCTTGAGCACGTACCAGTTCCCAACACAAACTGAACCTGAGAGCCTTCCACTCCCCTCTGCAGGCTCTAGTCTCCCCAGATCAAGCAGAGAGCACCTGTTGGGGCTGCCCCACTCAAGGGACGCAGATGACTGCTGTGTGGCCATCCGCAAGGTTCTCTGCACAGCGTGGCAGCCCAGGAGGAGTGCTGTCATCTAGTCTCGCTCCGTTCAGTTCACATGCACCGCTGTTGCACACGGCGCTAGCCACATGCAGCATCTACGGGCCCTCGTTCATGCGATCGGGACTAAAGTCTCGTTCAACGCTTTGTACACAGTAGATGATCAATGAATATAAGTCGCTGTGAGCTGAAGCAGTCTGTCCTGGTCAGCCTCACTGCAATCTGAGCCTATGGGTCTGGATTTCTTTTTTTTTTTTTGATCCAGATCTGTTACTTTGCACATTGACACATTAGTTAATTCCCACTGTGACAAAAATACCTGACAAGAAGCAACTTAAAGAAAAAAATTGGGGGTTCCCATCACCCACATGGCAGCTCACACCTGTCTGTAATTCCAGTTCCAGATTGTCTGAGTCCCTCACCAGTGTACATGAAATAAAAGTAAATAAATTATAAAAAAGAAAGAGCGAAAGAGAAAGGAAGAAGGAAAGAAAGGTGTCTTATTTAGGGTTTCTTTTGCTGTGAAGAGACACCATGACCATAGCAACCCTTATAAAGGAAAGCATTTAATTGAGGTGGTGGCTTAGAGTTTCAGAGGTTCAGTCCATCATCATCATGGCGTGCAGTCATGGTGACTAGGGGTATGATGACATGCGTGCAGGCAGGCATGGAGACTAGGAGTATGATGACATGCGTGCAGGCATGGAGACTAGGAGCATGATGACATGCGTGCAGGCATGGTGACTAGGAGTATGATGACATGCGTGCAGGCAGACATGGTGCTGGAGAAGGAGTTGAGATGCCTACATCTTGACACGCAGGCAACAGGAAATGATCTGAACTAGGCATAGCTTGAACATATATGAAACCTCAAAGCCTGCCCCCATAGTGATAAACTTCCTCCAACAAGGCCATGCCGACTCTACCACGCCGACTCCAACAAGGCCACACCTCCCAATAGTCCCATTCCCCATGAGCTTATGGGAGCAATTACATTCAAATTACCACAAAAGGTTTATTTCATCTTACAGTTTGAGAGTATACATTTAACCATAGCAGGGAAGGTATGGAGGGAGAATCAGAGGCCAGCTACTCACAGTGTGTCTGCCATCAGGAAGCAGAGGAGGGACAAGAAATGGAGCCAGGCTATAAAAGCTCAACACCCCCTTCCTTCATTGACCAACTTCTTCCAGCAAAGCTCTGCCTCCTAAAGGTTCCTCAGCCTTCCCAAATGGTGGCCACCAGCGGAGGAGCAAGTGTTTCAACATATGAGCCTCTGGGGAACATTTCACACTCAAACACTAATAAGACATCTTCCAGGTACTTCTTTCTCTGTGGCTTGAGAATCCAGATAGATAGGCCATCAATATCAGAACAAGTACTTCTCAGTTGTTCAAAATAATTCCCAGGTGAAGAAGCACCTGGTCTTCCAAGACTTTTCTTGTGCCCGTCAGCTTCCTTATATCACCGGGCTCAGTTACTTTGCCATTTTGTAGATGTCAGGGGAGCTTGGTGCCTTCCAGAGGTGTCTATGAAACTACGACCCTCTGTTCCCAAGCTTCCAGCCCACTGTCAACTCCAAGGAGGTCAGGAGGGATCAGCAGGTCCACGCTCAATAAAAGCGACCATTGAGCCTGCAAACCTAAAGCTCATGTGTGAAGCTGTGGTTACCATTGGCAACACTCCACCCTAGTTCTTTCCTCTGGGCCAGAATGAATACGACTCCATACACAGATCCCACAAGAATGTAAGCATTGCAACCCCAGTCAGAAGAACAGCTTCTTTCTAAAAGGCATTTGTTATGCTTGATTGGATTAGAGTCACAGTTTTCATAGCGTGGCATCTGCCTACCACAGTGTTTTTAGGATCAGGAGACCATTCAGGTAGTGTGGTACGTCTGATTTGCCCTCACAGTCATTGATTCAGATGGGCCAATCAGGATGGACTGATTCATGTACTTTCTTGAATTTGGTTACAAACACAGGTTGCCAAAATGCAGATGACCGTTAGGCCTCCCCAAGGAGACAATAAGAAGACTAGATTTGAATTGAGCTCCTCTTCATTTCAAACCGAGCAGATTCACAGAAATCAGTTTTACATATTGTTGTGCCAAATGGGATTTTAGCTTTTAAAAAGTGCCTTAGAGATTTTAGAAGCTGGGAGTGGCACACTTAGAGACAGACAGGCAGATCCTTGTCTCTGGGATTCTGCCACCCTGAGGCAGAAGCAGACCAGTCTCTGTGAGTTTAAGGCCAGCATGGTCTACACAACGGGGCCCTGTCTTAAAAAGAAAAGTTTTAAAAAGCTAATAGAGCCAGGCAGTGGTGGTGCACACCTTTGATCCCAGCACTCAGGAGGCAGAGGTAGGTGGATCTCTGTGAGCTCCAGGCCGGGCTAGTTTACAGAGCTTTTACACAGAGAAACCTTGTCTTGAAAAGTAAAATAAAATAAAAGTGATTAAGTTAGGCACAGTGCTAAGAAGGTCTGGCTCCAAACCTAAATGAAGTTAAAATAGTTAAGTTTGAGCCACTATTATTGTTGCTAAGAATGCTAATTGGTTATTCTTTATCTAAAATGCTTACGTCCAGACATGTTTGAGCTTGAAGTTTTGTGGTTTTGGGGTCCCCCCTTTCAGATTTTTTGAATATATGCAGACAGAGACTGTTTGACTGCACCCGATCATGAGATCCGAAAGGGATTATTATACTGTGGTGTCAGATCGGTGCTCATAAAGTTGCATCTGATTTTGGATTTTGAGATTACGGATGCTATGTTTCCAAACTGGGTAAATATCCATTTCATAGTTAACCACCTCAAGTGAGCTTGTTTGCCTCACTCCCTCAGCCATCCTAGCTGTGTCTGTTTCATGGTCACAGAGTGGCCAGGAGAGGGACAGCACAGCCTCTTGAAGTCAGTCACATCAGCCGTGGAAGGAACCTGACAAATGGGTGCTTTGCACCAATTCAACAGATGAGACCAAGGCCCAAGGAGCTTGATGTGCCTAGTACATCTTCTCCAGGAATTCCTGCACATGCTCTTGGCCAACCTCGGATGCGTAGAAAAAATTTATACTCAAGACACAAGAGTAGGGGCCAAGCCTTTGTTGTTCAAATGCACTTAGTGCGCTTTTCCTTGATGTCAGCTCATGAAGCAAAGTTCATTCAGCACATGGAAGGAATCTACCAGCGGGAACATTTGTCAGGTGTGTCTCATAAACCTTTTGCTCACTTGGGCCACGTTCATACAGACTGAGCCATCAGATGAGCATGCGAGCGTGGAAGAGTCCAGAAACAGTGCAGTCATTCATCAAAAACTGCGCCAAATAAAATCTGGCGACAAAACACTCAAAATCTTTGCAAGGGTTCCTAAAGTTTATGATTGAGGAGACTGGAAATGATGTGAATCATATGTCACGACTTTTTCATATTTAACTATAAAGAGAGGTTAAAAAGAATTATGGCCTGAAATTATGATTTCAACAAAATACCGTTTTTCTTGTTTTTCTTTCTTGTATCATTAAGATTTTATCTTACTTTTGAAATAGCGAGAATTTGCTGTAAAATTATCTGCATGGTTTGGTATTTATAGATGAGAAAATCGAATGATTCTTTTCCAAAATAATGATTTTTGTTCCAAACCAGCATAAAATAAGGGATTGTACACAAGATGTCTGATGAATGTGATGATATTTTCCTTGTAAAAGGAGTTTTTAAGGCGCAGAACCTAGCTTGGCGTTGGGACATGGGACATTTCCAGGGACTATGAGGAAAGGGTTTTTCTGGTGGTGGTGAGGTATCATCGTCATCACCACCACCATCACCATCATCATCATCTCTCTTACCTGCTGCACCCCTGTACCTCTGGGCCTGCTAACACAAGCTGGAACATAGCAACCATCGGTTGCTACGGAGTGTGTCTCGGGGTGTCTGTTACTAAAATACCATGACCAAGAGCACGGTGAATAGAAGGGTATGTTTCAGCTTACAGCTCCCAGGTCAGACTCCTTCACACCGAGGAAAGTCAGGAACTCAAGGCAAGAAGTGAAGCAGAGGCAATATGGGAACACGGTTCACTGGCTTGCTTTCCAAGGCTTGCTCAGTCAGCTTTCTTAAACAACTCAGGACCACCTGCCTAGGAGTGGCATGACCCACAATAGGCTGGGCCCTCCCCTGTCACTCAGCAAGGAAATAGCCTATAGATTTGCCTACAGGCAATCTGATGGAGACATTTTCTCAGCTGAGATTCCTCTTCCCAAATAACTCCAGCTGTGTCAAGTTGACAAAAACTAGCCAGCCCAGAGCGAATGGCTAATTGTCTCTTCTTCATGAAGTAACGAGTAATCTTGGCTTTGTTTGTTCTGCAGATCTTCCTTTACATTTAAATGCTGCAATGTTTGAGGCAAATGGTGGCTGCGGTTACGTTTTGAAGCCCCCGGTCCTGTGGGATAAAAGTTGCCCCATGTACCAGAAGTTTTCTCCCCTGGAAAGAGACTTGGACAGCATGGACCCAGCTATTTATTCTTTAACTGTGAGTACTCTGTTGCCAGAGCCATGTAACACGTAAGCCTCTGGGAGAAAAATATGAACTGGTCATGTTTCAGAGCATGCAGGTTCCCACAATATTTTCTTGTTTCTCAGAAAACAGTGGCTGAGGTTGGCATGCTGTCACAGACTCTGTGTTTCTGAGACAAGCAGGTGCATTTATTCGATTCCTGCTTTGTCTTACAAATGGTTGGCGAAACTCTCCAGATTGCTGCTTTAGAATAGTGGACTGCAGGTCATTAGTCACCTCTACTTCCTCATTAATTTGTTCCCTCTTAGCTAACAGAGAAAAAATGAGGGGAGAGAGAGAGAGAGAGACCGAGGTTATTTCTTCTCTCCATCTTTAAATCTCATTCCTCACTTCCCAAAGGAAGTGTCCTCATGACATTCCAAATCCCCGCGATAACTCTGCTCACACGTTCTTCCATCACCTAACTTACTTTGTCTCTTGCTCTAAGCTGGGAGAGCAGTTGTCTGTTTTGTATTAGACCATTTTAGCAAGGGTAGAATGTTGCTTTATTTTTCTACCGAAGGCTACAGTAAGTCTCACGGAAACCCGGGAGAATGGTAACCAAGGTGCCTATTAACAGCAAAGTGGTCGCTGTCTGCCAGCCTCTCTCAGCAAAGGTCTGTACCTGTTACAGAGATGTCTACCCTGTCCCCTATCCTAAACTCTCCAGCCCAAGGCTGGGCTTCCCTATCCCCAGCTTCTCTGATTCCTATACAACCTGGCTATTTTGGCTACTCAGTCCTTTTGCCCTTTTTGTCTCTTGGCTGCCTCTCCTTGGTTCCCACTCTCCTGGCTCTTGGCTTCTGGCTTCCTCCTCCCCTACCCCTCTCTTCACATGGCCCAGTTCAGTCTGCCAGCCATGCTCAGTCTGAACCACTCCCGATGCCTCTGACTGTACTCTCCGTCACATCTGCAATAAGGCTTCTCCTTAGACCCATACTTAAGAGCATTGTTCACCATTTCATCTGTCTGTTTTCATTCAGCTATGAATTAAGTTTTGTTAGCATTATTCCATGACTTGCTCCAAAACTACTGAAGAAGATTTTGTAGTTGTAAAATATATTTCTTCAGCATTTAAAATAGAAAAGAAATGGCAAACTCCTGTTTCCATGGAATAGGGTCTTCTTTCCTCTTGACATCTAAGAAATGCCACTTCATGGCAGTGTTTCTTTTTATCATATTTCAAACTTTGTCCAGCGAGAGGTTCAGTTCAGGTGAATGATATAAGCGCAATAGGATTTTCAAGCCTTCTAGCCTTGATTACCTGATGACAATCTCTGTGTTTGTTTAAGGATTTTTACTAATCACTCACCATATCCATTGCAGCATTCTCTGTGGACAGAAGCTAAGAGACTAGTGGTTCCTGTGCTTCTCTTCTGTCTCTGTGACCTTGATCCTTTATCGTCCCCATTCAGATCATCTCCGGCCAAAACGTGTGCCCCAGTAACAGCGCCGGAAGTCCGTGCATCGAGGTTGACGTCTTGGGCATGCCGCTGGACAGCTGCCATTTCCGCACGAAGCCCATCCATCGAAACACTCTTAACCCCATGTGGAACGAACAGTTTCTCTTCCGGGTTCACTTTGAAGACCTTGTGTTTCTTCGTTTTGCAGTTGTGGAAAACAACAGTTCGGCAATAACAGCTCAGAGAATCATTCCACTCAAAGCTTTAAAACGAGGTAGAGCCTGCGGGGGGGTTTGCCCCAAGGAAAGCTGATAGTGCTATTCTCAGGCATTGTTCCCCAAAGAAGTCCCATGGCTCCCACCAGGGGTCCATAATTCAGGCCATTACAATTTCTAGAGAAGTGTGAGGATGGACAGAGAAGCAAAAATCAGTTGTTTAACGAGGATCTATCCTGCCATTCCCCAGCCTAATCGCTTTAGATAAGCATCTATCGCAAGCTTGATTCCTCTGCCCATGTGTATGGCACTGAGCTACACGATAAGCAAACAGACTTCCTCCTAATCCTAATGTTTTAAGATTTCCTGGTTTTCTATTTTTAATGTGTATAGTGAGCACCTTCCTATATTAATAATCATACAGCTACAGTACCATTTTTACTGTCTGCATATTGCTGCATTTTATATTTATATACAATCTCTTGCTATTAAAATATTTTATGATGAAAGGTTTTCTAAAGTGGATATTGACCTTTAGTAAAGCAGAGATAGTAGCTGCTTTGGTGTCAAAATCATCAGGATTCTCTATTTCTTTGTTGTTCAAGTTTAATGATTGCCTACTTGAGTCTAAGTTAGAAAGAGTACTGGGCAAGTTGATTATTCACTGACAGTCCAGGAACCTCCCCCAGGGGACAGCTCTCTCACAGTGAAAGATTTCTGCTGGCATGCCTGTTACCATCCACTGCCCATTTTGGGAATGGATTGACGTCCATGGAGATATCTGTAGAGCTCAGCTGTGCTTGCCTAACAGGCTTTCCCCAATTCTGCATCGTTCCAGGTTATCGACATCTTCAGCTGCGGAACCTCCACAATGAGATATTGGAAATCTCTAGCTTATTCATAAACAGCAGAAGGATGGAAGAAAATACCTCTGGCAGCAGCATGCCAGCCTCTTTGGTAATTAAGTTCTTATTTCACCCAACATACATCTACAGGACTGCTACATTGAAGAGGGACTCCCCTGTGGTACAACAGAGGTGCCAATGAGTCTTTAATTAAGCAGTTATGGAAATGATAACAACAATGACTGAACTTGGTGCTTATATACCCACTAACGCACTGGTTAAGACTCCACATCCAGTGATGCTGAAGAGCCACTGGACCAGGGCTTACCCCTCTCAACTGGGGTAGTTTACTTAAACAAGGAACATTGCTCTAATTTACTGCTGAGTTCTATTCTTCTTCCTCTATAAATTAAAAACATATGTGACAGTGTATCCAGTTTCCCTCTGTGTTCACAGGCCCAGGCACTTTCTTGGACCACCTTCATCTTCTATAGTCCTGCTTTCTCCTCTGGCCTCTCTCTCCCTTGCCTCTTTCTTTCTTCTCTCTGTGTACCCCTGCCCTTACTTTCTTGGGTCACCTTCCTTTCTCCTTTTTTTTTTTTTGCATCACGCTGTAAAAACCTTGGCTCACGTTTGTATCACCCAAGGAGCTTTTAAAAAGTGAAAACTAGCACGCGTTTCATAGGAGAGCAATCCCCACTCGTGCTGGAAAGAAGCTGTCATTTCAGGAAGTTAGTGCTCTGGTGACTGGATTTCCTCATGGCTGGTGAGGAGACCACCGCATCAGCATGCATAGATTACATGTTGTGTTGAATAGAGCCTAGAGCTTCTGTGATATCGAGGATGCACGGAAAACCATGTGCTCTTCATTGACAGATGTTTAATTCGGAAGAGAGGAAATGTTCTCAGACTCACAGAGTCACCGTGCATGGTGTCCCAGGTCCGGAGCCCTTCGCTGTTTTCACTATAAATGGAGGCACCAAGGCAAAGCAGCTTCTCCAACAGGCAAGTCCACTGAACCCATGGTTAAAGAAATTCAGTCTCCAAAACGTATGTGTGTGCAAATATATATGCATATATGTATTCACATAAATCCGTAAAAGTCCATGTTGATGATATGTCCTTTATTTCTTTATCTATAGTCCGTTTGTTTATCTTTACATAGTGGTGCTAGAACCTACAGCCTTGAACATACTAGGCACGTGCTCTACCACTGAGCTACAACCACAGACCTTTTATTTTAATTTTGAGACAGAACTCCCCCAGGCTGACCTTAAATTTTCAGTCCTCCTGGCTTTGCTGACATATCTTTGGATTGTTTGAAATCCTAAGAATAGTGTCAGAGTTCTTGGTACCACTAGACAGGCTAGCTCAACCTTAGGAGATTCCCTATGATTCAGTGGCCTGACTTCCCACACTCTTTCATCTTTAGCCCGTTTTAGTACTACTACTCCTTGAGGGTAGACCAAGGAGAGCACTGACCAAGAGGAGTACCCTGGGCATTCCTTCAAAGTCGGTGTATATGGTGAAACGTAGCAGGAACCATATGATGCATGGCAGAATTAAAAGCCATTTGAGCAGTAATGCATAAATATTAATATTATTATATTATTAATATTAATTATCTCTATCATTTAAGGGTGCATTGCTTTGGATAGTGCAACATTTTGCCCAACATTTTATAACTGACTTAAGTAGCATCATAGTAAACAGCTTTAAGGTCCAAATTTTATAGACAACCAAACAGAAACTACTGCCAAAGATTTGGTTTTATTTTCCTTGATGGCTTTTTAGTCAATTAATCCATAAAGTTCAGTGTCAAATCACTACTAAGAGTCTATAAAATCAAGGGAACTTCCCACAGCCACTAATGAAAGCAGAACCATATTTTCACCCCATACAAATAAACAAATGAGTCTTCAGTGCTGAGAGAAAGGGGTGTTGGGTTTCTTGAGGAGATAACAGTATCAACAGAACCTTTGGAAACTCCGCACCCTGACTCCTTCTTATAGAAGCATATGTGTGCATGATCCAAATTGTTTACCTTGGCACCCATGGAATTACTATCATGCAGCTTTAGGACAAGGGCTCAAGTAGAGGGATAAGAGTTGGTGAGAATTTTCTGCTCCTACCATCCTTAGCACCTTATACTGTGCTTCCCCTCCACGTGAGAAATATTGACTATGGCCATTTCATCATTGAGGAACCTGGAGAGATGGTGTTGGCTTAATCCATGCCAGGTGGTGGCAGCAGGCTCCCACCATACAGTCACCTCTCACGGGAAGGGAACAAAGAAGATGTCTTTATTATCACTGGCACTTCATCAGTAATCTATATGACAGGAGTGAGAAAGACAACATCAGTAAGACTCTAATGATGGCTGGCACTCGTTGAGTGCTCATAATGTCTTACATGGCACTTAACGCCTCCATCATAAGCCCAAAGAATAGATTGTTACTGTGAGCATTCCCATTTTATAGATACACTCCAAGGACACCCTCATGCACGCTAAGCTGAGCAAGTGCTCTACCACTGAGATGTCCTCAACTCAGAACAAATAAGTCTTAAATGGAAATCTGAGGCCTAGGACTAACTAACTTCAAAACTCCGTCTTAACCACTCCTTCGAATTGTGCAGGCCAGAGTCCACAGAGAAACAGCTCTTTGGACACAGTGTCAGGAATCTCCCGAAAGGAGAATTGCCAGACGAGACCTTAGCCTTGTGAGCCTTCCACGACAGGATGGTTATTTCCACAGTGAAAAAAAAGAGATGGTGTTTGCAGGCTGCACAGGGTTCTTTGCATCAGCCCTTTGTTGCAAGGTTTCAAAGAACCAGGTTCATGGAGTAAGAAACCTGAGGTTTTAATTCAATAGAATCTCTCATTCCAGCATTGGGAAAAAATAGTTATGCTGTATGGGGTTTATAAATAAATTGTGCCTTCGCCCAGAGTGAGCATAAACCATCCATTTGGGACATGTAAGAATTAGTACAGCTCTAGAAAGAATTGTGCCACACTCCCAAGTAGGCTTCGCTTATAAACTGCCCAGCAAACCTGTCAGAACCTTAGGAAAACAGACTCGTGTTGAGTTTGTGCCACTCTTCAGAGATGTGCCTAATGCTGCCCTTGCTTCCTCTTTAGATTCTGGTGATAGACCAAGACACCAAACTCACCGCCACAGACTGTTTTCTGATGGAAGAGAAGCATTTTATATCTAAGGAGAAGAATGAGTGCAAGAAACAACCATTCCAGAGAGCTGTGGGTCCAGAAGAAGATATCGTGCAGATTTTAAACAGCTGGTTCCCAGAAGAAGGCTACGTAGGCAGGATCGTCTTAAAGTCCCAACAGGAAGTAAGTGCCGCCGGGCGGTGGTGGCGCACGCCTTTAATCCCAGCACTTGGGAGGCAGAGGCAGGCGGATCTCTGTGAGTTCGAGACCAGCCTGGTCTACAAGAGCTAGTTCCAGGACAGGCTCCAAAACCACAGAGAAACCCTGTCTCGAAAAACCAAAAAAAAAAAAAAAAAAAAAAAAAAAAAGATTTGTAATAAGGAAGTAAGTGCCACCTGGACACAGCCTGCGTGATGAACGCTCAGTGTGTCATCAGCCATCATTTACCGAATACCTTCCTCAGATCCTGAATGACTGGTCTTTGAAACCTGGTTCAGATTATTCTTCTCAAGTAAACATGGGAAAATGGTTTTAATTTCTTGCACATAGTCAGATAGCTAACTAAAGACACTCGGTCTAAAAGCAACATCCTTTGTAAAACGAAGGAAGCAGGAACTTAAAGGATTCCTGTGTGAGGCCATGGCTGTGAGTCAGTGCTGTATTTTGAGTGTGTAGCTGTTGCTGTAAGGGTTGCTTTGAACCCACAGCCCTGTGGAAATGGCCTAGGCTGCCCTCCCCTGTAGACTCCTGAAACTTCAGATAGAACCAGTCACTGGTATCCACGTGTGATGATGCCATGGCTGTTGATCTGATCACCAAGATAGTGAAGACTGGTGGGCAGATAGTCCAATAGGGATATGATGGACACAGGTGATTCATGTCTGCATCTACACCACCCCCACCTCCCAGGACAGAAAAAAAACAGCAAGAAATATTGTTATTCCACTCATATGATTTAAAACTTATGAATTATTTATTGGTGGCAGTTTCCACTTAATATTTTTAAACCGTAGAAAGCAAAGGCTTGGGTGAGGGGAGCCGCCACATTGCCTAGCACAGGAGCTGCTGACTCTCTTCTTAGTGTCTGATAAAGCTCTTGCCTAGCCGGGCATATCCAGCTTGTCCAAACTGGGCGAAGATCTGAAAGATGACAAAATCTGGAGCCCATCAGGTCCCAAGTTTCTCAGATGACAGATCATCAACATCTGAAATGTTCTGGCTTCTACATTCACTCGTTGTGTCTTTAAAATAGTCCACAGGTCACACAAACTAGATCATCTCTCACACTTAGTCAGAATTAGTACAAGTTTATATGTGCTGATACCCTATGGTTGTCCCCATGAAAGGAAGGTAAGCAACAACCTTCACACTGACTCCTAATCCATTGACCCTTGCTTGAGATCGTCTGTGGAGCAGTTTTCTTCGCAGAACAACCTAGGCAGTGCCGCTCCATTCCTATCCCCTTCTACAGTGGGATATAAAGCCATTGCTCCAACCTATGCCATCAGGTCTCGTGACAGGTCAAGTGATGAACAATTGAGCTGGTTCAACAATTTAATTAAATGCATATTTATTAAGCACCCAATGTGTACATGGCCCTGTTCTGGGTCCTCCCCCAGTCAAGGGTCTTTAGTGTGTAACAGGGCTTTGTTGGAAGCCGATCATGTGTGCTGGGAAGGCGAGCTAGCTCTCCTCACCAGGTCTTCCATTTTCACCTTCTACTTAGCCACTGAAAACATGGCCTGTTAGCCAGACACAACACCAGCTTCTCTCTGGGCTCAGAACCACCACTTTCCTTCTCCAATCTTGCCTCCAACAGTAAAAGGTCATACTTTAAGCAAAGAAACATGGTCATCTTCCTCGCCTTTTCTGTCAGGTGTGTGAAGGCAGAGACTAAGCTCGCAGGGTTTTATGGGAAAACATCAGAGGGCTCAGGTAGACTTTTGAAGCCATCTTTAATTTCTCCCTAAGTCTTTCCTGTTTATAAATGTCTCACTTCATCAATTAGCTACCTATAGGCCCTAAGTGGCAGTTTCAGTAAATAAGCAAAAAACTTTAGAGAATTGAATGGGCTCAGACACCCATTTTCAGTGTCCTCGTGATGTAATAGGAATCTTTTGTGCAAAAGGAAACTAAGATTCAGAGGCGTTAAAACAATGGCAGGGTCATGGCAGAAAGAACAAGCCTTATGGCTGTGATTTGATGCTCTTTCCGCCACCCTCTGCTGCCAAAGCAGGGTTTCCGCTCTCAGCCCCTGAGGATTATCCACACCCAGACCTGTGCTGTGGGAGGCAACAGGGGGCAGTCAGCATGGACTTCGTTATGTAGGTGGAAAGACCGGGGAGTTTATGATGCCAGTGGGTAGCCTAATGTATGTGACAGTGGGCAGTAAAGCCTTCAGGAATGGATGTTTAATAGAACTCGCCAGGAGAGGAGCAGTCTGAAGGAAAGGGGAGGTGAATCACCAGGGATTTCTCAAGCTTTTCCTGGTGAGTAGACCGTAGTAGTTCTCCTCCACATACCTTTGTGGAGAGGAGGTTTTTATGACTGAAATATATGTCAAAGGAAAACGGGTCATATTTGGTGATTTAGGTTTGCCTGGTGCAGTGACGCCTCATAAATATTTATTAGGGCCAGAGGTGATACATAGCACTAGAGCAAATACCTAGCTTGCACAAGGGTGCTGTGTTTCGGTATCTACTGATCCTTATACTTACTATTTCTTTAATTAATACCTCATTAATTATTGAATGCTAGAGAGCACTATCATCATTACAAAGATTTGCATTTATTTTATAGGGTAAAACTAATCCACCTTTAATCCCAGTAGACTTTCTTGAGTAGAGACAGGCAGATCTCTGTGAGTCCAAAGTCAACCTGGTCTGCTTCTCGAGTTCCAGGACAGCCAGGGCTATGTAGAGACCCAGTCTCAAAAAAAAAAAAAAAAAAAAAAAAGAAAGGTTCTATTGATAAGTTCTCCATTCTTCTCCCTGCCTGTTATACTCTTCTGATGTTCTAGGCAGTGTTGTATCCTCTGGCTGCATTCACATCACCTAACTTCTATGACTTGCTAGCCTGGCCTGTAAAATCTGGAAACAACAGCACGTTATCCTCTCCAAGTGATCGTAAAGCGCATATGTGTACAGTGTGTAGGGAATGCTTAAAAAGTGTTTCATTGAGGCCACTGTTATTATTCTTTATTCACCGCCTATGGCAGAAAACACCTTTAAAAGTAAATTAACTCTTGTGTGCATGATGGTGCGTCTGTTTAATTCCAGCACTCAGAAGGCAGAGGCAGGAGAATCTCTGTAGACCAGGCTGTCCTCAAACTCACATAGAGGGACTGTATCTCAAGAAGAAAAAAAGAAAAAGAAAAGAAACTCTAAATAAGGTTCTAAGGTTCAAAGCTGATGCACTCTCTTCCACCATGGATCCCATTACTTTATGTACTAAGCCTAAAAAATAATTTTAAAATAAAAGCACTTGGTGTGTTGGTGCATATCTGTATTCCGGCACTTGGGCCATGGAAGCAGAAGGATAAGGTCAGTCTCAGCCACATAGAAAATTTGAGGCTAACCTCGTCTTTATGAACCTGTCTCAAAAATAAATAAAGGGCTAGAGAGATGGCTCGGCAGTTAAGGTACATACTGCTCTTACAGAGAACCCAAGTTCGATTCACCCATAAAAGTAGCAAGTACAGGGGTGTGTCTGTACCCCATCATGGAGGTACTGAGACAGGCAGATCCTGAGAGCTGTCTGACCAGCCAGCTGTACAGAAACCTCAGGCTACAGGTTCAGTGAGAGAGCGACAGAGGAAGATGCCTAATGTGACCTCTGGTCTCCATACACAAACACACACACACACAGGAAAGTTAACAACAACAACAAAAAAAAAAACAAATTTTTTGAGACAGTGTCTCACTATGTTGCCCTGACTAGCTATGTAGACTTTGCTATGTAGACCAGACTGGCCTTGAACTCACAGAGATTCACCTGTCTCTGCCTTCCTAGTGCTAGGGTTAGAGGTGTGTGCACCACCACACCTAGCAAAATATGCATTCTTGCTGATCTTATGAGGCAACTTAGAATTTTCCTCTGTGTGTGTGTGCTCATATGTAGAGTTGTGCATGTGGAGGCCAGAGACCCACCACACGTATTCTTCAGAAGTCATCCGCCTTGTTTTCTTTGAGACAGGGTCTCTCACAGGACTTGGATCTCACCAAGTAGGCTATGTTGACAGCCCAGCAAAACACCTTTACTGCTCCACCTCCACTGTTAGGTTGAGCAAAGTCGGAAACTCAGGTCATGTAAGCTGTATGGGTTGTGACTTCAGGTTTCTGGAGGAGGCTGGGGCAGATCCTTTCCAGACTCAGTTAGTTTGGCACCACCTGGTGGCAGTCTCCCAGTCTGACTTAAGTATGGGAACAATCCTCTGGGTGATGGGACCAGCAGAAACTTGCAGGCCAGTGACAGCAAACCTTGAATTCTTCTGGCTAATTAGCTTCATTTCAGCGGTCTTTCTGTGGCGATCAGGCTACAGGAATTCTATTCCCAAATAGAATTTTCTACATGAAGTCTTGACATCTGATAGGGTCGCCTACTACTTCCTCTCTCTTTTCCTGTGTATATTCTCTTATAGACTATAACTTTAAACTGTTGTCATTTGAAAATGGGGCAGCCAGGCAGTGATGGTGCACACCTTTAATTCCAGCACTTGGGAGGCAAAGGCAGGAGGATCTCTGAGTTCAAGGCCAGCCTGGTCTATAGAGTGAGTTCCAGGACAGCCAGGGCTACACAGAGAGACTCTGTCTCAAAAAGGGGGAGGGGGGGCTGGTAAATGGGAAAAGATACACACACACACACACACAACCCTATTCACACAATTCCAGGATTTTGTGTCTGCCTATTCACATGCTGGAAGATGCACTTATGTATCCATGGCTGATGTTCACAGGGGTACACCACCTAACAACAGTGAGATTTCGTTTACAGACTTCTTTGCTCATTTGTTCATGAGAATGAGGTGATATAAAGAGAAAAGGAGAGAATAGGAAAGGGTTTATCATTTTGACTGTTGGGAAAACTTTTTTATGCATTCAGTTGTTTTTCCTACACATATATCTGTTTCCAAATACATGCCTAGTGCCCATGAAGACCAGAAGACATCATTGGATATTTCTTGGAAGTGGAGTTACAGATGGCTGTGAGCCATCATGTGGGTACTGAGAATCAAACCCTGCTTCTCTGGAAGAGCAGCCAGTACTCTTAACTGCTGAGCTATTTTTCCAGTCCATTTAAATTTTTTTTAATAAAACGAAAGTAGGGAGCTAGAGAGATGGCTCAGCAGTAAAAAGCCAGCACTGCTACTGAGGAGGACTCAGGCTCAGCTCCCACTCACTGCCCTCTTGGTGATTCATAACCACCTGTAACTCCAGGTCCAGGGGTCCAACACTTTCTTCTGACCTCCAAAGGCTCCTGCGCTCGTGTAGTGCACAAGCACACACGCATAAATTAAATAAAGAAACCTTTTGTAAAGATGATGCATACAAGAGAGAGGGAAATTGGATTTCACTCAAATTTATCCAAATCCAATTAGCCTGATAATAATTCTCATAGTATTGGGAATTCTATCCACTGAAATGTGGCTTACCTGCAGCCATTGTTTGGCCTTCTCAGTGTGGGCTTTGCTTACCCCACCTGGGTGAGTATGCCATGTTTCCCGTTCCATGTCTAGTATTTCTCTTTTGTACCTTGAAATGATGGGGGAGGGAGTAGGAGGGGGAGGGGCATGTGAGCCACAGCATGTCGACGGAGATCAGAGGAAAACGCTGTGCATTTGGTTTTCACCTTCCACATTTACACACAGCCCACGGACTGGACACACATCATCGGGCTTGCACACCAGGCAGCTTTACCCGCTGAGCCATCTCACCAGCTCCCGTGTCTAATGTTCCTTAAATGTTAATGGTGTTTGGGGAATAAACATCCCTTCAATGGAGCTTACTGTGTTCTTACTGGGCTTTCAGTATATTTTCTTTCTAAAAGTTTGTAATTGATTTGGTCTCTCAAAATCCACAGCTAACGGGCACTTATAAACTGGTTTATTCTGTGTGTGTGTCAGCACCAAGCCTTTCTTCTCCTCAGAAGCAGGTGCATCTTTTTAGATTAGTGTATGAGCTACTAGCTCATGTATGAACTATCCAACTAAGGTGATGGTTTTCACAATACCAAGATACAACTCAAATTTTTTGCTAGAATTTTTTTGTCTTCTGAATCATCTTACCAATTACTCATATGTTTTCCTTTTTTTAAAAAAACTACAGACCCTAGAAGAGAAAAGCATTGTCCAAGATGACAAAGAGGTGACAGTTTTGAGCACGGAGGAAGAGAGTTTCTTTGTCCAAGTTCATGATGTCTCTCCAGAGCAGCCCCGAACCGTCATCAAAGCCCCCCAAGTCAGCACTGCACAGGATGTCATTCAGCAGGTAAGTCTCCTTGGGGACCAGCGTGCAGTTCAGAGATACTGCCTGCCTGGCAGGCATGGGGTTCTGGGCTTTTGGCCTGGCAGGCACAGGGTTCTGAGCCACAAGGAGTCTCTCCTTTCCTCACTCCATGCCCCTTATTGATATAAATGACTGGGACAAACCATGTGGGTATTGACAGCTCATTTGTGAATGCAGCTCTGCAATGGGGAGCTGGATTAGGGGAATATGTCTCTTAAGGATGGGAAATAGCTGCTCAGTGTGCAACAGATATTTAGCTAACATCTACAGTGAGCTTGGATCTCTGCTGATAATGGGTTTAGGAGGTGACATTGCAGAAATTACCCCAGAAACAGATGAGTAAATAATGAATGACCATCTCTGAAGGATGCCACAGAACACAAGGAGGAGGCCAACTTGATTGTTGACCAAATCCTTTCCTCTAGGTCAGGCTGTTTTTAAAACATGATTTCAGAGAACTGTTCCTCATGGCCTCCTCAGGGTTTGCATTCATTGAACCCCTGCTTGAGAAGTGGTATCGCACAGTAAACAGCACAGACTCCTGATCACACGGCTGAGGGTTCAATCCCGGCTCTATCCCTTACTCACTCAGTCTCCAGATCTCACTCAGAGCTGTGTCTGACTTACACAGTGGGTTGACCAACTTCTTTTGGCGGGTGTGGCGGGTGTGCCAGGGTGGGGGTGGGGGGGAAGCTCAGATTCTTTTCTGTTGAGTAAATCCTCCTCCTGTGTCTGACTTCACTGACCCACTCCAGGTGCTCTGACACCACTGTGTAAGTCAGAACATTTGGAAGCTAAGTGAGGTAGCCTGAGGAGTGTTATAAGCCATAGTGACTCAAAAGCGAGGCACTAAGGGACCAGATTTGGAGATCTTTCCCATCGCTTGGCGTCTGAGTCACTTTCCCACCTTAAAATTTCACTCAGGAGGGATGCAAACGTGGGAGACGCTTGACTAAGCTGACCCTAACTTATCTTTCAGACATTATGCAAAG
Source organism: Chionomys nivalis (assembly GCF_950005125.1). Classification (NCBI taxonomy): domain Eukaryota; kingdom Metazoa; phylum Chordata; class Mammalia; order Rodentia; family Cricetidae; genus Chionomys; species Chionomys nivalis. Next base: position 21,210,000 of record NC_080093.1, on the reverse strand, counting down.
CCAAATATTCCTACAGCATTCTGAACAACCCCAACCCAGGCGACTATGTGCTTTTGGAAGAGGTGATGAAAGATGCACCCAATAAGAAGTCTTCTGCTCCAAAGTCCTCACAGAGGATCCTTTTGGACCAAGAGTGTGTGTTTCAAGCCCAAAGCAGGTGGAAAGGTGCAGGGAAATTCATCCTTAAGCTAAAGGAGCAGGTTCAGGTAACATGAAAGTTACTTTGCCGTCTTTATAAATTCCTGATGGTCAGTCGCATCATATCAATTCAATTTGGGAACTGGTGAAATCTCTAGAAAGTTTGTAAGTCGAGCAATTAGAAGGTAATTATTTTGTTTTCCCTCTGCGGGGAGAAAAGACAAAACATCATGCTCTCGTGTGGTGAAAAGATACTGGGATAGAGGCCTTTGCCCTGTCCGCCCAAATCTTTACTTGCCAGAGAAGTACAAAGGAGTACATAATTCCTCTCTGAGAATGCCATGGGACTCAGGAGCCTGGGTTTACATTTCCATCAAAGGTTTTCTTTTATTCTATGTAGGCATCCCGAGAAGATAAAAGGAGGGGCATCTCCTTTGCAAGTGAACTCAAGAAACTCACTAAGTCCACTAAGCAGCCCCGAGGACTCACCTCGCCTCCTCAGCTTGTGGCCTCAGAAAGTGTCCAAGTCAAGGAGGAGAAACCTGTGGGTGCCTTGTCCCCCAGTGACGCAGTGGGTTACCAGCAGTGACGGAGGGCAGCGTGTTTGACCCAGGTACATTAAGGTACTGTAGCAGTTTGAAACAAGACTCAACAGAAAGTACTTTGTAACACAGGATGGGAGCCTCGTGTCTTTTCAAGGGGCTTGTTCCATGAAGGCGGAAATGGTACCTCAACACAGTACCTGGGCTCTGAAATTATATGTGGTATTCCTGGGGCTGGAAAGATGGCTCAGAGGTTAAAAGCTCTTCCAGAAGACCCAGGTTCAATTCCTAGCACCCACAATGGAAGCTCACAACTGCCTTATAGCTCCAATTCCAGGGGTTCCAACACCCTCACACAGACACACATGCATGCAAAACACCAATGTACACAAAATAAAAATAAATCATTAAAAAAAAAACTTGTCTTTTTCTCCTTCCTCTTTGTTGTCTAGGTACTCTGGAGTTGTGGACTGTAGGCTGGTTATTCTTTGCTTTATGTCTAAAAGACAAGATCTGCTGAGTAAATTGGGAGTGGGGGTGGCGGCAGGAGGGTGTGGAAGGGGAGAAGGGAGGAAGGAAGGGGAGTGGGAAAAGCATATAGCTCAATTAATAAAGTCTAGAAAAAAAAAGAAATGTGTGTCACGACAGAATTAACATTGTTCTACCTTCGATGGACACCGTGTTTTAACACTGCATTGTGGAAAGTGATTCCTTCAAAACTAGCCATGAGAGCTGTGGGCTTCTGTAGCTGAACAACTGAACCTGGGAAGGCAGTAAATATTGTGCTTCTTTGTATTCAACCCACTAATAAGCTCCTGTGGATGTTACAGGTGAAGATCCTTGGTGAGAAGCGCTGAAGAATGAACATGGCGGAGAAAACATACTTTACTTCCATCACATGGAAACTGCAAAGTGATGGTTTCTCAACTCCTGCCCTCTTCACACCTGATGTGAGGAACACGCGGAGGACAAGCAGAGTGGCACAGGGCTGCCAGCCGACTTCCTGAGGAATGAAGCAAGGACACCCAGGGCATTGCACAGATGTTACAGGTGGAAAAGCCAGGCCCAAGCTTAAGGCAACCAGCGTCATCTGTAAAGGGACAGGCGGTACACATTTTAGGGTCGGGGCCATACGGCTTCGGCTGGCTTCGACTCAGTTCAGTCACAGGAGTGCAAAGGCAGCTGCTGACGACAGGTACAAGAATGAACATGACTGAAAATAAAATTTTATTTATGGACACATGAATTGGAATTTCATATCATTTTCACATATCACAAATCTTTCAAGTGTTCCAACCACTTAAGATTGTAAAAGCTATTCTTAAGGTTAAGGGTCATACAAAAACACATGAACTTGGCCCAAGGACCAGCTGGCTGACCCAACGCGGAGAACTGGGAACCAGAGGCACAGAGATTGGAAAACCTCGAGAACTGGCCATAGGTTTAATGAGAAGTGGAAGCCTAGGGCATTGGAAATGTAAATATGTCCTGTAAGGTTTGTTAAAAATTATTCAAATTAGTTCCTATATTGTGTACCAAGGTGCACTCTTCAGGCTGCCGTTTTGCAAATAGAAACGTTCTTTTTTCAAAAGCTAGTATTCATTTGCCCACAGATTGTTCCAATTTCAGTTCTCACAAAATGAATTTAGAATGATGTACAATTTAATATCTACTGAGTTATGACGTCTTAATAAGACTAATCATTTTTAAAAAGCAAAAGCAGATTAAGTTGATGTTTAAAGTAGACTTATTTATTTTGCAATGTTTGTACTGACACTGTACTTGTGTATTTATTAGACATAGCTTTCTTGATATTGCTATGGTTACAAGCATTAGTAGTTCAATCTATTTCAAGACTTCCTAAAAATAAAACATTTGAACATGAAAGTGCCAGACATCTAGTGCAATGGCGTCTGATTTACTGAAGAGCCACGGATCCGAGTCACACTTGCCATCTGATGTAAATTATTTATAAAACTGTTCATCCCAAAACTGTCAACTAGCTGGGTGGTTGTGGTGCACACCTATAATCCAAGCACTTGTGAGGCAGAGGCAGGTGGGTCTCTCTGAGATCGAGGCCAGCCTGATCTACAGAGTAAGCTGCAGGATAGCCAGAACTGTTACACAGAGAAATCCTGTCTTGAAAAATGAAAAACAAAACAAAAAAAACAGCAAAGTCAACTAAGTGCAATGGATTCTTCTCATTCTTGAAATGAAACACATTGTGACTTACCTGACTGAAATATGTGTTCCTTCAGAGTAAAGCCTACATTTTATCTTCTTATTTGGCATTGTTCCATTTGAAGACATTTTTCTTCAAATTATAAAGCACACTAAAAATCCTGACTTTTGCTTGGAGAGTTTCTTTTACCAATTATAGAATGAATAAAACCCCTTCTTTGTGCATTCTAAAAGGAGACCTGTCAAAAATACACTGCAGAGCTTTCACGTCGGTGGAAGAGTCCTGCTGCGCCGCCGTTCTCTTGCCAACAAAACTCAGACTATTCTCGTTTTGGCAGTTGCACGACACTAAAGGTTCTCTTTGAAATAAAGTAATAGGTCTGTAACAAGTGCACAGCACTGCCACATTTTTAAAACAAATCCTGGAGACATTTTATCAAGTTTCTATAAATGAAGGAGATCAAATGATTCTGACACTGGGCTGGGTAACGCTGCATTTTTAATCTATGAATTTCCTGACCTGGCATCAAAGATGCAGGAGGACCAAGGCCGTTTCACTCTTACTTTTAAGTGCCTGGTGTGCTGCTGAGCACACAGCAGGTGCTCAAGATCTGTCTTCAAAAGAATTAAGGCTGTAGTTTAATATAACCCTCAAGGTATATGTGCCTGTGATTATTAATGCCTATAATAGTTATCTCCAAGAAGGGAAACATTAATAAGCCTATATAAAAAGTTAATGTACACATACAGTTCACCCTCAAATACATATGTCATTCAAATGCTAGCTGTATAGTTTATGGTCCAGCTGTGACAAGAAACGGAAAAGTCTAACACAGTCATGAATTCCCAACCAGTCCATTTCTATTTTAAAACTGGCTTTTCACTTACATATGTCGTTGCTGCTAAAGTGAAGCATAAATGTATCGGTGTTAGAAAACAATTGATACATATAAACAGATAGATCTTTTGGTTGTGTATATAAATATTTCTAACATTCCTGAAATGGTTTTAGTCAAACAGTAGAATTTAAGAAAGCTGTATGCCGAACCATACCTTTTCTCATCATTAATAATCAAGCCTTAGCTGGGTGTAATGGGAAGCAAAGTCAAGAGTTTCTCTGTGAGTTCAGGGTTGGCCTGGTGAACATAGTGAGTTCCAGGACAGCAAGGACTACATAGGGAGACCCTGTCACTAAACAAGAAACAATAAAGCCTTAAAAATGTGACTCCAGAAATATTTTTAGGCTGGGCATGGTGGTGAACACTTTTAATCCCAGGCAGAGGCAGGCAGAGCCTCCTGAGTTCCAGTAAAGCCCAAGTTATAAAGTGGGACGAGAGAGAGAGAGAGAGAGAGAGAGAGAGAGAGAGAGAGAGAGAGAGAGAGAGAGAGAGAGAGAGAGAGAGAGAGAGATTTACTTCTGGAACTCAATGTAAGAATACGCCCATGTTCAAGTCCCCCAGTGTGCTCTCCTCCAACACCTGCCGACCTCTTCTCTGCCCAGACACCCACACACCCAGGTTAACTCTCAGAAGGAGTAAGGGCTGGCTTTAAATTGATTAACTGGTCACTGTTCCCGAGTCTGCTGGATGGCAAGAGGATTTTCTGTTTTCATATTTTCATTAGGAAAGAGCTCTAAGGCTCAGAAAGACTGGCTTCTATGGTGCTGAGTTAACAGGCTATTTACCTGAACTGCTTTTCACTAACAATGAAAAAAACAAAACCTCCACAAGACTATGAAGTAGAAAAGGAAGCTATTTTATTCAACTATTAATAGCAGAAAATATCTATGTACACATTTCATAAGTCACCTCTACAATATGGCAATAGCTACTATATAAAATAATGGTTTATAACTATTTATAAGCATATACAGTTTTTATCTGTAAGAATTTAGAAAAAACCCACTTTACTAGTTAGTCAGCACCAATGTCGCTACAGTACAACAGACATCCCAGCCCTACTTGTGTCCTACTGAGCAACTTTCGCCCATCACTCTAGTGTAAAAGAATAAACACAACTTCAAAGATTCCACAATCACATTCAACTTTCTCTGAAAGTTTCTAGCCATAAGAGCACTCATTTCTTCATCTTTTATTTGTTTGTTTCTTAGAGACAGGGTTTCTGTAACAGTCCTGGTTGTCCTGGAACTCACTCTGTAGACCAGACTGGCCTGTAGATCCACCTGCCTCTGCCTGAGTGCTGGGATTAAAGTGATGCACCCACACACCCTGGGCAATACTCATTCCTTCTAACGGTCAGATCTGGTTATTACATGTATCATTCAATAGAAGCCAATGAACAAGAGTCTAATTTTAAGCTATCTTTTTATCCTTACAAAGATAGTTTTGCTTTCATCTATGGTGCTGCAATCACAATATTTATTTAGTTATAAAGAGGATTTAATAACACTCTTGCTCAGTTTTTGTCAACTTGACATACACTAAAGTCACTCATGAAGAGGGAACCCCAACTGAAGAACTACCTCCATCAGACTCGCCTATGGGAATGTCTGTAGGGTACTTACAAAATTAGTAACTGATGTGGTAGGGCTCAGCCCACACCTCATGGGTGGTACCATTCCTGGGTAAGCTGGCCTGGGTTGTATAAGAAAGCAAGCCATAAAAAACACATCAATAAGCAGCGTCTTCTGTGGCCTCTGCTTCGGTTCTCATATAATCGTTCTTAGGAAGTTTTCCTTGTACACAAAGAAAAAGGCCCTCATGTATCTGTATGTGTCTCTGCATATGCGCATACAAATAAATATATAAGACAGTCCACTGACTCTTCACCTTTAGGCTACTGTGAAGATGTTTTCAAACATTTCGTGAAATCCAGTGGTGTCTCAGTAGCAACTTCATTGCAATATCTTTTGATTAGTTGATTTAAATCTTCATTCAAAAATGAGTCTCCTTGTAAAAATTTATCCTGGAAAAAAAAGGTCACACCTTTAATCCCAGCACTCAGGAGGCAGAAGCAAGTGGGTCTGTGAGTTCAAGGCCAGTCTGGTCTACAAAGTGAGTTCCAGACCAGTCAGAGTTCCAGACCAGCCAGAGCTATACACAGTGAGTTTGTTTGTCTCAAAACAAACAAACAAACAAAAGCAACAAAAAAGAAATACAGTAATGAGAGATGTCCAGTCAGGTCTTGGACCATCCCATAGTGAAAGAAAATCTTATCAACTATCAACCATCTCTACAGAATTTCAGCCCCATGCATCCAACCAACTCCTCAACTCCTAGAGCCAGGCCTTTGCGGTCAATACCTGTAGTATCAATTCATGGAAGGCTAAGGCAAAACAATCGTAAGTTCAAGTCACCATGAACTACAAAGCAATACTCTTGTCTCAAAAAAAAGGAAAAAAGAAAAGAAAATTGGCAGTTGAATTGATAATAAATACACTGATTTAATGTTTATTTCCTCTATTAAAAAAAGTATCACATACCTTCTTTTTAGAGTTTGAAGGTTCAACAGGAGGATTGAACGTCATTGCTGCCATGCTGTAAGTCTCAAAAAGTTCAACTGCAGATCTATAATTTAAGAAATATTAAGATTTGCAGAGAAACTACTGTTAGGTATATGACTTTTTAAGAGCTACACTGTATCTGAAGAATAACATCAAGCATTTAACCAACTCATTCATTTAACATACAAACTAGTCAGGCTTGGTGGCGCACGTCTTTAATCCTAGCAATTTAGAGGCAGAGGCAGGCCTCTCTGCAAATTCAAGGCCAGCCTGGTCTACAAAGCAGTTCTTGGACTGCCAGAGGTACTTAGAGAGGGCCTGTCTCAACACTAAATAAATAAAACCTAACTCCTCTGTAGTATCAACACTATCTTACTAAAGTTACCTCAAAAAAATCTAGTATTCACACTCAGAAATGCAGGCCTACAGCCCAGGAAGATTGCTAAGCAGATGTCGACCAGCTCGTATGATTGAATCCCAATTCAACTAGTGATACTGATGATAAGCAATTAAATCTGTCACTGGAACTAGAGGAAGGAAACAGACTTGTCATCCATTGACTTTAAATATCACTCAACCCTTCAGCTATTAACCTGGATGAAAAACAAGGACAGGACATTGACAACAGAAAATACGTCAATACACAGACCATATAAGTAAACCTTGGTCAGCTGGGGTTACTAGGAGCCACATTACTCTAATGAGAGACGCAAGGACTGCACTCACACCCCAAGCTTCATCCCCCAAGAGAAGAAAGCATTTTCCACTGACCAAGCCTTACAGACAAACCTGGGCTTCATCTTACCCTAGAAAAGGAAAACTGGCACAGAGGAGGCAAATGATCAAGACGATTAATGAAAATACACCAGAAGAATTACTAAAAACAATGACGAAGAATCTACTCTTCCCTTTTTAAAAAAAACAGTGTTAGTAGGGGTCAGCTCAGGATATGACTCAATGAACAGCGCTTAGTCAGTGCATGCCAGATCTTTGCTTATGTTCCTTGTGATGCACAAGTTTAAAAAAAAAAAAAAAGGAACAAGGCTAGAGGTAGACATGGGAGGCTGTGAAAAAGAAAAAGTAGCCTCTGTATTTGGTAAGGCCAAGAATTACCTCTATTTCCCAGAAAGGACTTATAGAAATCAGTAAAGTTGACCCTCATTTGGAGGGCACAGCAGTTGACTAACTAAATTAGCAATTAAAAAATACAAAATAGGGGCTGAAGGGATGATTCAGTGGTTAACTCCAATTTTAGGGAATGTGATGCATTCTTCTGACCCCCTGAAGCACCCAGCACATATGTAGTGCACAGACACATGTGTGGGCATAACACTCATAAACACAAATAAATCTAATTTTTTTCATTTGAAATAACTAAATCTAATACTTCAAGACAAGCACGAAAAGTGAATTTTAAGTGAATTCTTCCAATATTAAAAGGTAACAACTAGCCAGGCACAGTGGTGCACACTTGTAATCCCAAGTGCTTGGGAGGTGGAGGCAAGAGGATCAAGAGTGTAAGTTCATCACACATAAATACATTCTTACATGGTTAAATTTATGGCCATTCCGGATTCCATGGAACCCTGTCTCAAACGATTAAACAAAATTCCATTTTTGTTCAGACTTTAAGACAGTATGAAATCAGTAGCCTACAATTCATATGATATCTAAATTTTAAAAAAATCTATGGGCTTATAAAAAGAAAAAAACCTGGTGCAGGGCAAACTGCTTAGCCGCTAAAATGCTTATCATGCAATCATGAGGATCTGAGTTCAATCCTTGTCACCATATTAAAAAGAAAAATAAAAGAAGCCACGTGTAGCTATTTGTAATTCCCAAACTGGATGGCAGGGGTTCACTGGCCAGCAAGTCTAAATCCTATTTCAAAATAATAACGTGGCTGGCTTCTGAGGAACAATAGACAATTTGACCCCTAGCCTCTCGAAGCTCTTATACACACATGCACCTGTATACACACACACACACACACACACACACACACACTTACACACAAATAAAAAAGGACAAAGTCCAGTTACAGAGTTTTTTAAGTCTTAGAATAAGTTGGTGCTTTGGGTTTGATCCCAAGCACAAAAAAATAAAACAAAACAAACGAAAAGAAATCATAAACAGGTCAGGTGACACACATTTTAGCCCTTGGGAGGCAGAATCAAGTGGATTTCTGAGTTCCAGGCCAGTCAAAATGACACAGTGAGAACGTGCCTCAACAAGCAGAAACATAAAGCAATGCACTGTCAGACGGTACCTTCGGCCCAGCTCAGGCTTGAGGGCCTCGGAGCCTTCAGACGGGGCCCCAGCGAGCAGGTGAGCTGCAAATCTTTGCACGACAGGATGGTAATGCCTCTGAAGAGGAAAGAGACATTATTCGCAGGTCAGTACTTCCTAAAACACAAGCCTCAGCTTATTTTGCAACTTTCTTAAAAAAACAAAAAACAAAAACATATATACAAATCACATAAGGGTATTGCCTTTGGACCAGGAAATTTGCTGTGAGATTCTGTCTCCTACAAATGCCAGGGAAGCTTCACCCATGGTACCTCAACAGTATGGCTGCCTAAACAAGATCTGAACAAGGGCATTCTGCCAATGTGAAATGAAAGGAGACACTCTGACAAGGGCCCTATGCCTAGACAAAGCACTACAGGTAACTAGGGACTGCAGAGAGTGGGAGGATTAGTCTTCCCCAGGGTTGATTCCCTTAACTGGTTATCCAACACCAAGTGTGGCCCTGAAATCATAATATATACGAAATGATCAACAGACTTGGCAAGTTGTATTTATGCATTTATGTATAAGTGTTTATGTATTTATATTATATATAATTTGTGTATGTATGTTTGTATATATATATAAATAAGTATATATATATATAAACACGCACACATATATAAACAATAAATAAAGAGGTCATTAATTTGATAGGGAATTAGGGGAGGTGGACATGAGAGGGGACGGAGAAAAGAAATGGAAAGGGAAAATGATGTAACTATTCTTTAATTTTTAAAAAGTAAAATTTTTAAAAGGCTAAGGAAAATTACTAGCCAGGTGTGGTAGAGCACACCTTTAACTTACCAGCACTTGGGAGGCAGAGGTCTCACAGAGTTCTCTGAGTTCTAGGACAGCCAGGGCTACAAAGAGTCCCTGACTCAAACAAAGCAGAAGAGTACCTTCATTCTCAGGATTAAAATACATATCTGGGGATTGGAGAGATGGCTTAGTGGTTAAGAGCACTGACTGCCCTTCCAGTGGAGCCAGGTTCGATTTCCAGCACCAGTATGGCAGCTGTCTGTAGCTCCAATTCCAAGAGGAACCACCGCCCTCTTTTGGCCTCCATGGGCACTACATGCATGGTACACTTGTATACATGCAGTCAAAACACTCATACACAAAATAATGTAAAAAAATAATATACACATTTGTGAAATGACCAAGTTAACAGTATAAAAAAGAACCATCAAAAGACAGTTTTTATTTCATAGTGAAAAATAATTTACCACAGTTTCTATAGGGCTCACTCTAATGCTGGCCTCACTATAGGATCCTGGCACTGTAGGTGAACCTCCTTTGCAATGGAGTCTATCGAAGTCTCCTTGTAGGATCAATACAGTATAAATATGCCTGGTAAGAAATCCTGCTTTTTCTGAATAGTGTTAGGGAACCTTCAATAAATCTCTATAAGCTCATGACAAGTCTACCACACTCTCTCCTGTTTCAGAAACTACTCAACAGCTTAAGGAGTACAGAAGACATTCCAGAGCACACACATGAGCACTCTGGCAGTAACATGTGAGGAAAGAGAGGAGAAAGGAGGAAGGGGGGAAGAGGAGGAAGGGCCCCTTACCCGCAGTGTCTGTAGCTCCCACAGTGCGGTGTTCTGTGCATTACAGTACTCTGGCTCCTCCAGCTCAGGCAGGAACACCCCACTGCCCTGAGACTCATTATCAAGCAACAGATCTGTCCTGGGAAAAGTCTGCAACATCACATGAAAAGGAAGAATTAACTAAGTTAAAGAACGAAACTGCCCTATTCTTACATTTAAATTTGTGGTTATAGCCGGGCGGTGGTGGTGCACGCCTTTAATCCCAGCACTTGGGAGGCAGAGGCAGGCGGATCTCTGTGAGTTCGAGACCAGTCTGGTCTACAAGAGCTAGTTCCAGGACAGGCTCCAAAACCACAGAGAAACCCTGTCTCAAAAAAACCAAAAAAAAAAAAAAAAAATTGTGGTTATATTAGGGGCTACAATTTTACATCTTTCAAGCCTAGTTTTAATAAGAAATAATTTACATCTGTATCATTTGGTTTGGAGAGATTTATCAAATCTGCAAAGATAGCATATTCTTCCCACCTTCCAAATCTTTTTTTTTTTTTTTTTTTTTTTTTTTTTTTTTGTGGCTTTTTGAAACAGGACAACCCTAGCTGTCCTGAAACTAACTCTGCAGACTAGGCTGGCCTCAAACTCAGAGAGATTCACTTGCCTCTGCCTCCTGAGTGCTGGGATTAAAGGCATGAGCCACCATCAACTGTCAAAGAATTTTTGTTATAGAAATATTACAGCATTATTTACTTTTTAATTTTTTTATCCATTTTACATACCAACTACTACAGATCCCCTCCCTCCTCTCCTCCCACTCCCCACAACCCATCCCTCATCCACTCCCCCAACCATTTCTCCCATGGAGAGTCAACAAAGCCTGGCACATTAAGTTGAGGCAGACCAAGCCCCTCCCCACCCCCCATGAAGGCTGAGCAAGGCATATAGCATTACTTATGAGCAATTTCTATATTCATTAGGAAAACAAAGAAGCAACTGTGAATGAGAAACCCACTTCTGCCTATTTCTTAACACACACAGTTTATTGGGTATACTGCAAGTGGGCAGCAGGGTGGGCAATAAGCTGGGCAGTAACTAGGGCATACCGGCTGCTCCACCTTTACAGTCCACCAGCACCGCTGCTAAGTGACTTCTGTGACTGCTGGCTGAGTCACTTCCCTCCTCTGCACCCTTAGCCCAGCTGTAAAGAATTGCTAGAGTTATCTCAGTTATAAAAACCAAGTAATGTCTTGTTTGTGAAGTGCTTGTAACAATGACAAGTGCACTGTAAGAACTGTGTTTGCTAAACAAAGAACTAAAAAACCTTAATCATTAAAAACATAAAGTAGGAAATTTATACTGACATGAAAATATCTTTCATTATTCACTCTAAACCCGGTATATAACACAAGTCACATCACGTCCTTTCCATGAAAACAAAGTGTAGCTTGTATGCTGCACAGACGCTCATACAGGGCAGTAAGGACAGACACCAAGTGGTGAAAATGGCCGCCTCAGGAGGTATCGTAAACTGCTTTGTTTCTGTTAGTACCTGATTGTGTTACAAATATGAATTTTTTCTCCCCCCCCCCTTTTATTTTTTAAGAAATGTGATCTTACTAAGCTGGTGTCATGTGCCTTTAATCCCAGCACTTGGGAGGCAAAAGCAGTCAGTCTGCTTTTTTTTGTGAGTCTGAGACCAGAAAGACAGGCTGCTATTCAGACTGGCCTAAAACTCCTGGGCTTGAGCTGTCCTCCTGCATCAGTTCCCGGTGTAACTGTAGGCACAAACTACTGCCCCTGGCTACGGATTATTTCAGTAACAATGACTATCAAGGACAGAGACACACAAACAAGCACAGTGCAGCACGCTATGAAGACTTGGCTCTGTTTCCTCACACCAGTACTTACATGCATCAATATTCTGGTAGTCGCTAAAAGGCCAATGCTTGAATTTGGAAGAACCTGCAGAGCAAGCGTACAGAGGCGCTTGATGAAGGCAAGAGCTCGCTGATGAGAAACCTGCTTTCTGCGCTTGGTTAGCATGACATCAAGGCAGTGGAGTACAATCTCAATACCATCGTTGGTAGCACCTAAAACAGACATCCTTCAGAGTCAATGTCATTATGCTTTTATTATGCAACTACCTGAACTCCAGAAAACCCGCAAGATGAAATCATTATCCTGCTGCAAATCATCCTCCCAGTCAGTAGAGCAATGCTCAGAGATGCTCTGGGCTGCATTTACAGCACTTCCTGTCAACCCCAAAAGTTCTTTTACCCCCAAGTCTTATATAACATTAACTACAGACGTACGGCAAGAATAAGCCCACATTTTATGCACCAGATCCTATTTCTCATCGGCTACAATTATGATCATAACATAGTCTCAGACTATACAAACGTACCAAACAAGAATCTTCTAAGAACATACCTGCGTGTAATTTAAACAATGTCTTGTAGAGATGTGTATAGAATTTCATCGGGTCAATATTTAGAACATCACCTTTGAGATGACAACAAACACAAATTAGGTTAAGTTACGGTCTTCAGGAATAAAGCAAATAAAACCTAAGACAGCAACTCACCTTGTCCAGAAAGAATATGAAAAGCAGTCTGAACACAGTGAAGACTTTCTTGATAACTTAGGTTCTTAAAAAAAAAAAAAAAATTAGCAACTAAGAATGATTGTTACCATTTCTATCATGAAAAAACAATCCACTAAGAGCTACTTACACCAGACTCAATGAGGGTATGAAGAACCACTAACAAATCATCAAAGAACTCCACATTTATAAGATGTGCAAACCTAGAGTCAAGTTAAAACTGAGTTACTAAATAATCCAAAAGCAGAAATAAAACAAGTAAAAATAGCTTGACTTTAAAACTGCATTTTAAATATTACTTATTTCAAATTGTTAGTCATAATGGAAATAGGAAATCACTGACAGCTTTCACTTAATTCAGCCTGGCCTGCCTCTACCTCCCGAGTGCTGGGATTAAAGGCGTGCACCACCATCGCCTGGCCAGACTGACTTTTTACACAGTTCTCACATTGCTGGACATTATACTTGCTATGAATAGATGAGGTATCAGTAAAAGTACTCCGTCCTGAGAAACAAGTTACCAAGAGCAAACAACTGCCCTGACTAAATGCATTAGGTTTCTACAAACCACAAGGAGGCAGCAGAAATAACTTCTTAGGAAACAGGAAGCAGTAAAAGAGAAAGAATTCTGCTGGGCAGTGGTGGCACATGCTTTTAATCACAGCTCTCTAGAGGCAGAGGCAGTCAAATCTCTGTGAGTTCGAAGCCAGTCTGGTCTACAGAGCAAATTCCAGGATAGCCAGGGCTACACAAAAAATCCTGTCTCAAAAAAGAAAATAAAACAAAAAAGAAAGAAAGAAAGAAAGGATTCTGCCATTTATGAGAACATGGACTTTGGTGGTTGAGGGAGCGACAGCCAGGCAGTGCACATACAAGGTCTCAGGTTCAAGCCTTGGTACTTAACCTGGGAATATAGACACTATTACAGCTTGAAAATGAAATGGAAGCATCGTTGGACTGGTGACTAGTGACTGTATGACACTACACTGCATCACTTGACTGCCCTAGGCTTCTATTTGTGAAATGACTAAGGCAGCAGAGTTCAGGAATCTTCTCAGCTGGTAAGTGTTAGAATACTCGGTACACTACTAAACATCAGGCACAAAAGTACTGCCGGGCGGTGGTGGCACACACCTTTAATCCAGCACTCGGGAGGCAGAGGCAGGCGGATCTCTGTGAGCTCGAGGTTAGCCTGGTCTACAAGAGCTAGTTCCAGGACAGGAACCAAAGCTACAGAGAAACCCTGTCACAAAAAAAAAAAAAAAGTCTGTTAAAGCCATGTAAACCTCTGAACAAAGAAGCGAGAGAGAGATTCCACACACACTGCTACCAATTTTGTGGGGAGCACCATGGCATTTTTAACCAGAATTTAAAATGAGAACACCCTTTCATCTGGAAATATGTGCGCACAAGTACATGAAGACATAAATATATTCTCTGGTCTGAGGATGTAGCTCAGTTGGCAGACTGCATGCCTAGCATGCACACGGCTCAGGGTTCAGGCCTCAGCACTGAATAAACTGGATGGTGGTGTATGCCTAGAACCCCAGCACTTGGAAAGTGGAGGCAGAATAATCAGAAGTTCAAGGTCATCTTTGACTACACAACAAGTTTGAGGCTAGCCTGGGCTACGTGGGGCCTTTCTTCAAAAGTCCCAAAGAAAAATGAAAAAAATTCTACTAAAAGAAAAGAAAGAAATGGTCCCTACGTGTTACCATGAAAAAATCTCCCGAGTAACTTAAAGGAACTTACAGGATACTACAAAACAGTCTTCCACTTATTTCAAAAAAGACAAGCAGAGACAGAGACACAAACACATACAAAGGAACGGAAGCTTATTTTAAATTTCATATTCTTTTGGGCTTGTAAAATGAGCATATATTACTTGAAAAAGAAAGCCTGCTTTTTTAAAGAATTAGGGAATTAACCGTAAAAAAAAAAAAAAAAAAAAAAAAAAACAGATGTTAGGAACCAGGAGTAACGGTTCACACCTCCATGCGCTAAGTTAAAGGCAGCTTCTAGGTTAGCCTGGAATACAGAGTAAAACCCAAGTCAAAGCAAAACAAAATCACTGGAGTAGAAACAGTCCCTCCTTTGCTCCGTCTTCTTAGGAGGCTTCCAATGACAATGGCATTACATTCATACGGAAGCACAGGCGTGTGAGCTCCAGTCACGAGTGGCTGTAAAGACCAGAACTATTGCTTCCAGCCAGAGATATATTTCTAAGATGATTTCTAAATCTCTGCTGCTAAACATGGCTAACATTGCTAAAGTTTATTTTTTTTAAGATTTATTTATTTATTAAGTATACAGTGGTCTGCCTGCATATGTCCCTGCAGGCCAGAAGAGGGCACCAGATCTCATTACAGATGGCTGTGAACCACCATGTGGTTGCTGGGAATTGAACTCAGAACCTTTGGAAGTACAGTCAGTGCTCTTAAGCTCTGAGCCATCTCTCCAGCCCTATGGCTTAAGTTTCAAGTTGCATCTGTAGAATGGCATCAAGAACTGAGTAGTGAATCTTAAGAATTCCAGAAACATATTAAGTAGAAAGAAAAAAAGGTAAATTTTAAAAAGTTCGAAATGAGAAAAGCAAAAACCCCACAAGGAAAGGCTGTTGCATAAAAAGGAACGAGAAGGGGAGCATTAGGACAGTACCGGGGACATGCAGAGACACAGCCATGCCACCAGTACATATGTGCAAAGGGTCCAAAGGGTTCAGCCTACACAATCCTTACTTGGCAAGACCTTCCAGAACTGCTGGCAGAAGAGGTGACCTCTGGGCCTTCTTCAAAATTCTGAAGTAGGTCACAAACACAATATTCAGAGTCTCTGTGTGCTGGCAGAGAAATCAGACAAGAACACCTTAGAACCAGCAGGTAGCTCTCCTTTCTCATCCCTCCCACAATTCAGACTTTGAAACAAGACATACGTCTGGTGATCTCAATACCTGAAGGCATCACACTGTACTTTCTTATATGTCACAAAAATTATCTACCTAAGACCCAGGAAACAAACCAAAATGATATAACTTTAAGTTGAAACCATTTATAATTAAAATCATTTAGTAAAACATCTTGGGAGTATGACAGAGTGGAAGGAAGTGCCCACCAGTCTCAGCTTTCTCTCAGTGCTCTCTGAAGCTTCAGCCTCCCGGAGTTCCCGCTCCAGTTTCTCCTCTGCTTTCTTCCACTGAAAAGACAAAGCAGGGGTGGGTAAGAAATACATACCTACCAGTGAAGGCAAAAATGAGGTAGGGTGTCAACACTCTACACGGTAAGACCACATATGGTCTAAGAATATAAATATGAGCAGAGGCAGAAAAGAATGGATACGATACACAAGCGAGCTAAATTGGTAATGCTGGTTGCCCCTAGGGAAAAGGTGGAGGGATGAAATCAGAGAGGGAGACAGAGAGGATCCCTACTCTAACGCTGGTAAGAAGTGAATAATGTTTATAAAGATTCCCAGCATGAGCAGGGCAGTGGTGGCGTACACCTTTAATCCCAGCACTGGGGAGGCAGAGGCAGGCTGATCTCTGTGAGTTCAAGGCCAGCCTAATCTACAAGAGCTAGTTCCAGGACAGACTCCAAAGCTACTGAAAAACCATCTCAAAAAACCAAAAGGTTGCTCAGCATTATGAACTTTTTACATCTGCCACATATATCATCGCATATAAACTGTAAACTGACCCTAACAGTAGGTACTATTTGCCCTTCTTCAAAAGTGTCAGTAAAGGAAAAGTGACTGGATTTCAAGCCAGATTTAAGAGACCAGAACTTCAGTCAATAAAACAAGTGGATCAATAAAAACTCAAGTGAGTGCACCCTTTCTGTCAAGGAAAATGAAATCTGTATTTCATGACTCTAAACTGCTTCTCATAGACACCCACACACAAATAAGTAAGTAAATAAATAAACAAATATAGAAAAACTTTTTTTAAGTTGGGAATGGTGGCTGTGGTTCAGTGGGAAAAGACACTTGCTGCCAAGCCTGTGAACTTGGGAGCAATCCCCAGAAACCACACGGTAGGAAAGAGCTTCCACATGATCTCCAAACACATACCACACCATTCACATACGTAGATGTGTATACACATATACGCATACATGAAAAATAATTAAAAGCTTAAAAATAGCTCTAACCAATTAAAGGATAAGTCTACATAGTTAAAAAAAAAATTACCTGTTGCTCTTTGTCAACAATTGTCAGTCTAAGTTGATTTTAAGAAAAGGTATTTTTGTAGAAAAAAAAGGGGGGGATGGAATTCTCTAAATACTTTGGATTTCAAACTTGTTTTATTTCTTTCTTGAGGGAAAATTTTGTTAGGTTCCAGACACTGGTCTCAAACTGGACTCAAGCAATCCTCCTGTGTCAACCTTCCATATAGCTAGGATATATAATCTCATATGACTACCAGATTTCAATTATTTTTACGACTTAAGTATGATTTAAAATTGGGCATGGTAGAACAGGCCTACAACCCAGCATTTTGAAGGTAAGAGAGGAAAACCCCAAGGCCAACACAGGCTACATAGTGGAACCTTGTCTCAAATAAGTCCTTTCTTGATAGCATCACCAACAAACAGTGCAGAGAAAAGCAGATGTCCACAAAGAGAAGGAAACCAGACCCCTCTCTATCACCCTGCATAAAAATTAGCTCCAAATGGATCAAAGATCTACTGTAAAACTTGAAATTCTACAATTACTAGAAGAGAAGGTATAGCATACACATAAGAGAGGACTTTCTAAACAAAACTTTAGTTGCTTGGGAAATAAGGCCATTAGGAAACTAAAATACTCTGTACAAGGAAAAACCAGTCAAGTGAAGCTCATAGAATAGAAGAAAACTTTGCCAGCTATATATCTGACAGAGGATTATTATCTAAAATACATAAAGAACTCAAAACATCAAGAATACAACTACTTCAGCCAAAAATAGATAAAGGGCCAGAGAGAAGGCTCAGCAAGTAAAGACATTTGCTACCAAGCCCAATAACCTGAGTTTGGTCCCAAGGCCAAACATGATGAAGAGAACCTAGTTGTCAAAATTTTTAGAAAGATCTGAATGAGGGGCTAGAGAGATAATGTAGCTTAAATGAGAATGTTTCCCTATTGGCTCATACATCTGAATGCTTGGTCCTCAGTTAATAAAACTAAAAAAGATTAGGAGATGTAGCCTTGTTGGAGGTGTGTTAAACGGGTGGGCTTTGAGGTTTCAAAAAAAAAAATATCTAAAAGAGAATTCTCAAAAGAAGAATATGAATTGCAAATAAAAAGTTTTCAATATCATTAACTATGATATAAATACAAATTAAAAGCACTTTGAGCCGGGCGGTGGTGGCGCACGCCTTTAATCCCAGCACTCGGGAGGCAGAGGCAGGCGGATCTCTGTGAGTTTGAGGCCAGCCTGGTCTACAAGAGCTAGTTCCAGGACAGGAACCAAAAAGCTACGGAGAAACCCTGTCTCGAAAATCAAATAAATAGATAGATAGATAGATAGATAGATAGATAGATAGATAGATAGATAGATAGATAGATAAAGCAAGCACTTTGAGATTCCATCTCACCCAGTCAGCATGGCTATCACCAAGAAATTATTAACTCCTAGGGGACGGGCTTTGACATTTCCTATGCCAGGATACTGCTCGGTGTCACAGTCAACTTCCTGCTGCCTGCAAGATGCAGCACTCTCAGCTCCAGTGCCATGTCTGCCTGCATAAATGCCATGGTCCTCATCATAATGAACCGAACCTCTGAAACTGTAAGTGAGACACCCCAATTAAATGTTTTCCTTATAAGAGTTGCCATGGTCACGGTGTCTCTTCACAGCAATAAAAAAAAATCCTAAGATACCTATCTTGCAAACAAATTTAAATTTTTAAATTTTTTAAAAAAAAAAATTTGGTTTTGGTTTTTCAAGACAGGGTTTCTCAGTGTAACAGTCCTAGCTGTCCAGGAACTCACTTTGTAGATGAGGCTGGCCTTGAACTCATTAAACTCGCACCTGCCTCTGCCTCCCAAGTTTTAAAGCAAGAGTCTGAAGGGAGAAACCCTGCATGGCTAGAAAACAACTACTCCCAGAAACTGTCAGGTTTTAAACAAAAATGCCATTGCTGGGACAAACTACCTGCCCAGGATCACAGAGCCCCAGAAGTCATTAAGCAATGCAGGTTCTCGCCATTCCTCTTAGGTACCCACTAGAGCTAAAAATAAGACAATGTTGCTGAAGACACCACACACTTTGTATTCACAGTATGGGGAGATCAAGCTGGAATGTAGCTGAAGCAGTCCTCCCTGCTGGCTAACTTTCACAGCCCCTGGAGGCGCTGTACAGCTGCTGGGGAGAAAAAGAAGCAATGACCCTATCTAGTTGTGACTCTTCTTTTTGACTGACTAGTCAAGCAAAATGTGACGCTTGTGAATAGTAGCCTGCCATAGGAGCAGCTACTGCTCTCTGCCTAGACTTAAGATTTGTTTCACAGGACAGAATATAAGCCTGATACTGTAAACATAGTCAAAAAACTATGATGGGGGAGATCACAGTACCGGGAAGAAGTGAATACTGTTACTTAGTTAAACTGACATAGGAAGCTGCCTTCCAAATATTTATGCTTATACTCACAGATGAATGCTACCTACTCTCAGCCTTAATCAGAGAAGTTTCTTTCAGGTGAACAGTGGTGAATCCATGAACTCAGGGCAGCACATGAGAGTAAGCGATAGGTAAGTGCACAACGCAAACCATTTCATCATCCTCTCTAAGGCTCAAGGAACACTGCAGTTAAGGGGAGGAAGGACGGTAAGAGTGGGAAAATAGGAAGAAGATCTATGAAGTGTCATTTCTGAACAACATATAACCGCTGCAATCATGAGTTCATGACCCCTGGGATGCCTGTCAACAGTCAGGCTTGGATTGAAAAGAGCTTGGACAGGCTCACCACTAACCGCTGAGCTATTTGCTACTAACAGACTTAGAGAGATGGAAACTGCCTTCAATTGTTATACCCACAGATGACCCAAGCAGGCTTCAATGGATACTTCAAGTGGTCACAGATGGCCCAGGTTAAACTAAATGGGTCACAAAATGAACCAGAGAAAGAGACTACTGTGTATATCCGCAGGAGCGAAGGATTAATAGAGATAGAAAGATTACAAAAATATGAATAAATAAACAGTAGAAGGTAATCAGAATAGATTTATACACACACACACACACACAGAGACAGAGACAGAGAGACTGTCAGACAACAAAAGTAATCAATAAAGGTCCCTTCTTAACTATGATTTATACAACATTTATCTAATTACACTTTGATTCCACTTGTAATCCAAGATCAATTAAAGCAGAATACTTAAATGAAATGAAAATAAAACAAACCTTTCTTTGCATTCTTGATAGAGTTTTTCTCTTTTCCTTGAAAGTCATGAACTTTTTTGGCTTGTTAATGTCTTCTGTATCTTTTTTCAGTTCTACTTCCTTAATTCGCAGACATAAAAATGTTTTTAATATCTAATATTGGAAAGAAAAACAATAACAAACACACAGCTTAGTACTTACACCATCTCCAAAGACTGCAGAAAAGAATGTATACCAAATGTGTTAAATGTTTTATTAGATTAACACGGAGTTCTGTCTTCTTCTGAAAAATCACACTCAGACATCCGTTTGTGAAAGGACACCAGTATTTGGCTAAAATTCAAAACAGCTCACTCATGAATATAAGAGAAAAACAGGCAGACTAGATGGCACAGAGTAAACAGGCTAGAAAGAGGTTTTTATATTTGTATCTACATGAGGGTAAAAGAAAATAGACAGCAGAAAACTAGAATGGGACCATGAGAGGAGAGAAGAGAAAAAAACTTACAAAGACTTTCTCTACATTTTCTACATTTAAATCTCAGTAAATGCTACTGAGAAGCTATATTGTTATACTATATTAAAAACTTAAAAAGTAATGATTACTTACTAAGCACCTAGCATTTTGAGATTTTTAATCCCTGATTATGTTCTGTTAGGAACTGCTGCTTCAAATTTACTTACAGACATGCTTTCTCTTCTGATTAGTAATGCTACTGAAATGTAGGTGTTTTTACACATTGATATACACAACTATTTCCATTGAGTTTCTTTTCTATTTTTGTCTGTTATCTTTCATTGGTCTCATTATATAAATTTAAATTTTTAGTAAAGCAACATCTTTGAAACAGTATACGGAGAAGAAAAACTTTATTAATTAATAGGTACAAATGACTAGAAAAATGGCTCACTCATCAAAGTGCCTGCCATGGAAGCATGGGGACCTGAGTTCAGATCTCCAGTACCCATTTAAAAAGTTGGGTGTGGCAGTATGCCCATACCCCCAGTGCTGAGGGCACTATACAGAGACAGACGCATCTCAAAGCTCAGTGACCAGCCAAATCAATGAGCTTCTGGTTCAGTGAGAGGCCCTGTCTCAAAAATATAAAGGTGGACAGCAATCAAAGAATATACTCAAAGTCTACCTGTACCATCAACAATCACACTTACATGTGTACCTGAGCACACGCATGCACAGACCCCCACCAGCAACTCCAATATCACACACACATAATATGCAAATAAACACACGTGCAATGTGGGCAGCTTTACATCTTACATACTGACAAAAAAATTAAATAGCAACATTCAGTATTGGGCAGTCAGTTGGGAAATGACTCAAATCACTAATAACATTGAAAGACACATTATTAGAAAACCATTTGGCAATCTCTCATTTTTAAATGTAATTACTACTGGATCCACTAACACTACTCAAGAAATCTAATTCATAGAATACTCACAATATTAAAAAAAAAAACATATGAGCAGTGGCCTCTCCAACACTGACTATACCAGGAAAATTCTTGAGACAACTCGCTACCAAGCAGGGTGTTGTATGTTTGTGTGTGGGATGCTGAAGCTCACCACACATCATATCAATCTGCTGCAGAAAAGGGTCCTGACTAGAAGACTTTTTTTAAGTTTTGAAACAAGGATGCATATATCTCTTTACCAATACATCTAGGAAGATATGCACAACAAACTGTCAGCAATAGTTACTTAATGAATATATATATTTAACTTTCCACCTTATAGAAGTCTGTAAATGAATTTCTTGAAACAGTAAAAAATTAACTTTGTAAACAAATGAAAATTTAAAACAAACTTCAAAGTAAGAAAAGAAAGGCTTACCTCTGGCCTAACTTCATAATTTCTGCCCTTTACAAAACCAGAAATCACTTTAATTACACCAAGAGAAGCTTGGCCTAGTTTATCTTGTTTAAAGAGTTTCTTTACTGCTTCACAACACATTTCAGATATCTGGAAAAGAAAGCGTGACGATAAAGTAGACTGACACCTGGACAAGGACCCCTGCTGCTGGGTTAAAAGCCTCCAAGGAGAACTACTCACTAAACCAACCTCAAGTCAGGTGCATAATAAACTGCTAATTACTACCAATAGCTTATAAAGAATTTAGGGGTAAGATGAAGCAGTGTGTAATCTTCCTAATAAGGACAAAAGCAATAAACCAGTTTTAGAAAAACCCACCAATTTTGACCCATCGTTCATCAAAGGGACAATCAGCACAATAATGTTGTTGTGAAAGTTGAAATGGGGCAGGGCCACCAAGAGCTCACACAGGCTCTTCACAGCCACTTCAGCCAGCCCTTTGTAGGCCTTTAAGGAGACCACGTTGCTCTTCTTCAGCTTCCTTTGCTTCCAGTCTAAGTAAAACACAAATGCAGTCACTTTAGTCACTGGTCAGAGCTTAAACTGATTGGCTTTTGTTTTACAGTTAACATGTATTCCCAAACTTTTACCAAACTATAAAATATTTGCATGGTCAGATTTGTGTAGAACATCTTCATGGTCTCAGACAGAAGCTACAACTTACATAAAGAAGAAACTGTAAAATACAGGATTTTGATCTTGGGACCAAAAGGAAAAAAAGAGAAAGAACATAAATCATCTTATTAATCTTTCAAATTAGTTACATGCCAAGATGGTAAGTAGGGCTAAGAAGTTGGCTCAGGAGTCAACTCCTGGAATCCACAGGATGGAAGGAGACAACTGCCTTCCACAAGGTGCCCTCTTGACACTCACATTCCCACAATGCCATCTGTGCACCCACGTGTATACCCACAACCAAAACAAATAAATACATGTTAAAGAAAAATTAAGAAATGGTACTTTGGGGTATCTTTTTTTCTTTTCGGGGGGTAGTAGGAGACAGGGTTTCTCTGTGTAACATCTCTGACTATCCTAGAACTCACTCTGTAGACCAGGCTGGCCTTAATTCACAGAGATCCATTTGCCTCTGCCTCCCAAGTGCTGGGATTAAAGGCGTGCCCCACCACCGTCCAAAGAAATGGTAATTTGGTAATTAACTTAATATTAAACTTAATTTCATTTTTAGTGTAGTTACATTACATTCTTTTATATGTGTGCACAGTATATGACTATGTGCCCACATCCATACGCATGCCAAAGACAGAGGTCAAAACCCGTCTTTTTCTGTCCCCTTTCACCCTTCTTTTTTAATGGGTAAATGTGGGTATGTGCACTGTTGAATGCAGGTATCCACATGGTCTGAAGAGAGTACTGGATTCTTGAGAGCTGGAGTCATAGGCAATTGTGAGCAGCCTGATGTGGGTCTCGGAAACCAAACTTAGGTCTCCTGAGCCATCTCTCCAGACCCTCCACATTATTTTTTGAGACAAGGTCTCTACTGAGCCTGTCCTTGGGCTTGCCAATGGCCAGGTAAGAGTCTCCAGGAACAAATCCTAGTATGTTCCAGATGGATACCAAAGCATAAAAACAACACCCACGCCTCCCCTCTCCACCCAGGGTCCACTCTACCACTTCTCTGTCCCACTCAGGCCAACAGGAGGCTCAGCAGCACTGTCTCGGCTGGGAACTACGTGATCCTTGGTCCTAGCACTCAGGAAAGGAACTCAGTGAGATGAACTAGGAATCTGGGTTTCTTCTCCATTCACCACCCAATTTTCACTATGCCCTTCTTTTTTTGGAAATGGGTGTTCAAAAGGCTTACCATCCTAGCTAAGTTTTAAGTTTGCTTTTAAAACATGAACACCTATTTCAAGTTATAGTCTTTTGTCTACAGTTTTAAAATAATAATAAGAAGAAATCCCAACTGTTCATAAATGCAACAAGTGCATGACTACTTATGAAGGACTATAGCATGCCAAGCATATAGCTCACTGGTAGTGTGCATGTGTTCCTGTGTTCAGTCCCCAGCAGCATAAAAGGAAAGACAAAGAACTACAGAAATAATAATGCTAATACCAATAGCTGATAGAATAACTAAACACTTCATGTTTATAAATCAAACTGCTTCTCATAAATCCTATAAGGTAAACAATATTATTACTATTTATTGATTTAAAAAGCACAGAAAGGTAATTTACCTATTATGCAAATGGTAGAGATAGGCTGAACTCTGGAAATCTTTCTGTGTTTTGAGACAGGGTCTCCATTCTGGCATACAATGGACTTGAACTCTCTATGTAGGTGTGAATGACCCTGAACTTCTGGTATCTCTGCTTCCACCTCCCCTATGCTGATATCACAGTGTGCACCACCACATATGCTTGGCTTATACAATGCCAGAGACAGGAGCTTTCATGAACGCTAGGTTAAGAACTCTTCCAATTGCACTACAGTCCCAGCTTCTAGGAAGTCTGACTTTAGACTGCCTCTCACATAAAACAGAATATAAAGTTACCTTTGTGATCATATAAGGTTAGATATGCATGTTCTTTTAAGACATGGTTGCCTGTTGGGCATGATGGTGCAAGTCTTCAACTCCAGCCCTAAGATGGCAGAGACAGGCAGCTCTCTGTACGCTTGAGGCCACCTGGTCTACAAACTGAGTTCCAAGCCAGCCAGGGCTACATCAAAGAGAAAAAAAATAGGACAAAAAAAAAAAAAAAAAGCTGGGGAGTGGTGGCACAGTCTTTAATCCTAGCACTAGGGGGACAGAGGCAGGCAGATCTCCAGGTTCAAGGTCAGCCTACTCTAGAGTGAGTTCCGGACAGCCAGGGTTACACAGAGAAAGTCTAAGTTTAATATACCTTTAACCATTTGTTCCAGATTTTCCAAATAAAATTTATATTGGCTAACCAAGCCTTCTTCAAATTCTCTTAACTTCTGGGTTTCTTTACGAATCTGAAAAGACAAAAATTATTTTATGCTTAAAAATCAGAGCATTAACTTCAAAAAAGGACAAGAAAACAAGTGTCTTAGACTTTGGGTTGGGGAAAGAACAAGGATTAAATAACAACAATAACTCCCTATTTTCCCATCCCTAGTCCTCCAAAATTTTTGGCTTATAGTTTTATCCAGCATCACCTTGGTGGATTTTTCTGCTTCAGTTAGAGGCCGGATTTTATAGGAAGGAGTGATGTCCTTAAATAGCTCCATCAGGGAAATGATCACCAACTTCCGGACAGTGACAGCCACATCAGGGTCCTGTTCCATCAGCATGGAACGCAACTCTTTCAGTTTTTTAATCTGTTAAAGAAATGATTCGTAAGACTACAGAAATGGTAGCAAAACACTTCAGAGAAAAGACAACAGCCCTGCATCTGACACCCTAAGTGGAATTCACCTAAAGACTAACAGAGCCAAGCTGCAATAAACTCCAATGGACACATCACCAGGTTAAAGGAAAACCATACTTTACCCATGTAGGCAAGTACAAATTATAAGAAATAGGAGTCAGGTGTGACTGTGCACACATTACTCACTTGGGAGGCAGAAGCAGATGGATCTTTGTGGGTTCTGATTTCAGGACAGCTAAAGCTACATTGTAAGACTATATCTTGGGGGGAAGGGGAGAAGAGAGAGAAAAGAGGAGGGGAGAGGAGGGGAGGGGAGGGGAGGGGAGGGGAGGGGAGGGGAGGGGAGGGGAGGGGAGGGGAGGGGAGGAGAGGAGAGGAGAGGAGAGGAGAGGAGAGGAGAGGAGAGGAGAGGAGAGGAGAGGAGAGGAGAGGAGAGGAGAGGAGAGGAGAGGAATTGGGCTGGCAAGAAGCTCAGCAGGTAAAAGTACTTCCAGAGCATGCCTGATGATTGCGATTTCTATCCCAGGAACCCTTGGTGGAAGGGAAGAACCAACTCCTAAGAGCTAAGTTTTAACTGCATTAGTACACCGATGTGCACACAATAAAAATAATTATTGTGTCGGGCAGTGGTGGTGCATGTCTTTAATTCTAGCACTCAGCAGGCAGAGGCAAGTGGATCTCTCTAAGTTCAAGGCCAGCCTGATCTACAGAGTGAGTTCCAGGACAGTTAGGTGTACACAGAGAAACTCACTGAAACAAACAAAAATACTAATACTAAAGTAATCAAATATATAACCACAGAAGTTGTAGCTCAGTGGTAGAGCACTTGACCTCATACATAAGGTCCTGGGTTCAATACCTGATACTGGAGGGAAAATATATACATATATAGAGCCAAGTTATATTAACTGCAGTAAGATTTGAAGATAATTTACATGATAAAATACAAAAGTATAAAGTTGGTGCTAACTTCAGCAGCACACATACTAAGATTGGAAAGATGCAGAGAGCATTCAGTAAGGATGTGAAACAATCCCATTAAAAATAAATAAATAAGGAGTTGGTTTCAATTAACATGCTTCCTTTGAATTACTATTGCTACTGGAGCAGAACAGAGAGTGAAGAGCAGTACTCCGGCTTGCTAGCAATGTTTCCCACAGCAAGGACAAAGGGGCCTTCATCTATTTGCTATCCTGAAATTGTGGAGCACAGGCATAAGCCCCTGGAGTAGTAGAAGACCTGGGCCCAATTACGTGGCTATCAAAATGGGGGCGGGGGGAGCAGTAATCACTTGAGTTTTCTAGAGATGCTGGGGGTCAAACTGGCCTTGCACATGCTGGCCAGGTGCTCTGTTGCTCCACCATGAGAGGCATCTCCAGTCTTTCTTTCTTTTTTTTTTTTTTTTTGGTTTTTTCGAGACAGGGTTTCTCTGTGGTTTTGGAGCCTGTTCTGGAACTAGCTCTTGTAGACCAGGCTGGTCTCGAACTCACAGAGATCCGCCTGCCTCTGCCTCCCGAGTGCTGGGATTAAAGGCGTGCGCCACCACTGCCCGGCTCTCACTTAAGATTTTTAAGACAGGTTCTCACTACATAGTCCTAGCGGGTCTAGAAATCCCAGAGATCTGCCAACCTCTGCCTGCCACCTGCTGGGAAAGGGCCTGTGCCACCATGCCCTGCTCTTACTTGGGTTTCTGAAGACCCAATTTTTCAGTAGGAAAATGACATAAAAAGACGTTATCAAATGATATCAAAATACTGCCAGTAAGAAGACTCAGTGAGTAAAGGCACTTGCCACTCAGGCCTGATTACCCGAGTTCAGTCTCCAGAACCCGGGAATGAACAGACTCCTGAAATCTGCGCACGGACTTCACATGCACTGTGTGGACTCCACATGCACTGTGTGGCATTCAAACAGGTAAACCCAAGTAAAAAAAATGACAATAAGATAAAATTCTTTTATTCATTATCATTTGTTTGGTTGTATTTTGTTTTGTCTCTTTCCTAGAACTCACTCTGTAAACTAGGCATGTGCTACCTCCACCCTGCATAAAATCCTTTAAAAACTGGTACTTATGAAGAGACACAGTAGTGTGCATCCTTAATCCCAGAACTCAGGAAGAGAGGCAGGTGGGTTTCTTGAAGTTCCAGGTCAGCCAAGGCTAAATAGTAAAACCCTGTCTAAAAATGAAAAAATAGGCTGGATGGTGGTGCACGCCTTTAATTCTAGCACTCGGAAGGCAGAGGTGGTTGGCCCTCTGAGTTCAAGTCTGCTCTACTGAGTGACTTCCAGGACAGCCCTGGCTGTTACAGAGAAACCCTGTCTCAAAAACAAAACAAACCTACCCCACGTACATCTAGGCAGCACTAATTAGACTTCATGGGTTATAAAACAAACAACAACAATAAAAAAAAAAACTGGCATGGTGACATCATAAGATTTTAACTCCAGCACTTTAGAAGCAGAGGTAGGCAGATCACTGATTTCCAAGCCAGCTGGAGTAACATAGGGAGACCTTGTTCCCAAACTCCCTCCACAAAAAGTCAAAAAATTGGGAGATGGATTTGTTAGGGGTGATCTGGGGAGCAGTGGAAGGGAGAAATGGGGGGATTTATGAAATTCTCAAAAATAAACTTATTTTTAAAAAATTAAAATAAGAATATCTCTATGGTTCTATGGTGATCAAATAAGAAAACAGATGAAAAAATTATCCTAACTCCCCACTCCCCTCTCTTATTCTGGTCCATATATTACCTTTGTTTTTTTTTGTTTTTGTTTTTGTTTTTTAACTAAAAAAGACAAGTTCTACTCAAAGTTTGCCCACATGACATTTCTTACCCTAAATAACAGGGGCTAGAGAGATGGCAGGCAAAATACATGACTACCAACCTGCATTCAATCCCTGGAACTCTTGTAAAGAGGAAAAGAGAGAATCGCCAATCCACACAGGTGTTCCACATTACTATGACACATCCCTCCCTCCACAACAGCAGATAATGTTTAAAGTCAAAATCCAATTTATCATTCAATAAATAAATGCTTGTCATACTCAGATACTGGGAAAGTCAATATAACAAGAACGATATCATTTAATATGAAATATTTAATTCTCACAACAGTGTTGAAATGCTGTTTTCTTGGGAAAAAGGACTTAACCTATCTCAAGCAGCACTTAGGGGAGCCAAGACTGAACCCCAGATTTCTTGAATTCACATGTCATATCACCAGTTTCACCATGTACCCAAGACTCAGGGCAGTTTTCTCCGAGACTGGCTCCATTTCACTCAAAGCATTTCCTCCATTCGTATTGTTCTCCTTTTGCTTCCTTCCTCTCACGTTTCCATCCCTGTCTCCTCACTCTCTTTTTTTCTTTGTTTCTCTGGGTTTTTGAGGCAGGAGCTTACTTAGGGGTTTACTCTGAACTAGTAGCAATCCTCCTGCCTCAAGTTCCCTAGTGCTAAGGTTACAAATGCACACTATCAGCCTTGTACAGTATTTTCTCACTACAAATATTTCTGAACTAATTCCATTGACTCTTATACAGAATGTTCCTCACTAAAACCTTTAAGTAGGTAGATATGATGATACACACCTAATATCCCAAAACTTAGGAAGCTGAGGCAGGAACACAAGTTTGAGACCAGCCTGGGAAAACTGACACAGAAAGGCATAATCAGAGAGGTGGATGAACAGAAGCAGGCACACACTCACACATGTGCGCGCACACACGTTTGGGGACAGAAGCTTGCCCCCTCCCACACACACACCCTCTACTGACTGGTGAGACAAATCTGCAGGAAGATTCTTCCCTAATACAGTAACTTTAAGATATTTGCCACCCTCCAAGTTGCCAAGATAAGTCCTGTATCTTTGTTTGCAAATGAGGAAAACAAATCTCAGAGTCTAAGTGGCTTTTCTAAGCTCATGAAAGAAATCAAGTTGAGAGTTCGAGGCCAGCCTGGTCTACAAAGGGAGTTCCAGGTTCCAGGACAGGCTCCAAAGCTACAGAGAAACCCTATCTCGAAAAACAAAAAACAAAAAAAAAAGAAAGAAAGAAAGAAAGAAAGAAAGAAAGAAAGAAAGAAAGAAAGAAAGAAAGAAAGAAATCAGGTTGAGATGCGGGATGAAGTTAAGATTCTGTCTACTGTTTCATTCAACTCTAGCTTACGCTTACATTTAGTTAATTCCTTTCGGTGTTGTGTGTTAAAGGAAACTAGAGCTCTTCAACAATCTGTGGTTTACACAATCAATACCACTCACATTATTTTCTGGATCTGACAGTATGGCAGATGCCAAGGCTGCAATCTGTATTTTCTTCTCCTGTAGTTTCTTCTTTCTCTCAATTAAATGTTCTTCTATGGTGAGCTCTGGAACAGGGTTTTCAATGACCTCTGAAAGAAATTAGGTTTTCCTTCTTAGATATTCCTTTACTTTCAGAGAGCTAATAAATTCATACCTTTCATTTTATATAAGTATTAACAATGGCAATAGGCATCTATGTTTATTGTTGCACATAACCCACCAGTCTACTATCACACACGTACATGTCATTTTGCAGATACAAAAACTAAAGCTAAAAAAGCAGCTTAGCTAACTTCAATTTCAAATTCAAAAACTAACAGAAATGGACCCAAAGCCCACGCTCAAATTCTTAAATACTATCCTAACAAGCCCACAACTTCATTAGCTAATGAAACACTCTTGACTTAGTATTTTCTTAAGTTACAAAATACCATACTTTTGTTTTCAACTCTATGTAGGGCTTTGAATTATATGTTAAGGGATTTACAGGAGCTGGGTGGTGGTGGCATATGCCGAGAGGCAGAGGCTGGCAGATCTCTATGCTTTTGAGGCCAGCCTGGTCTGCAAAGTGAGTTCCAAGAGAAAGACTCCAGAGGAAACTAGATAATAAACACACAAGAATAACCTGCGATGCGCATCTGATCTGTAGTGACTGAAACCAGCTAACTACAACAGTTGCTCTATAATCTCACACACATTTTTAATGAGGCCTGATAAATTTAAGTAAAATTTAACAGTAGTTTAATATAAAATGTATTTCCAGGTTAATTTTGATTAGTTAAAACTATTCCACTAGGCATGGTGTATGATGGCTTACACCTGTAATCTCAGCATTTGGCAGGCTGAGGCAGGATTGCCATGAGTTTGAACCCATCCTCGGTTACAATGTAAGCTTCCGGTCAACCTGAGCATATGAGACCTCGTCTTAAAAAAAAAAAAAAAGGCGAGGGTGGGTGATAGTGAGATGGCTCAGCTGGTAGAAGGAACCTGCTGCCAATCCTCTGATCTCCACATGCATACGTATACAATCAAAATATAATTTTACAAACTTAAATAAGCAGCAAAAAATTATTTTAAATGTTAAAAACCCACATTTCGATAACTGAAAAAGGCATACACTAAGCATGATTGTCCTTAAAAAAAGATTGTATATCACAAAATCAATTTTGCGGTTTTCAAAAGTAATCGTTTTTGTAAGTAGGTCTTTTTCTTATAATTAGAAGGATTCCAAACAGTAACAATTAAAATTTTTCATGTTTGCTCGCCATTGAAAATGTAATTGTCCACATTTTTCCATAATAAGAAGTATATCAAAGCTTACAATGTGAGCCTTTCAAATGTAGAGAATGGCCTTTAAAGGAGCAGCGTCCACGCTAGGTGCACAAACAATATTCGCCGAGCAAAAGACCACTTCCTAAGCCAGGCAGTGGCGGTGCACGCCTTTAATCCCAGCACTCTGGGAGGCAGACAGGTGTATCTCTGTGAGTTCAAGGCCAGCCTGGTCTACAAGAGTTAGTTCCAGGACAGGAACCAAAGCTACACAGAAACCTTGTCTTGAAAAAAACAAAAAACAAAACAAAACAGACCACTTCCCGATTAACTATCAACTACAAAGATGTCTTATTACCTTCCTCAACTTCCTGCTCTTCTTCGTCCTCTTCTTCTTGCTGGACGTCTGTGACTATTGGACAGATTTACATATTAAAGCTGTGATAACATTAAGTGGTAAAACAGAACAGATAAGAAAGGAACAGAGCAGCAGTTACCACAGATCTCAGGCTAGGCAATAACAGGGAGGGAGGGAGGGAGGGAGAGAGGGAGGGAGGGAGGGAGGGAGGGAGGGAGGGAGGGAGGGAGGGAGGGAGGGAGGGAGCTAGCAGAATTTAGTGTTTGCCCAGATGGCGTTTCCTGAGTACATGCTTTGCTACAAATCAATATAACGGTGTCTTTGATTTTTGTCTTTCACTATTACTTCACAAACACATTTTCTCTTTCTTTCTCTACCTCTGCCCCATTCCCCTCTCTCTTTTTGAAGAGATAATCACCCAAACCTTATAGTTCTAGTTGCATTCTCAATGAAACAGATTCCCAAAAGAACTGTCTGTGACCTGGCCAGAATTACTGAGTCCACTATAATGGCAGCTACTCTTACTCTACAGATATGACTAAAAGCCAAGTGCGAAACTTTGAATGAAAAAAAAAAGTGTGTTCTAGGAGTAAAATCTAAGTGTAACTAGGAAGTCAGCCATCGACTCACCTGGCTTCTCCCTAGTCTGTGGGATTATACCGCTTTTATCCTTGATAGGAAGCAAATGAATCAACTCCTTCTCAGGTGCAGTCTGCAGAGTTCTTGGCACTTTTTCATATTTAGCTATCACACTCTCATGCTTTCGTTTCTTGATATGAACTGGCTCGCTGCAGAAAAAAGTCCAATTTCAGTCTTAAAGGGTATTCTTCTAGATAGGCCTCTGTTCCAGTGATAAACACCATGACCAAACACAACCTGAGGAGGAAAGGATCTGTTCCAGCTTACAACTGGAGTTCCTTATGAAGGGCAGGAACTTAAGGTAGAAACTGAAGAAGCTATGGAGGAACACTGCTTATTGGTTTGTTCCTCCTGGCTTGGTCAGTTTTCCTTATACCAGGACCACATGCCAGGAGATAGCATTGCCAAAATGGGCTGGGCCCTTCCAACTAACATAAAATAAGAAAATGCCCCCACAGGCTTGCCAGTAAACCGGCGATTCTCAACCTGTGGGTCCAATCTCTTAGTCAAAACTCTGTCTCTAAAAATATTTACACTACGGGGGCTGGAGAGATGGCTCAGAGGTTAAGAGCATTGCCCGCTCTTCCAAAGGTCCTGAGTTCAATTCCCAGAAACCACATGGTGGCTCACAACCATCTGTAATGAGATCTGATGCCCTCTTCTGGCCTGCAGGCGTACACACAGACAGAATATTGTATACATAATAAATAAATAAATATTTAAAAAAAAAATATTTACACTACGATTCATAAGAGTGGCAAAATTACACTTACGAAGCAGCAATGAAAATGATCGGGGGTCACTAATAGGTTTTCTGTCCCCCAATAATATGTTTCTCTGCTGCCTCAGTAAGCCAGATCAAGCTGAATTTAAAAAGTATAACAACAGGCTTATTTGAGCAAAGCAAATCCCAGGTGGGTTCTCCAGCCTTGATCTCTGGGACTGGAGAACCCACCCACAGAACTAAAACAGGGAGATTATATAGGTTGTAGGCGAGGGTTGATGACATATCCCCCACAAAGTGGGTTTGTACCCAAATTTGGTCAAAAGCTGAAAGCATCAGGCAGGGACTTGGGCAGCGGGCAACTTCAGGGGAGGAAGCTGCAGTGCAGCCAAGAATGTGGAACTGGGCTCTTTGCTGCCTTTCCTTTGTTCAGAGACTCTGAGCTGGCCGGGTTTGGAGACACAGGCATGGGGCTTGCGGGACCTAGCAGGAGTGAGCTGGAGGTTCCAACCGAACAGCTACCACAACATGAGGAACTGTATTAAAGGGCTGCAGCACTGGGAAGGCTGAGAACCACTGCTATGAGCCAATCTGATGGAAATGGTCTCGAGCAAAGGTCCCTCTTCTCAGATTGCTCTAGTTTGTGTCGGGTTGACAAACAAACAAACAAAAAACTGACCAGCACATGTACCTAAAGGCTATCATCAGAAAATCTATTGTAAACCAGGCAAGATGATACGTGCTTATAATCCCTCTGGGGATTATGAAGGCTGAGGCAGGAGGACCATCAGTTATAGTCCATCTTGAGCTATGTACAGGGTCCTGGGTCTGATGCTCAGAACCACATTTGTAACACACAGAGATGTGAACACTTATAATCCAGATGAAATATTACCTAGAAGAAAGATCTCTTGTAAGAAAAGATGCTTTTTGTCCTAAATCTCTCATCAGCTGTAAGTCATCTTCATCCATCATATCTAAAGGAAGGGCTTCTTCCTCCTCCTCCTCTTCCCTCTCCATCCTTTTAACTGTTCCACCAAAAAAGAAAAAGAAAGTATTAAAGTCCTGCGTTTTCCTATCTCACCTCCCCTTCCTCCAGTGCTCCCCACCAAAGCACTACTGACGTACCAGGTGACAATTCTTTTCCTCGTGGAGATGCTCTGAACCCAGCAAAGGGCTAGCAGCTTAGCAGCTTAGTATCTGATTCCTGAAATCTAGAAATCAGTGTTTGCCTGTATTCTGAACTGAGAACCAACGGCTGAGTTCATTAGCACCTTCTCATCTCCCATGACCTTTACTTCACTTCAGCGGCCTCTCCAAAGGCCAGGTCCCAAGCCTTGGTGCTCATTCTTGGACCACAACCATCTGTCCTTCCAGTATTATTTGGTTATTTCCAATGTACTGTTTTACTAACTACACATATAGACCTCTATTTCTTCAACCACTTGCTGTTCTGAACACTAGTGTGCTCTGCTTTGTTCCCTGGCTTAGACTGCAGGGTTACACTTCCACCATTCTCCTGCTTATACACTCAGCAACTTTCCTTTCTATATTAAAGTTACTCATCCTATAACAAAACCCCAACCTCACTCATCATTCTAACTTCCTTCTCTGCTCACTTTCTGTATTCCTCTTTATTCATCTTTTTATTCACGTGTGTCTATATGATATGTATGTGTGTGCATATCTATATCTATATATCTCAAGTGCCAAAAACCCTTTTTTTTTTGGATTTTCGAGACAGGGTTTCTCTGTAGCTCTTGGTTCCTGTCCTGGAACTAGCTCTTGTAGGCCAGGCTGGACTCGAACTCACAGAGATTCACCTGCCTCTGCCTCCCGAGTGCTGTGATTAAAGGCATGCGCCACCACTGCCCGGCTTCCAAAAACCCTTTAAGAAGTGCAGAAGATTCAACTTTGAACAAGACACCCTTAGTGTTTTCACTAACAAAACTTAACCTTCCTAACAGCAGTAAGACTGATAAATACTACTATGTAAACAGGCACAGAATGAAACTCCTATCTACTTTAAAGGACACTGCATTTCTCAAAGCAGAAATTGGTGTATATTGTGAGCCAATTTTTTCTCTCCCATTGACTCTTTTTTTCATCACTGCACTTCTAGCTCCTTCACCTGCCTCATTCCATCCAAGGACCTACTCTGCTATTTCAGTAACAAAAGTGAGGCTACAAGGAAAAAAATCATTGATTTTCTTCATATCAGACTTAACAGTGTTTGCCTCCATCTTTTTCTTATATTCATCCGTCTCTCATGGTTTCACTTAGATGCTAAGCTGTAAGAATAAATTTTTTTCTCTTTTACTTTTATTAAGGGAACTATTAGCACATTACACTTTTCTCTTCCTTCCTTTCTTTCTTCTCTCTCCCTCTCTCTCTTTCTTTCTTGCTTTCTTCTCTCTCTCTCTCTCTCTCTCTCTCTCTCTCTCTCTCTCTCTCTCTCTGTAGTTTTCAAGAATGGGTTTCTCTGTGTAGCCCTGGCTGCCCTGGAACTCCCTCTGTAGACCAAGCTGGCCTCAAACTCAGAAACCTGTCAGTCTCGGCCTCCTGAATGCCAGGATTAAAGGTGTGCACCACCACCACCTGGCGGCACATTACACTTTTCAATTGTAAAACTTTAGAAGTTTTAGATACTTTCTCTAAAAGTATCTATAATCAATCAACTCATTGTTCCTAGACTGGAGGCTGAGTGATCAAACAAGATCACATGGTTACCAGCACAAATCAAAAGAAGAGCCCACATTTCCTGACTTCCAGGCAAATGATCATATATCCCTTACAATAACGCTACTACTGGGAAATATGTCAGGATTAAGAGATTAAGATGGTTATAGAAAAAAACAAATAGTTCTTTAAATCAGCTTCAGAACTGGCCTGATTCAAAATGGTCACATTCTTTTCCTATTTTGAGTATCTGAAGTTCTTGGATAGTTGTACAAAATAACCCAGACAATTAGAGCTGAATTTCAGCCCAACTG
The DNA here is from genome assembly GCF_950005125.1 of Chionomys nivalis. Classification (NCBI taxonomy): domain Eukaryota; kingdom Metazoa; phylum Chordata; class Mammalia; order Rodentia; family Cricetidae; genus Chionomys; species Chionomys nivalis. Next base: position 21,174,348 of record NC_080093.1, on the reverse strand, counting down.
TACAAGCTAAAAGAAAACCACCAGTTTAGAAAGGGAAATGCCATATGGGCAGTGGTAGCACATGCCTATAATCTCAGCAGTCAGGAGACAGAGGCAGGCAGAACTCTGTGACTTCGAGATCAGCCTGGTCTACAGAGCAAGTTCCAGGTCAGCCAGGGCTACACAGAGAAACCCTGTCTGGGAAAACAAAAATAAAGAAAAGAAAAGGAAGTACCTATTGGCAACATGGTGAAGAATGCACGAATACAAAGCAGCCTGACCTCGACTCTCAGTGAATGAGAAGGTGACAGCGCCGACGTGTAGCCCAAAATTTATTTACACAGCCACTCGGGGTGTCTCCCAAGTACTACATTTTCAGATCTGCTGTCTAGGCCAACTAAAAGCAGAAGTGAGCTTTCTCACAGTGCATACATCTTGAAATGCTTTCTCATACCGACTGTGGTAATGCATAAAAGAATTCTATCGTTACCTAGACCTATGAAGATCTGAACACAGGACGAACGTTACTAGGACACAAGTCACCTCCACGGAGAACACTTCAGCGTAGCCAGAGAGGACTAGGGTGAGTGAAGGCTCTCATTACCTGGCCATTTGCTCTTTGGGTCCTCCAAGGGGACTGGTTTCTTGGACACGGCATCTTTGACAGCTTGCCTTAGCTTCCTCTGCTCTTTTCGGTACTTCTTGATAGTACTCTGTTGCTTAAATTGCTTATTCTTCAGTTTGTTTTCGAGTTTCACTTTACTAGTTTTTATCAGCTTGCGAAAGCTTGGGACCTGCTTTTTATTCCTCCTCTGGAAAACAACAGAAGGGGCACTGCAACTTAGAAATTTAAATTATTTCTTAAATCAGGTTAAGGAAAATAGCTTACAAATTAGACCAGTTTCACAAATGTCTCACAACTGTGGATACTGTACAAGAAGTAAAAGCAACATAAGGCAGTAGTAACTCATCCTACAGGATGGCACTAGAGCATCGGTGACTCATGACAGAATTTCTCCATAACCTGACTCTACCTGAAATGAAAAACGTTATGAATCTCTTATCTTGAGGTAAATGGTTATTCAAGGGTAGCTTAACACTTGTACCGTAACACAAACAGAGCAAAATAATGGCTACCTTTAACAATAACAATTGGCATTTACTTGGTGTTTTATTAATCCCAAAGCACTCAGACTTCTCAATAGCCTATATAATGATCGTCACATAACAGAGGAAGTGAAGGTTACAGAAATCATGCAACTCGATGAAGATCCCTGATCTAAGGAGGGTAAAACTGAATTATGTGTTTGGATTCCAATTCTCTTGCTGGTAATTGTTTTATAATCCAAATCCCAAGACTCCTAAATTTCCCTCTCCATCTCGGAAATCACCAGCCTTCCTATCTCCTTAAACTTTAAGTGGGAAACGGGTCCTCTCCGGGTCCAGTTCAAGAAGTCTGGACTTGCTTCTACGTGTAGAAAAGGACTGAGAGACAGTCTGGAAAGACTCGTCAGTCTGACATCCTTCAGATGCAGGGCTCACTGCTGGCCTCACACCTGCTCCCTGAGGCCGTGCTTGGTCACCGAGAACGAGGAAGCAAAAGCCAAGTAAGGACCCGAAGTAGATGGTGCAAAGAACCGCCAGGAGCCCCAACACAGGCCACCGCCCCCTAAACCAGAGTGGAAAATCTACGGAAAGACAAGCTAGGCGGGGACCCTGTCAACCCGGGAAACCGTAAGTCACGGGGGCCGGGGACCCGAGGGCACTTACCGCCTTCATCCTTGGGCCTGCAAGGAGTACCGCAGACAAGATCAACGGGAAGGGGGAGACGCAGGAGCCGGAGGAAGTAACACACGTGCCTAAAGCACAGCTTCACTCGAACAGGAAGCCGCGCCAGCCCCACACCTTTCTGCCAACGGAAACGGGAGGCGGGACTTCCGTCTTCTGGCCGTGGCGCGCGCGCGCGCGCGCGCGCCCCCTGGGAACTCCGGTTTCGTGTCCCGGCGCTCGCTGGCTGACCCGGGTGAGACGTGCTGAGGCGGGGTGCTGCTGTCCTCGGTTGAGCGGATGGCCCAACTGAGGGGCTAGGACGGGTTCCGGCCCGGGTTCCTTTGAAGTCCTGGAGAAGACAGAAGGCGAAGCCTTGGCCCTTTCAGTCGCCTTCGTCTCGCGGCTCGGTCTGTTGCGGGTATTCGCCTTCCTGGTCTTCTAGAGAGCAGAGCGCAGCTTCTTTATTAGGAGCTGATCCCTCCACAGGGCATGGGGTTTTGTTCCAAATGACGATTTCTCACCTCCACCCGCCAACCAAAAGTCCACGCTTCTTAGTTTAGACGTGGTGGCCACGCTTTTAATCTCAGCACTCTGGAGACAGAGACAGGAGGATCTCTATGAGTTTGAGGGATCTACGCCACGTAGACCCTACCTAAGAAAAGCCCTGTACTTTTACTGTGGAATCGTTTTGCTTTGGGTTTCACCCTTATATGAGAAAGTACTATATTAGTTGAATCTTTCAGAATTAGGTTTCTGTTAACCTTTTGATAAAGACAAAGTTGTCTATTTAGTAATTACAACCAAATTGTTAATTCTTACAAGAAGATATGGGCTTTGCAAGAATATGATTTTCAAGTACTTCTCTCCCAAAAACTGAGCTGCATTAAAAAACAAAATCAAGCCCGACGGTGGTGGCACACGTCTTTAATCCCACACTTGGGAGGCAGAGGCAGATGGAGACAACCAGGGATATTCAGAGAAACCCTGTCTCAAAAATCAAAACAAACAGAAAAACCCAAAAGCAAAAACAAAACACTGGGCTAGAGAAATGGTTCAATGATTAAGAGTGCTTGCTGCTCGCCCAGGAGACCAGAGTTCTGTTGCCAGCACCCACATCCGTCTTCACCGCCAGCTCCAGGGATTCTGATGACCTCTTCTGGCCTTCTCAGGCACCCTCCCACCCATATGTAAAAATTAAAATAAAAATTTCTGAAAAGAAAAACACAAAACTGAACTTAAGGCTATTAAAGGTTCAAAAAGATGTTATTTGACTAACCCCCAACCCGAAATGCTTCCGTTTCAGTCTCCCAAGGACTGATTACAGAGTAGAGCCACCATGCCCAGGCTTAAGCATATCATTCTTGATCACAACCCTGACACAGTTGGCCTCACAGCGCTGAGCTGGGGAGATAAGCCAGAAGAAGCCCAGAGGACACTGAGGTCATGAACAGTTCTTACAGAGCCCGAGAAGAAACTCACCCTTTCTGCTTTCCCCCTCAGGGACAAACCCCGCCATCTGGCACTCTTTCCACCTCCCATCTCACATTCTCCTTGTCCTCCTTCCACACCCTGTCTCGGAAACAGCAGAGCCTGTCCCACTGTTAGATGACTTCACCACACAAATTGAAAACATAAGCCTGTGCTCTCACCGAGCGCCCAAAATTCCTTCCTGAATTTAACCGTTAACTCCCACTGCTTCGGTTTGCCTAATTGTTGCAGGAATGAGGCATCCCCATTCGTATTCACAGCTACCTTCGTTTCTTTCTCTTCCGTCGACTATCTTCCCCTCTGCCTTTCCATAATAGTTCCTTCCTTGTTAGTCTATTCACCTAGAGCTCTTCGCTCTGTATTTTTTCTAAAGATGGTTTCTCTTTTTAATTTAATTACTGTTTTGTCTTTCTCCATCTTGGAAAAATTACCATCCTGTATCTCCACTTCCTCTTCTCTACTATCATAACCAACTCTGTGCTAGATTTTTTTAAAATATTTATTTATTTATTACGTATACAATATTCTTTCTGCGTGTGTGCCTGAAGGCCAGAAGAGGACACCAGACCTTATGACATATGGTTGTGAGCCACCATGTGGTTGCTGGGAATTGAACTCAGGACCTTTGGAAGAGCAAGCAATGCTCTTAACCGCTGAGCCATTTCTCCAGCCCTCTGTGCTAGATTTTTAAATTTTATTTTAGACTATTTCATATGTATGAGTGTTTTGCCTATGTATGTAGTATGTGCCTGGTACAGAATTTGGTTCAATCCCGTAAAATTGGAGTTATGGATGGTTGTGAGCCACCAACTGGGTTCTGGGAATTGAACCCTGGCCTTCTGCAAAAGCAACAAGTACTCTAGACCATTGAGCTATTTCTCTAGCACCCACCCCCTCATGCTAGCTTTTAAAGGATCTGCATCTTATTCTTTGCTCATTTTATAGTTAAGTTTATAATCAAATAAAATCTTTGAGTCATTTTGAGACATGTGTTGCCATGCTAACTCTCTCCTGTCTTGAAATCAAGCAGCTTTTTGTTTGAAAGCAAAATTTAAAATGGAAGCTTTGATGATTCTTACTAACTTAATATTAAGGAAGCTAAGACGAACTTAATGTAATTGGCTTCATTTGCTTGTTTGTAGCCCTGGCCAGCCTGGAGGAGGCTCGCCTAAAACTCAGACTGGCCTGCCTCTGCTTCCTGAGTGCTAAGATTAAAGGTCTCTGCCACCACCACCTGGCTCTAATCAGCCTCTTGATCCTGTCCACTCCAGCTCGTCACCCATTCAGCTAACCCATTATTAAGTCTACTTTGTGCTTGATGTCTTCTTGGCTCCCTCTGAGCTTTTCTGGATACAGGCTGATAGGGATCAATGGACTATGTTAACAGTGTGGCAGGAGCTGTTCCCAGATTCTTGTGAATCCTCTGGGAAGGCATATATACCCATCTGGATGCTCCTGTGACATTCCCCTGGAGCTGGTCATAGGAAGGTAACCAAGAAGCTCCAAATTCTGTTTTTTCTCCTAAATATTCACAGTGTTGCAGTGTTTCTCTCTTTAGCCTCACTGGGTCTCTTGGCTACATTTGCTGCTTTCTCTCCTGCCTTCTCTTTCTCCCCTCCCCCAACACCCCCTTCTCTATGGGCTCCCTTGACTCTCCCAGCTGCCTCTTCCCCAGGTCTTCTATTCCGTCTCTCTCAAGCCTCTTCAGTGAAGATGTTCACTGATAGGAATAGTACAATACAACTAAGCAACACTATTCATAATAGCCAAGTTACAGAATCAGCCCAGCTAATCATCACCGAATGAATAAAGAAAATGTAGCTGAGCCTGGCGATGGTGGCACATGTCTTTAATCCCAGCATTAGGGAGGCAGAAGCAGGAGGATCTCTGTGAGTTCAAGGCTAGCCTGGTCTATAAAGTGAGTTCCAGAACAGCCAGGACTACACAGAAAAACCCTATCTCAAAAGGGAAGGGAGGGAGGGAGGGAGGGAGGGAGGGAGGGAGGGAGGGAGGGAGGGAGGGAGGGAGGGAGGGAGGAAGAAATGTAGCTGAGACTAGTGACACAGATCTATAATCCCAGCTACTCAAGAATACCAGGTAGGATTGTCACAAGTTCAAGGTCAGCCTGCACAACTTAAAGAGACTCTTCTCTCAAAGAAAAATTTTAAGATTTACTGCTTCACTTATGTATATGTGTATATATGCCTCATGTCTGTGGGTGCTCATGGAGGCCAGAAGAGGATGTCACATTTCCTGGAGTTGGAGTTACATATGAACCATCAGACTTAAGTGAATTCTATTCCTGTTGAAGAGCAACAAGCACTCTTAACCCCTAAACCATCATCCAGGCCCATGTCTCAGAAACTTTTAAGGTAAAAAGGGTGCTGGATATACATATACATATATATATATATATATATATATATATATATATATATATATATATATTTGCCTTAGTTTGGGTTTCTATTGCTGTGAAGAGACACCATGATCATAGCAACTTTTATAAAGGAAAAACACTCTATTGGATTGACTTATATTTTCAGAGGTTTAGTTCATTATCATCATGGTGCGAAATGGTGGCATTCAGACAAACATAGTGCTGGAGAAGGAGCTGAGAGTTCTCTATCTTAACCCTCAGGCAACAGGAAGTGTTCTGAAATACTGCGCACGGCTTAAGCATATAAGACCTCTAAGTTCATCTCCGCAGTGACACACTTCCTCCAATAGGGCCATGCCTGTTCCAACAATGCCACACCTAAAAGTGCCAATTACTATGAGCTTATGGGGGTCAATTACATTCCAACAATAACTTACTGGTACAGCACTTGCCTAATACATGTAAGACTGTAGGCTTAATCCTCAGTCACACACACACACACACACACACACACACAATCTCCACAAAAAAAAAAAAAAAGATGGGCATAGTGGCACACACCTTTAATTCCAACTCTCAGGAGGCAGAGGCAGGTGGATCTCTGTGAGTTCCAGGCCAGCTAGGGCTACACAGAGAAACCCTGTCTCAGAAAAAAAAAAAAAAAAAAAAAAAAAAAAAACACATTATGGAATTAAATATGTCATTTGCAGTAAAATGATTAGAACTGGAAATTATATTAAAATAAGATGTGCTCAAAAAATACCACCTTTCTTACATATTTGGAATCTAGTTTGTTTTAGTTTTGTTTTAGTTTGTTGTTGTTGTTTTCTTTCTTTTTTTCTGGCTTTTGAGACAGGGTTTCTCTGTGTAGCACTGGCTGTCCTGGAACTCTCTTTATAGACCAGACTGGCCTCGAACTCACAGACATCCACCAGCCTCTGCCTCCCGAGTACTGGGATTAAAGGTGTGTGCCAATACTACCTGGCTGGAATCTAGATTTTTAAGGCATTAAAGTAGAGTTAAGATAATTGGGAGGGAGGAGGAGCAAGTGGAAAGGATGAAAAGATGGAAGGAGTATGATTGAAGTCTTCTGTATTCATTTATGAAATGCCATGATGAAATTGATCATTTTATGTAAATCATATACCCAAATAAAAAGAAAAGAAGATAGAAATTCCAGCCGCCACCAAGGGTATCAGAAACAAGAAACTAAATCTCCCTCAGTGATGCTAGTTGTAGACTTCTGGCCTCTGAAACTATGAGAGAATGAATTTTTATTGCTCTAAGTTACCAAGTTTGAAGTAATTTGTTATAGCAGCCAAGGAGATTAATACACTATTATTTATGTGTCCTTGGAGATAGGACAGCACTTCCCCATGTAAAGTTTACAAAATGATTAAGCGCTGTCTACAAAGACAGCTCGCTCACGATCACACTATCAGAGTCCTTCTCTTTCCTGTCTCACTTCTGTACCCTATAATCAGTGGCTCCTGGACTTTATTTTCAAAAATAAATAAATGATTTACACTCAGATACTTATGCATTAGTTCCTTATGTCTACCATAACAAAATACCATACTAGATAACATCTCAGAAATGTATCCTTTCAAGGCTGTCGAAGCTACAAGTCTAAAATCAAGGCATTGGCATAATTGGTTCCATGTGAAGGGCCTCTGTTCTCATTGCTAGTGACAGATGGTAATCCTTGGCAGCCTTTAGTATTCTCCTCTGTCCCTGTGTCTTCACATGGCTGTCTTCTCTGATGACACTGGGTTAAGGGGACAACCTAATGACCTCACATTAAATTGATTATATCTGCAAAAGCCCTGTTTCTAAGAAAGGTTGCATTCCTATGTACAGCCGCTTAGAATTGTTAACATATATCATCAGACTCCCCTTATCTATAGAGGCTGTGTTCCAAAACCAGAAGCCAAAGGTATTATTGAGTCCTAAGTACTATGTTTTCCCTATGAAGACATAAAGATTATCAGTTGGGCACACAAGGAAAATAACACAATAACTAGTAATATATTAGAAAAAGTATAACAATATGCGGTTGTCAAAGTTATATGAGTGCCATCTCTGAAGTGGGAGGGCAAAGTGCAGATAACAGTAAACTATTGTGTCTTCTCTGTGAGATGAAGTATATGTCAGGCTATAACTAAAAACATGTTTGCAATGTCTCATATGAACACCTTGCTACTGACCATTCTCTCTTCCTACCTCCCTGTCACCCATACATTCTTCACCTTCCCCACGTTCATGTCTGTTGCTTTTGTGACCTACCAAGATTAATCAGGGTCATCTGTGTGTTCAAGAGTTTGGAGCTGTCTGTTGGAACCTGGTGGGTCAGCAGAGGGTACACAGTTAAAGACAGTGATCCACCCTCTCCCTGAATCTTTTTTTTTTTTTTTTTTTTTGTTTTGTTTTGTTTTTTCGAGACAGGGTTTCTCTGTGGTTTTGAAGCCTGTCCTGGAACTAGCTCTTGTAGACCAGGCTGGTCTCGAACTCACAGAGATCCGCCTGCCTCTGCCTCCCGAGTGCTGGGATTAAAGGCGTGCGCCACCACCGCCCGGCTTCCCTGAATCTTTTGAGAGCTGTTAGCTCTGAAGCCAAATGAGGGCTCTGCGAACCCTCCCCTTCCTTGACTGATTGTTGATAGGGCTGGTCCTGGGACAGGTACTTAGAACTAGTGTGAGTTAATGAATCCATATTAAGCCATGGACTCAGAATCAAACCGAAGACAACTTTCATTTACTTAATCACTTAATGTTCCCAAGCTAAGTGTAACTTATTTTCCCTTATTGTCAATAATCTTATGAGATACGTCATAATCTTATGAGATAAATATTAACTTCACTGAATTGACATAGATATTGATATACAGCCCTGCTTAGTCTTGAATTCATGACAGTTTTCCTTCCTAGCCTCTCAAGTGCTGGGATTACCATCATAGCACATTAGTTAATTTTTATTTAAGAATCAGGCATGGCATTAGGTATTATATTGAATTCCAAATTCAGCTGGGAAATGTAACAAGGTGCCAGTCCCATTAGAGAGAGTAGTTTTTCAGCAGACAGAATCAAATACCTAAGGCTCCTTTCTCAATCTGCAATAATGTAGGCAAGGCAAAAAATAAGTTGAGATTTTCCTAGTGTCGTGATATCTTTTCTTTCTCTTTAAAGATTTCTGTTGATAAATGAAACCTCAATATTTCCTCATTGCATACTTGCATGGGTAGGTCAGAGCCATTCTCTATTCATTGGTTTTCAAAATCCCTAGGAAAGAGAAAGTAATTCCGTGCACAAAGATGTGTGTAGTTTCTGAACACCCCTGGGGCAACACAACTTCCTCATCCTCCCCTCTGTGCCATACTCTGCTAGGAACTGTCTGTGAAAGGATGTTTGTCAAACAAGGATGTATTGTCAGTAAGGCGGTATTCTAACGCTGCTGATCAGTATAGCTGATCCAGCAGGAGACTGCAGAGTAAAGCTAACACCTAAGGTGTCATGTATCATTTTCACAAATCCCACAGTGCCACCTCTGCTTATTTCTAATGTATTATCCACTACACCTATCAACAAACAGACGTCTGTTTGTTACCCACATGTAATCTGAAGATCTGCTTCAGTGAAATCTATGCTTTAAATTTTTTCCTTCCTTTTCTAAGCGGGTGCTATTAATTGCATTTAAAATCCACTTCAACAAATAAATGGATACATAAGTAAAACAGACATCTGTGAAACTGATGAAACGTCTGAATGATCCAAAATATCTCTCTAATATGTCAAACAGGAAAAAAAGATCTAGAGCTAAAGAATATCTTTTTTTAATCCATTGAAGAAGAAGGAAAAAGTCTCTTAAGGATTCTTAGAACTTACTTTTTTATATTTATTTATTTATTTGGTTTGCTAAGACAGGATTTCTCTGTAGCTTTGGAGCCTATTCTCGAACTCTCTCTGTAGACCGGGCTGGCCTCGAACTCACAGAGATGCACCTTCCTCTGCCTCCCGAGTGCTGGGTTTAAAGTCATGTGCCACTGACGCCTATCTAGAGCTTAATTTTAAAATTATATTTACATATTCAAGCATTATTTTGTGGTGTGTGTGTGTGCGTGTGTGAGAGAGAGAGAGAGAGAGAGAGAGAGAGAGAGAGAGAGACAGAGACAGAGAGAGAGAGAGGAGACACCTGTAGCATGCCGTTGACAACTTGTGGGAGTCAGTCTTCTGAACTTGAACTCAGGTTGTTGAGCTTGGCAGCAAACACCTTTTCCCAGTGAACCATCTTGAACTTGTTTAAGACTTTATAACTACCAAAATAAAAGGGATTTGACAGTCTTGAGAAGAGGCAAGATATGGGAAGTAGGAGGCTGGAGAGATGGCTCAGTGTACCCACATCAGCTCAGTGGTTAAGAGCATTTGTTGCTCTTTTAGAGGATCCCGGTTCAATTCCCAGCACCTGCATAATGGCTCACAACCAACCATACCTCTAGTTCCAGGGTATCTGATATCCTCTTCTGATCTCCACGGGCACCAGTCAGTCATCCATGTAGTGCACACACATACATGCAGGCAAAACATGCACACACATGCTTAAATATAAATACATCTTTAAAATGTAAAGATATATTTACAAAATAATGTATTTATAAAAATGTATGTAAAGTGGAGGACGGGAAAGAGGCAAGTAAAAGAGACCACAAAACAGTTACACCTTAAAATTTACACACTGATTTAATCTGTACGTTCTAGTAAGTAAATGAAGTCATCGCTTTAAAATACTTGTAGATGTTTATATTGCGCACTGGTTCTGTGGGCTCAGTTGTGAGGAGTGTGTAGCAGGCTTGTTCTGGCTTCAGAGACTGCAGTCTAGATGCCTGTCAAAGCTGTGATGATCACTTGAAGGCTTTAGTGAGTGGGGCTCAAGGATTAGCTACCATTCTGACTTTTATGACTGCAGCCAAAAGCTTCAGTTTCTCTGTGACCCTCTCCATTGCATGACTTGAATGGCTTCAAGCAGAGCAGCTGACTTCTCCAAGAGAGAAGGGGGAATGCTCATGTTTTTAAGACCCAGTCCTGGATGTCATTGATTTTTACCATCTATTTATCAGAAGTGAGTCCCTTACTTCACACTACACTCAGAGGTGGAGGAGTTAAACCCAGATTCTTGAAGGGATTTCAGAAATTGAGGATGTTGGGCTAGGCGCAGAGGTCAAAAGTTAGAGTACTTTCCTAGTCTACATTAGGCCCTGAATTTGATTCCCATTACAACACAATAAGATAAAATTATGGATATTTAAAAAGTAACATAATGAGTGTGTGTGTGTGTGTGTGTGTGCGCGCGTGCATTCATGCCACCACATGCATGTGGAGGTTAGAGGACAACTTGTGGGAGTCAGGTTTTTTTCTACCGCATGGATCTGTTGTGTGACAGACTTTTCCTGGAGCAACACACACACACACTCTCACACACATACACACACATACACACACACGCACACTCACACACACACATACACACACACATACACACACATATACACACACACATACACACACACAAACATACACACACACACACACACACTATCACCCCATAATGGGTGTCCATGACAGACCAAAGTAGCAATTGTACCAGTATCCAATTTGGTAAGTTAATGAGTTTTTATTGTGGTCAGTATCAGGAGTGGGTGCATCACTCAGAAAAATCAGAGTGGGTGAGGACACTGGAAAATGCCTCCCTGAGCTCTCCACAGCTTGCAGGAAGCTCCAGTCCGAACACCCTTTTCCTTCTGCACGTTGACTTCTCGAGTCTCCAGTACTGTTCACCCCCTGTGCTGTTGGGTAGGAGCCTTCAAGATTTCTCCAAGTTTTGATAGCTCTGGGGTTTGTCCCCAGACATGTGACTTTTGTTTATCTCCTGTTCGCCGCCCTAGGCTCTTCCTTCCCTCCTGGAGGAAATGTTTCCATTTCTGAGGAACATGCCATAGGAAGGATCTCAGGGATTGAGCTCAGATTGGCTGGTGTGGCATGCCTTGACTAGCTAAGCCATCTCATCAGCCCCATGGACATATTTTAAACCATCAAAGACAAAGTCTGTGAGTATTGAGAACTAGGTAGGCACTGATTTCAAAGACATATTTTTCTGTCACTAAAGAAAGAGTGGGTTTGGAATTTGGTGAAGTTTTTGGCTTTCTTGTCCCCGTAGTTGGTTGGTTTTATTCATCAGTTGATACTTTTGAAATGATTAAAAGATTCCTTTATTTGTATGTGCATGCATGTGCATATGTGAGTGTGTGTGTACATGTGTGTTTGCTCCCAGAAACCATAAGAGGGTGTTGGATCCCTCAGAGCTGAAATTCCAAGTGTTTACAGGATGCCTAATTTGTCACGTGGTGCTGGGGTCTGAACTCTGGTCCTTGTGTTTGTACAGGTGCCTTGCTGTACAGACCAGGCTGGCTCAATCTCATGATGATCCTCCTGCTACTGCCTCTGCAGGCAATGTTAGAATACGGATATACAGGACTATTGTAGCTTTGAAAATAAAAGGACAAAGAAGGTAGGATTTAAATCATGGGCTGAGGGACTGGAGAGATGGCTCAGCTGTGAAGAGCACAGGCTGCACTTCTAGCCAACCTGGGTTCAATTCCTAACAGCAACATGGCAGCTCATACCTGTCTCTAACTCCAGTTCCAGGCGATCTGACACACTCACACAGACATATGTGCAGGTGAAACATCAATACACATTAAATAAAAATAAATTATTAAAAATAAACAAATAAATCATGGACTGATTTAGGAACTGGATTTCTGCCTAACATAAGAGACACGTTATTTTGTGCTCCATGTGACTGCATTCATAAGACTTAATAGGATCTAGACAGTGACTTATTCGTAACAGATAGGCCACTGTTTAGTTCCTAGAAAGAATTAAGAAATATTTACTGGGCCGGGCGGTGGTGGCACACGCCTTTAACCCCAGCACTCAGGAGTCAGAGGCAGGTGAATCCCTGTGAGTTTGAGGCCAGCCTGGTCTACAAGAGCTAGTTCGAGGACAGCTAGGACTGTTACACAGGGAAACCCTGTCTTGGGGAAAAAAAAAGAAGAAATATTTTCTGGCCTGTGGAATTAAACTTAATGATGAATTAAGATGAATCCTTAAAATAAGAAAAGCAATCCTAGCCGGGCGGTGGTGGCGCACGCCTTTAATCCCAGCACTCGGGAGGCAGAGGCAGGCGGATCGATGTGAGTTCGAGACCAGCCTGGTCTACAAGAGCTAGTTCCAGGACAGGCTCCAAAAACCACAGAGAAACCCTGTCTCGAAAAAAAAAAAAAAAAAGAAAAGCAATCCCACTGGATTGTTGTTGATTTCAAATACTGTGATTCCTCCAGGTAGATTTTTGGAAACAGGCTGTCTCTGTACTCTTGGCTGTCCAGGTGCTCATAGGTAGATCAGGCTATCCTTGAACTCACAGAGATCCTCCTGGGATTAAAGGCCTATGTCACCATGCCATACTATGTGATATATATAGTGATATATAGAGATTAAACTTTTGAATATTAGTCCAGTCCATTTTTGCTTTCATCCCAAGGAGAGCTGTTTCCTATAGATTTACTTTGTGTTTTAGGTTCAGAGTACTATTTAGTGGCCACATTCCTTTTCAGTTTAGCCACTATCCTGCATGCTGCTCTCTTTTTTTCCCAGTGCCTACATTCTCAGTTGTTTACAAAAACAAGCAGAAAACAAAGCAACCAGTGTAAGAGGCTCCCCCTAGTAGATTAGATCCCCTTAGGAATTTATATTGTGAAATTATATGTTAATGGTGGATATTTTGGTTGTCTTTTCCTAAACATTTAAAATGCCACAAGATTACTGTGCTGGCTAGTTCTGTGTCAACTTTTCACTAGCTGGAGACATTTGGAGAGAAGGAACCCCAGATTAGCCGTGGACAAGCCTGCGGGGGCATGTTCTTTTTGGTTTTATTTGGGGAGGGGCATGTTCTTGATTGGAGAGGACCCTTCTTCACTGTAGGCAGTGCTATGGCCTCTGCTTCAGTTCCTGCTTCCAGGTGCCTGCCCTGACTTCCCTCAGTGATGGAGTGAGGTTTGAGAGTTATAGGATGAAATAAACCCAGGGTGGTTTATCACAGCAACAGCAACCCTAACAACACAATTCCTTTTAGTCAACACTTTGTGTGCTTTTCCAAGGTCCCCATTCAATTCACACATTTCCAAATACTTCAAAGGATGATCTGCCACTAAGGGGACAAGAAGTAGATACCCAGGGCCTTGTGCTTGCTAAGTATATACTGTACCAATGAGCTACACCCTCAGCTTAATATTTAATACTAACTGATTATTTCTGGGTATTGAGACTATAGTTATATTTGTGCTTTGAGATTTGGTGAGTTGTTTTGTTTAGCATTCTATCAGATTGAAAAATGTAATTTTTTTTTACTTTAATTGGTAATTATTTTGAGAAAGGGCTGGAACTGGCTGTATGGATCAGACTACTGGAGTTCCAGGTCTGTTTCTGCTTCCAGAGTTCAGGGATTAGTCATGTGCCACCTCTCCTGGCTTTAAAGTGTGGGTTTTTTGTTGTTGTTGTTTTGGTTTGGCTTGGTTTTTCGAGACAGGGGTTCTTTGTGTAGCTCTGTCTGTCCTGGAACTTGCTTTGTTGATCAGGCTGGCCTCGAACTCACAAAGATCTGTGTGCCCCTACCTCTGCTGAGATTAAAAAAGTGTGCCACCACTGCTGGGCGTTAAAGTGTGGTTTTAAAAAGGTGTCATTGAAAGAAATAACAGAAATGTGGAATTGGCTCCAGGCCTTGTTGTAGGATAGTTTGATCACAAACTGACACTCCTGAGTCTGCCCAATAAAGTTATACTTTGAATCAGGGGGCGGAGCCAGTGACTAGCTGACCAGAATGGGCCATGGAGGTGCCAGCAACTTAGATAAAGAAGACTTACAGGAAGGAAAGGGTGGGAACTAGAGTTTGAGCTCTCTTGGTTCTGGGATGTGGGAAGAGATGTGACTCTTTTGGTGTCTCCGGCCAAAAAGCAAGGTCCACTAGTTGCTACTCACCTCTTTGAGCCAGCAGGTTTTCATCCCAGCCTTTGATCTCTGAGTCTTATTGATAAATAGAATGGCAGAAACTTCATTTAAACATACAAATTCCAGCTGCAACAGAGCCAAGGCTGCAGGACTAGGAGCCCCACCAGGCGGCAGCCTGAGTGGCCGGAGGGCCCTGACTGAGTGGGATGGCAGATGATAATTACGATATCAGTAGATTCACGCACAGCTGCTAAGCTGACAGAAAAACAAGGTCTCGCACCAGCTGTTACTGAAAATAGAAACATTTAACAAACTTCAGATTTCTTGCACTGAATTTATGCAAAAACTTTCATTGGATTGTAACAGTGGCAACTAGTTCCTACTTTCATTTCTTATGTTTTGTTTATTTGAGAGAAAGTCTCATGTAGCCTAAACTGGTCTCAAGCTTGAATTTTTGGATCTCCTGACTCTGCCCCACCTCCACCATACTGGATTATTAACTACCTTGTACCACTGTGCTTGGTTTATGTGGTGCAGGGGATCAAACCTAGAGTTTTGTACAATCTAAACAATCACTCTAACATCTGAGTTACAAAACCAGTTCCATGATTATTTTTAGAAGTCAGTAACTTAATTTTTTTTTTTTGAGACAGAACTTATTTTAGGGCTTTCATTGTTATGGTTTTGTTTGTTTGTTTGTTTTGAGGCAAGGTTTCTCTGTAGCTTTGGAGCCTATTCTGGAACTCACTTTGTAAACCAGGCTGTCTTCGAACTCACAGAGATCCAACTGCCTCTCCTGATATTCACCATTGCCTGGCCCAAAGCAACTCTTATAAAGAAAGCATTTCATCGGGGTGGCTCACATACAGTTTCAGTTCATTATCATAATCACAGGGAGCACGGCATTGTGCAGGCACATGTGGTGCTGGGGCTGAAAGTGCTACATCTTGCTGGCAATAAGAAGTCAGCTCAGACACCGGGCAGTATCCTGAGCAAAGAAAACCTCAAAGCCCAGTACCCACAGTGACACACTTCCTCCAAGGCCATACCTATTCCAACAAAGCTACACCTCCTAATGGTGTGTGTGTGAGATTATGGGGGCCAAATACATTCAAACTACCATGGAGCTTCACGTTGAAGAACCAGGCTGCCCTCAAATTCACAGAGTAACTTCAAGTTCGCATTTGCTTATGTGTGTGCCTGTATGTAGAGGTCAAAGAACAATTTGCAAGAGTTGGTACCCTCCTCCCGCCAGTGTGTCTCAAGGATAAAGCTCAGATGTTAGGCTTGGCAGTAAGAAAGAACCTTTAACAGCTGAACTATTGTGCTAGCCCTCTATCTATAGCTTTTAAATGTGGCCTTCTAGGTCCTCTTCTTTTCAAATGCAGCTTAATGTCCTGTCGCAATACAAAAATTATTTGGATTACTTCACAATCTATAGTAATGACATTCATTTAGAACTATACTTCAGAGCATTTTTTTTTTTTTTTTTTGGTTTTTCGAGACAGGGTTTCTCTGTGGTTTTGGAGCCTGTCCTGGAACTAGCTCTTGTAGACCAGGCTGGTCTCGAACTCACAGAGATCCGCCTGCCTCTGCCTCCCAAGTGCTGGGATTAAAGGCGTGCGCCACCACGCCCGGCTTCAGAGCATTTTTTAAAGAGTTAACATTTAATCAATTTAATTTTTTGTTGTTGTTGTTTTTTCAAGACAGGGCTTCTTTGTGTAGCCCTAGCAGTCTTTGAACTCATTCTGTAGACCAGGCTGGCCTTGAGCTCAGAGAGATCCACCTGCCTTTCCCTCACTAGTCCTGGGATTAAAGTTGTATGCCACCACCACCTATCCTGAATTTAATTTTAATAGAGGTTGGAGAGTTGGTTCAGTAGTTAAAAGCATTTATTAATCTTGCAGAGGACCTGGGTTTGGTTTCCAGCACTCACATGTAGGCTCACAACCATCTGTAATTCCAGTTTCCAGGGAACAGAGTTTTTTTTCTGATCACAGAGGAATCTTGCAAGCATATGATGCGCACGCGCGCACACACACACACACACATTCGAGACAGGGTTTCTCTGTGTAACAGTCCTAGCTGTCCTGGAACTAGGTCTTGTAGACCAGGCTGGCTCGAATTTATAGAGATCTGCCTGCCTCTGCCTCCTGAGTGTTGGGATAAAAGTGTGTACCACCACTGCCCAACTTTTTTATACTTTTTTACTTTTTAAGACAGGGTTTCTCTGTAGCTTTGGAGCCTGTCCTGGAACTGGTTCTGTAGTCCAGGCTGGTCTCAAAGTCACAGAGATCCATCTGTCTCTGCCTCTCATGTGCTGGGATAAAGGCGTGCACCACCACCACCCAAAAATAAAACATATTTTTAAATATTATGAAAGAAGTATAAGCTGGGCCAGGTGGTGCATACCTTGAACCTATAATCTCAACACTTAAGAGATGAAGACAAGAGGATCAGGAATTTAAGACCATCCTCAGCTATATATTGAGTTTGAAGCCAGCTAGGGTTACATGAGATCCTGTCTCAAACAAACAAAAATAATATCAACAAAAATTATAAAGGGTCCACACTTTCTCTCTTTTTGATCTTTATAAATACATAATTTTACATATCACTGTAATTATAGAATTCAATTACACAGCCTTTTTTTTTTCAAATACAGAGTTTCTCTTTGTGGCCCTGAATTACCGACTTCTGCCTCCTGAAGGCATGTGTCATCATACCCAGCACAATCCTTGCTTTTAGCATAGATTTGTTCGATTTCTTTGTATATTTGCTTTTCTGTCACTTGCCTTTGATACACATAGATTTGCCTGCACTTCTCATATTGCTGACTATTTTAGGTGAATTAGAATTTTTTATTCTAAAGCATTTAGCTACAATCATATCTGCACAGCTGTTATCTTTTCTTTGGAATGGTTTCCTTATGACAGATTCCCAGGGGTAAGATTACAGTGCTTCCTAATATGTGGCATGAATTGCTCCACTAAAGGACATTGTATATTTTAAAAGCATTTCCTCTTATCTTGGTCTGAGGTTTGTCCCATGTGGCTTACCAAAAAGCAGCTGCTCTGTGATGTTTCTGTCATTCCTTTCCCACCCATAGCTCACCCTTCAAAGCTAATCTGCAATATGCATCTTTGTAATACTTATTATCTTACTATAATCCACAACCTTGATCCCAGTGACCCTTTTTACCAGATGGGGTTTTACCAGGAATGAATGGAATTTCAGTTATTTGCAGAAGTTGAAGATGATTTCAGTAGCAAGCCAAATTACATAGTTTTGCAAAACCATACATTTCTACTACATTACAGAGCTTACTTTTAAATTTTCATATGATCATATTATCAATCAATTTCCAAAAGGACACACTGACAATATAGTTATTTAGTCTATTCATCATTGAAGATAGTTACATACTTAACTGGCCAGTGTGTGTGTATGTATATGTGTGTGTATGTATATGTGTGTGTGTGTTTGTGTTTAATCCTTGGCATTTCTGATGTGTATTGAAGTTTGAGTAACATTGCTCTAATTGCTCTAAGGGTCTGTGGATGGTGTTGGAGGTGATTTACCACTGTAAAGGGTGTGTCATACTTAAATGTTCTTTGGGAATCCATTGTAGCCCAAGAATGATCAAGAAAAGTTATGAAGAACCCACTAGATGGTTCAGTAGGTAAAAGAAAGCACTATTGGTGCAAGCCTGATTAGAGACACAATAGTAATAACAATAATAAAGAATAATTTTTAAAACAAGGGTGTAAAGAACTTGAGGCCTCTGTACTTTCCTTAACTATAGCAAAATAATCAGTTTGAGGGATCATCTTTGTAAAAGTGAATAAGATGTTACCAGATAAGGCAGAAAGTTTTAAAAGATAATTTAATGTTACATTGAAGTGATGTTGCTGTGTAGCCCAGGCTAGCCTCTAAGTCCTCATTCTCCTGCTGAAACCTGCAGAGAGCTGGGATTGCAGAAATACCACAGTGCATTTGTCATTTTTTCTTCTCTCTTCCTCTCTCTCTCTCTCTCTCTCTCTCTCTCTTTTCTTTCTTTCTTTCTTTCTTTCTTTCTTTCTTTCTCTCTTTCTTTCGCGAGTGAACAGTGCGATCTCATGGCTTTGGCATGCCCAAATACATAAATGATGATATACTTATTAATATTCCATTTAACAGATCATCTCTAGAAAAACTATATATTCAAAATTTCATACCCTCCTCCCCAATTTTTGAACAGACTACCTCACACTGTAACCCCTTCTGGTCTGGAACTCATTATGTAGTCAATCAATCTTTCCATCTCAACCTTTCAAATGCTGGGATTACAGTATAGACTCATCTTAAAATTGGATTGTCTTTTTAAATATTGAATTATGAATTTCTTTTCTTCAGACAAAATTTTGCTAGGTAGCTCATGTTGTCCTCAAATTTGCTAAGTATCCCAGGTTGGCCTTGAACTTAAAATTCTTTTGCCTCATCCTAGAGAGTTCTGTGAATATGGGTATATTTTATCATATTGACTTATTATTTTGTATATATTCTGGGTACTGCCCCCATACAGGATTCCTATCAGTATATATGGTTCATACACATTTCTTTGTTTTCTTCCTTCTGAAAGATTTTTATGTATGTATGTGTAGGTGTCTGTGCGCTCCCATGTATAGGACAAGTATAAACTCATACCTAGAAAGGCCAGAGGTCAACTTCTGTTGTGGGATACTCCTTTCTGTACACTGTGAATAAGTATTACTCTCGTTGGTTTAATAAAAAACTGACTGGCCGATATCTAGGCAGGAAGAGGTTGAATGAGAGAAGCAAACTAAGAGGACGCTGGAAAGAAGAAGGAAGGAATCATGGGGAATCGTGAATGCGATGCAGAGGAAGCAGGAAATGAACATGCTGTGCTGAAAAAAAGGTACCACTGTGTGGTTGAATATAGACAAGAAATATGAGTTAATTCAAGATGTAAGAGCTAGTTAGTAGTAAGCCCAAGCTATTTACTGAGCATTTATAATCAATAATAAGACTTCATGTGGTCATTTGGGAGCCAGCTGGGGGGACAGAAAAACTCCACCAACAAACTTAAGGAATTATTCCATCAGAATTGTTCACCTTATTGTTTGAGACATGGTTTTACATATATATATATATATCCATTAAATTTAAAAAATATATATAATTAAATTTTTTTCACTTATTTTACATACTGACTACAGTTGCCCCTCCTTCCTCTCCTCCTGTTCCCTCCCGACCCTGACTCCCATCTACTCTCCTCCCCATCCACTCCTCCTCCATCTTGATGGATGGCAGGCCTCCCATAAGCTTGAACAAAGCATGGCACATCAAGCTGAGGCTGGGCTGAGCTCCTCCCCCTGCATCAAGGCTGGGTGAGATGATAACCCAACATGGAGAACAGGTTCCCAAAAGCCATCTAAGCGCCAGGGACAAGTCCTGATGTCACTGCTACGTGTTTTTATTTTAACTGAAAAACAAAGCAATAAGAAAACCCAGATTCCCAAAACACTTAACAGGGACTATAGTATTGAAGCTTATTTGAGTTAGTAATCTTTTAAGGAAATGAAATTAGAATTGCCTCTAATCATATTTCTAAGAAAGAGACTATGAAAGTTTCTTATCCAATATCACTCTGCATTAATCTGCCTTTTCCTATTTTACTGCTGCTATATTTAAGTTTCTTTTCCTAGACAGAGGGCAATTCACAGACACAACTGAAATGATGTATTATTCTCCGTAACTAGAAATGCATATTTGCCCATTCATATTTTTTTTAACTCAAGTTTTGCAACAGTTACTGGATATATTTCTGAATATGAAATACAAAACCTTCTCTCTCGACTACTAAAGCATACAGCAGTTTCTACAGGCTTTCATCCTTTCTTGGAAACAGTAAAACACAAAATTTTAAATTTAACTAGAATAACGTAGAAGTTATTTATGCTACTGTCTGACAGGATTTTAATGTATTAATTGTGTACAATGGTCCTTGTATCTTGTAGGTTAAAAGTATCATGTCACGAGCTTCATTATTTAAATCATGTATGTGAAACGATTTTTTTCTTGAATTTTTTTTTTTTATGAGCAACAACTCCAGAGAACCTAGACAACAAAGAGGACCTACGAGAGACATACATGGATCCACCTAGGGAGGAGAAAAAGACAAGATCTGAGCAAATTGGGAGCATGGGTGTAATGGGGAGGGAGGAAGGGTAGAAAGGAGGAAGGAAGAGGAGTGGGAAAAAATGTATAGCTTGATAAAAGCAATAAAAAATATTCCATGAATAGAAAATAAATTAACGGGACATGATATGTCAGTGAGATCTAAGGCTAGCTGGTTTGGCTGGGTTGGTTGCCAAAGCTTCCCAGGGATCTGCCTCTTCAGTGCTGGAACCACAAGGGCATTCTACCACTCCAGCTTATTACGTGAGTGCTGGGGATAGAATGAAGGTCCCCAAGCTTGCTGGGCAACTTGACCAACTGAGCTATGATAATAAATGCAAAGACCTTGATAATAAATGCTTGTGCTTGTTTACCTTTACAAAAAAAATCTCATTATAAAAGAACACTTGGCAGTTATTAATCTGAATGGTGGATACATGGTTGCACATTTTATTACTAAACAAATAGTTGATATTCACTCTTAAATCTATTCACATATATCCCCCCCTTTTTTTTTTCCTTTGGCTTTTCAAAACAAGGTTTCTCTGCGTTGGTTTCTTGGGTTTGTTGTTGTTGTTGTTGTTGTTGTTTTGTTTGTTTTTCGAGACAGGGTTTCTCTGTGTAGCTTTGATGCCTGTCCTGGAACTATCTCTTGCAGACCAGCCTGGCCTGTAACTCACAGAGATCTGCCTGTCTCTGCCGCCCAACTACTGGGTTTAAAGAGGTCGCCACTCTGCCTCCCAAGTACTGGGATTAAAGGCGTGCACTACCACCGTCCATCTTTATCTACATATACATTTTATATACAAAACTTTGAAGACTTGACGGTACTGTTTGCAAAGTACGTCATTCAATTTCTGCACTTCCTTCCAGAGACAATTGTAGAATGAACGGTCTCTAGTTACTGCTTCATCCTTTGAAAACAACGTCTATTTAGGCCTTTCACTACAACTTAGCGTCGTCCATTCTGAAATGCCAACAATCATCGGGTTTCTGCCCCATCCCTACCCTCATTCTTCTATGGAGGCAAGGTCACGCAAGATTCTTCACCTTGCTGCTTTACATAAATGACTCCTCCACCATTGGAGTTTTTAACTTTCACCATGTGTTTTGCCCCAATCCAGTTTTTTTTTTTTTTTTCGAGACAGGGTTTCTCTGTAGCATTGGAACCTGTCCTGGAACTCTCCCTGTAGTCCAGGCTGGCCTCGAACTCACAGAGATCCGCCTGCCTCTGCCTCCTGAGTGCTGGGATTAAAGCCGCACGCCACCACCATCACCCCGCAGTTTCCAATTTTTTCACGTCAATATCATAGCTTTGTAACTGCTGGCTGCTCTCCTATCACTCCTGTGGCTTGTTATTATCTGTCTTGTGATTTGTACATTAAATACATCTTATTTCCACTAAATGGTCATCATTCTATTTTAATCCATTACCACAGGGTGCGACAGTTATTAATAGTCCTCGCTCTGACTCCATTATATCTCCGTACCCAGATGACATTACAACCAACGTGTTCATTGTCATGTGTTACCAGATAAAGCTTTGGTAAACGTGGAGGACAAAGTAGAAAGGGGCTGTCCTGTGGTCAACAGAATTCCTCACTGTTGATAAAGAACGTAAAAACTGTCCAGATGGAAGGACTTAGGCTAACTTCGTTATTTTTATTTTGCTCTCACAAGAGAATCACATTAAGAGAGCTTTTGACGAAGTGTGTGGTATCTGCGCTTGTGCTAAGCATTGTCACCCGCGAGCGCTCCAACCATCCTCTCCCATCCAGGCGCAGCTGGCGGATCCCAGATTGTCCTCCCGGGTCGCTCTAGCTGCCGTCTCTATGGTTCGGGGACGCGCCGGGTCGCGGCCGGCCCGGGCCCGCGGTGCGCGTGCGCGATCCTAGCGCGTGCCCGGCCTCCGGCAACTGCCCTGGCTGGCGGGTGGGAGGGGTGGGTCTGGGAACGTTGCGGCGGCCGTGGCCGCGGCCCCTGCGCGCAGGGCAGTCCCCCGCCGCCGCCTCAGATGATGGGTCCCGAGGATGCCGGAGCCTGCTCGGGAAGAAACGCCGAGCTGCTCCCAGTCTCGGGGCCCATGGGTCAGGACGGGAAGACCGTCCACGCCGCCGGCGGCTTTGGCGGAGGCGCCGTCGCCGCGGAGTCGCCTGGGGAGGCTGGAGAGGAGGAAGCGCCGCGGCCGCGGCAGCTCCTGCAGCGGTATCTCGCGGCGGCCGTGGGCCCGCTGCAGCCCGGGCTCGGCGGGGCGGAGGCGGCGGCTGTCCCCGCGGCGTGCCGTTCAAGCATGACCAACGGGGACTCGGGATTTTTGCTGCGCCAGGACCGTCGCGGCCCGGAGGAGGCGCGTCGCCGCCGATCCTGCGGCCACCCTTGCCTGCTAGGTCCCGCGGACGAGGGTGTGGACGGCGCGGGCGGCCCGGACGACTGGGCCGCACCACTGGAGGACCCGCTACGGAGCTGCTGCCTGGCGTCGGGGGACACCGACGACCCGGAACCCACAGCTGCCACCTCTGCCGCGAGATCGGGTGGGAGCGCTGAGCCCAGCCCCGGCCTCCCCGACGCCCGCTTCAGCTCTCGGAACACGTTCGAGGTGAGCCGCCGCCAGAGCGCCGGCGACCTCCTTCCCTCGGCGGGGACTCCCGCATCCCTGCCATCGGCGGAGCAGAGCCCCGGGGGCACCACGGCTCGAGCTCGACGGAGCGGTGGCTTCGCGGATTTCTTCGCCAGGTATCGCACCGACCGCGCGGGGGTCTTGGGCGGGGCCCGGAGCGAGCGCTGAGGGCGGCTGCCTTCCAGCGCCCCGGCGCGTCGGGGACTCAGCTTTGATCTGACGCTAGGGGAGGAGAACCGGATGGCTTTGTGAACTCCAGGCCGGGAGCCAATTTTGGTGTTACTCCGTCCCCTGGGAGCGTTGTGCTTCCAAGTCTGACCTAATGCCATATATTCAGTCGCCTCATCTGGAACAGCAGATAACCACCACTCTTATTATTTTGTAAAATTTGGACGTGGTGTATTCCTACAGGTGTGGTGTAGAAGACGTCTGCGATTTCATTTGTGTGGAATCTAAGGCTATTCCATTAGTTTGGAAATTCTTGATTTTTTAAATTTTACAGTTCTTTTATGTAGGTGTCTGTGTGTGCGCGCACACATGTGCGCGTGTGTGCGTCTATGTTTGAATGTATCCTACCTAGCATAGAGGTCAGAGAACAACGTTTGGGAGTCGGGTCTCCCCTCCCCACACACACACACACACTTTGTGGACACAGGGATTCAGCTCAAGTTGTCGACCTTGGTGGAAAGTGCCTTTACTCATTGAGCTATTTTACTGGCCTACTTTGGGAACTCTTTTTTTTTTTTTTTTTTTGGTTTTTCGAGACAGGGTTTCTCTGTGGCTTTGGAGCCCGTCCTGGAACTACTCTGTAGATCAGGCTGGTCTCGAACTCACAGAGATCCGCCTGCCTCTGCCTCCCGAGTGCTGGGATTAAAGGCGTGCGCCACCATCGCCCCGCTCTTTGGGAACTCTTGAAATTAGAAATGATTTGTTTTTCATAGTATTTGTTTCAGTTGCCTTTACTAAAACACATTCTGAGTTGGAAGTACACACTTGTAACACCAGTACTAAAGAAGGATGAGGTAGAAGGATAACCCCGAGTTCGAGGCCAGCCTGGGCCACATAGCTACTAGATCAGCCGGGGTTACATAGTAAGATCCCGCCTTTAAACAAAACTGAATAGGCAGGCAGTATAGTGCTTAGAATTAGATCCCAGCCTTTTAGCCCAAATCACTATTGCACTCTAGGAAATTAGGAAATCTCTTTTCTGCTTTATCACTTTTCATCAATGCCATCCCCGCTATTAATTGAACCCAGGACCTCGGACATGCTAGGCAGGTAGCCCACCTACGAAGTTACTTCCTCAGCAACTTCTTGTGGAGTGTGTGTGGGGGGGTGTTGACTCACCTTCATGTGAGTTTTGTGCTTGGAAGCATGTATTTTGTGGGCATGGATTGCTAGAACACTGTAATTATCTGGAAAGATGTTGGTCTCCCTTATCCCCATAAGAAGGTCCTGCTCGTGTGAGATTGGCCTTAAACAACTTCCCGTTCCCTCACCCTGCCTCAGCTCCTCTCCATCGCTGGGGTAACTAATTTTTAATGGGGCTTTATCTGTGATTTGACATTCTTGAATTTAAATTATTATGCTGGACTTTGCAGGTTCCAGAGGGAGGCTTTGCTGGTTTCACGGGGCTAGGGAAGTCATGGTGGAAAACTGTGCATTCCTGAAAAGCGCATGTCCTGTGAGGTAGTTTTTGACTTGTGGTCTTTTGTTGGTGGTGGTTTTTATCTCTAGGCAAATAAAATACCTCCAACTTGTAAAATCTTACCTTTACCAGTTTTTCCTGTTTTCATTCATTTTGCAGAGACTTTAACTATAACCCGAAGTGAAAGAAACCCTTAAAAAAAAAAATACAGCCTCATTGTAGCCCAGCCTTGCCTTGCCTATGTAACTGACCAAGACTGACCTTGAACTTCTCTTTAGGATTAGAGGCTTGTGTCACTAAGTCTGGTTTATATGGTGCTGGGAATCAAGTCCAATGCCTCCTGCACACAAGGCAAACCCTTTACCGACTGAGCCTCAGTCCCAGTTCCAGCCTCCTTTCTGAATTAGGAAGTTACAGTTAGTCTGCCTGTTTGTACACAGGGAGGTACATTTTATATGGCACTTGACATTTATTACATCTTTCTATTTTAGTATCTCCTATTTTTCCTGCTTGTATAAATTTACAAATACAAAGTTTCTTTTTTTTTTTTTTTTTTTTTTTTTTTGGTTTTTCGAGACAGGGTTTCTCTGTAGCTTTTGGTGCCTGTCCTGGAACTAGCTCTTGTAGACCAGGCTGGCCTCGAACTCCCAGAGATCCGCCTGCCTCTGCCTCCCGAGTGCTGGGATTAAAGGTGTGCGCCACCACCGCCCGGCCAAATACAAAGTTTCTTAAACTAAGAATGGAAAATCCTAATTTTATGTTCCATGACAGTACTAAATATATAGTAATGAGATCTATAATTTTGCCTGTATCTTCAAAAATATATTTAGTTATATTGTTGTTGTTCTTTTTAAAAATCAAGTTGGTATATTTTTGGAGGTGGATAGCAGTCTAGCCCAGGTTAGCCTGGAACTTCCTATGTGACTCAGGCAGGTCTCAAACTTTTGATATTCCTCTCCTCTGCCTCTTAAGTGCTGGAATTGCAGGTATGAACTACTTGTAAAATTATATGTGCTTGTAGCATTGTACTGAATTACATCTATCATGATCAAGTTTTGAGTTCAGGTGTCAGGTGGCTTTAGATCTGAATGGGCTTTGGAGATCACCAATCCAGCCAGTATAACCTGAGTGCTTGCTCGGTGCAAAGCATTGAGAATAGCTGTGATTTAGACTATTGTCTCTGTCCTGGCTAGTAGGGGTTAAGCTGGATACATACAGATACATAGAGCTGTACTGCAGTTTGTGAGCAGTAGGGCTTCCTCAATCACTCTTCCCCTTACTGTGCTGAGTGGGGGTCCTTAGTTGAATCCAGAGTTCACTCATATGGCTAATCTGACTAGCTAGCTTGAACTACGATTCCCTATCTCAGCTTCCCAGTTGTTGACATTACAGCAGGCCACCACACCTATCAGGCTTCTGTGTATACTGGAGATCTGAACTCCTGTCCTCACACTTTCCTGGCTGAGCCTCCTTCCTGTCCCAAAGAACAAGGTTTAAATTAAAAAAAAAAAAAACAACAACAACAAAAAATAGGCACTTGAAAGTTATTTTTTAAATAATTTTTGAAGTTTTTGTGTTGATTGCTTGAGTGAGTGAAGCTACGTGTGAGTGTATGCTTGCCAGAATACACGTTAAGGTTCTAGACATCATGGCTTTCTTTACATGACATTCTTTGAATAGAACAGAATGACAGGAACATTTTTTCCTTGAATTTAGCAAAAGCCTTAGCTGCATTTTGGACATTTAAAAGGCAGGCACTGTGACACTCATCTCTGAGTGTGCAGTGTCTAGCAGTGGGGTGAATAACCCCATTCGAGTTGGGCTAAGTTGTTCTCTTTCATGTCTCCTCTTCTCTACTGTTTTCTGAAGAGTGTAATTATGAACAAATCCTCAATTCTCGAGTAAAATAGTCAGCAAATGTCCATTGTCCCGGCAACTCAAGAATAACTGTTGTTATTGTACTGTACCGTTGTCAGCTGACAGAAGTCCCCGCTGCGTGTTACCTTTGGAATCAGCTTGCCCTTGCATGGATTCTTCTCCTTGTTTTTGTTTTTCAAGGCAGGGTTTCTCTGTGTAACAGCTCTGGCTGTCCCAAAACTCACTTTGTAGACCAGGCTGGCCTCGAACTCATAGAGATCCCCCAGCCTCTGCCGCCTGAGTGCTGGGATTAAAGGCACCCATTGCCATCACTATCCCCTGGCCCTTAAATGAATTCTTATTCTTTGGAGTACCTTGTTCCTACTTCAGTATCTAGATGAAGAAACTCACTAATTAAGCAGGCAGCTCAGCAAGTTAGTGGTAAGTAGGACTAGAGATTGGGATTCCAGGTTGCCAGTCTCTCTTTGTATAGAGTTGCCGTGTTTATGTTATGGCAGTGTTCTGTCCTGCCTCTTCATCCTCTTTGTTGCTTGTCTTTCCCTTTTACTTCTTTTCCTCTTAACTAGACAAAAATCTGCAGCAAACACTTCAAAAGTAATTTCAGGGTGGGGCATACCAGTTTTCCCAGCACTCAGAAAACTGAGGATTGCTGTGAATTAGAGTCTAACTTGGTACAGAGTGAGACTTTGTCTCAAAAAAAAAAAGCTTCCTCCTTTATTAATTCTAATTGGTATTATTAATAAAAACTCAGGGTCAGATATAGGGGCTAATACTGAAAGTTAGAGAAGCAGATCATTCAGCCGCTAGAGAGTTTTCTACCAATTGCTCAGGACCAAAGGAGTGATCCAGTCTCTGTGAATCCACAGACTGCATCTCCAGACTGTCTCTGGGCTCTTGTCTCCGCCCACATTATAATTCTCTCTCCACCCAGCCTTGTCATTTCTCATCTCCACCTCCCTGGTACTGGGATTAAAGGTGTGAGACACCACAGCCTGGCTCTGTTTCTCTTTGAGTTTGGATTAGTCTACTGTAGCCCAGGGTGGTCTGGAACTCACAGAGATCCACCTGCCTCTGCTTCCTGAGTGCTGGGATTAAAGGTGTGTACCACCACTGCCTGGCCTCTATGGATAACTAGTGGCTTAGCTCTGCACTCTGATCTTCAGGCAAGCTTTATTGTTAGAACACAAACAAAATATCACTACACTCCTTGTTTTAATGCAATGGTGGGAAGAATTTTTTGGCAATTTGTGTTTTACTACAAAGTGTCATATTCAGTTAGGACGCACCATTGATAGGTTTATCAATGACTGGAATAGAAATTCTTCAAAATATACAGGACCTTGTTTAGGTAGCTGCTGTCATTTTTGAAGCGCCTCAATGGTCATCTCTTGCTTTCTTCTTTTTCTTGTCAGGTAAGTTCTTTTGTAGTCAGTTTTGGGAGTTTGCTTTACCTTTGCGTTGGCATTTGTCTGCTTGTGGTGAGTTTGTTGTGTGAGTCCTCAGATCACCGATCCTTTCTTGTTGTGTAAAGATTGAAATGGTATATAGAAACCACTACTGCTCCATGTTCTCCAACTTAGCATTGAGGAGTGAAAACTTTATTTTATTGAACATTTTTAAAATAATTACTTTTGATGCAGGGTCTGGACGACTTTTGAATTTGCTGTGTAGATGAGGATGACCTCAAGTTCCTTTGTTCCCGTATTTTCATGTCCTAAATGCTATACCACCATGTCTAGCTTATTTGTAAGTTCCTTCCTTCCTCCCTCCCACCCTCCCTTGTCAGTCAGTCTGTCTATCTATCTATTTATAGCATAGTCTTACTCTGTAGTCCATAATGACCTAGAACTCAGTATGTTGCCAAGACTGACTTTGAACTCAGGCAGTCCTCCTACTTCAGGCTCCCCAGTTACTGAGATCACAGATGTGAGCACCCATGGACAGCACATCTCAGAGGAGTAAAGCTCAGGGTCTTCTCTCAGCTTTGTTCTTCAGAGATCGCAAGCATCTGTACCCCATCCCTTCTTTACTTTCTCTTTCTTTTTTCATTTTTTTACATTTATTTATTTATTTATTTATTTATTTTATTTTATTTTTTTTTTTTTTTTTTTTTTTTGGTTTTTCGAGACAGGGTTTCTCTGTGGTTTTGGAGCCTGTCCTGGAACTAGCTCTTGTAGACCAGGCTGGTCTCGAACTCACAGAGATCCGCCTGCCTCTGCATCCCAAGTGCTGGGATTAAAGGCGTGCGCCACCACCGCCCGGCACATTTATTTATTTTGTTAGAAATATGTGTATACATGGGTGCATGGTACCTGTGGAAGTCAGAGGTCAGACAGGGGCTGATATCAGGGAACTGGACTTACACATAGTTGTGGGGCCATCATGTGTGTTCTGGGAACTGAACCTGAGTCCTCTGTAAGAGCTTTTGGGGCTGGAGAGATAATTCGGTGGTTAAGAGCACTGACTGACCTTCCAGAGAAGGTTCAGTATTCCTAGCATCCACATGGTGGCTTACAACTATTACTCCAATTTCAGGGGATCCAAAAATCTCTGGCCTCAGCAGACACCAGGCACAAACATGGTTCATGAACATGGTGCACATGCATGCATGCAGACCTGATATTTATGCACATAAAAGAAATCAAGTACTCTTACCTGCTGAACCATCTCTTTGACCTCCATTTTCTCTTTCTTAAAAATCAAATAACTAAATATTTTTTGTGGGTCTTTCAACAAATTCTTTCTTGCTTTCAAACAGAAATGGCTTCATTTTACACATACAATAGTAGACCTTAAATATTTACTGACTAAATATTATAGATGTGAACTGAGTTAAAGAAGATTCTGAAAAATACTATTTTTTAATCTTTAAAATAATAAAATTATGGTGAGGGCTGGAGAGATGGCTCAGTGGTTAAGAGCATTGCCTGCTCTTCCAAAGGTCATGAGTTCAATTCCCCGCAACCACATGGTGGCTCACAACCATCTGTAACGAGGTCTGCTGCCCTCTTCTGGTCTGCAAACACACACAGACAGAATATTATATACATAATAAATAAATATAAAATAAAATTATGGTTATATTTTGTGATCTCACAAATGTAGCTTACCTGATGAATGCCGAACTAAGCCACTAGCTAGCCATACAGGCCAGGCAGTGCTGGCACACACCTTTAATACCAGTGCTCAGGAGACAGAGGCAGACATCTCTGTGAGTTCGAGGCCACTTTGGGCTAGTCTCAGAGAAAAAGAGCTAGGTTGTTTAGTCATAGCACTTGGGAATCACATGCCTTTGATCCCAGCTCTAGGAGGGTAGATACAGAAAGAGGTTTGATTGAGTGGAGAGAGGAATCTAAAGCTGTAGGAGATGGGAGCTTAAGGATTCATGGAGACAGGATCTTGTCACGCACTTTGGTCTGAGCATTTGGAGAGGTAAGAACTCTAGTGGCTGGCTGCTCTGCTTCTCTGATCTTTCAGCTTTCACCCCCTAATATCTGACTCCAGGTTTTTATTTAATAAGACTAGGATCACACTACAGAAAGTTTCTAGAGGTGGAAAAAACCATTCCCTTCAAAGATCTTCGTTGAAGATGTGAGGCTATGTGTTTGTTTTGTAAAGCCTACCTTAGCATAATCATGTTAAACCCTGTTTCTTAGGTGTAGACAGTATAACCCAGCACCTAATTGTGTAGCCCCAGTCGCCTTCAAACTTCAGACCTACCCGAGGTCTGGGCTTATAGACAGTTGCTACCGTGTTCACTTCAACCTTCCCAAGGTCTGTTTTCTACTGTAATTGCTTTGGGGGACATGTCTGCTATGAGAAACAGCACTGCTGACATCTACCAATTTAAGGGAAATATGGGTGAATTTTTGTATATCGTGTGAGAAAACATTGCACAGTTTGTGTAGGAAGACACTTTTTTTTTTTGTTTTTTGTTTTTTGTTTTTCGAGACAGGGTTTCTCTGTGGTTTTGGAGCCTGTCCTGGAACTAGCTCTTGTAGACCAGGCTGGTCTCGAACTCACAGAGATCCGCCTGCCTCTGCCTCCCAAGTGCTGGGATTAAAGGCGTGCGCCACCACCGCCTGGCGGAAGACACTTTTTTTTAAAAAAAAGATTTTATTTTTTAATATGTATAGTGTTCTGCCTGCATGTATTCTTGCAGGCCTGAAGAGGGCGCCAGATCTCATTACAGGTGGTTATGAGCCACCATGTGGTTGCTGGGAAATGAACTTAGGAACTTTGGAAGAACAGCCAGTGATCTTAACCACTGAGCCATCTCTCCAGCCCCTAGGAAGACATTTAAACACTTATTTGTACATGTGTTTAGGTGGTTGAGGTACTGGATTCTTATACAGTGAAGCTTGGATTAAAAAGTAAATAGAAGAAGGAACTAAAAAGGAAGGAATGTTGAGAAAGATTAAAATATTTTTTATCTCTTTTTGTTTTAGGGGAAAAATAAATATAGACAGGTGAGGCCAAATTTTTAGCTTAATTTTATGAGATGTCTAACTTGGCTTACTTACACTTTTTATACTGTGTTGTCATGGGAAGTTTTGGAGAGAGAGCAGAAACATTTGGAAACTTTGAGGCGGTGCATCTGTCAGGTCTCTAATGTATTCAGAAAGGGAACGAGAAGGCTTTTCTGGGGCTGCTGCTTCTTCCAGGGACTCTGTTAGCTCCATGAAAAGTCATCCCAGGTGCTGCTGCTGGAGCGTTGCTTGGCACATACTACTGAGATACCTTTTTCTTCTGTGTGTGTGTGTGTGTGTGTGTGTGTGTATTATCCTCTTGTTCATGCACTTGTTTTGTAGAAGCCAGAACAAGGTTGGCATCAGGTATCTTCTATCATTCTCCACCTTATCATTATTATTCTGTCTGTTTGCTTGAGACAGGGTCTCTCACTGGCCTGGATCTCACTCTTGTATAGGCTGGGTGGCCAGAGAGTCACGGAGTCTGTCTCTACTCACCCAGTCTCATTGCTGGGGTTTGGGTATCTAAACTCGGGTCCCAATGCTTGGGCATAGTTTGCCGACTTTCTGTCACCACCCATCCACTTTTTAAAAAAATGAGGGCTGGAGAGATGGCTCAGAGGTTAAGAACACTTTCTGTTCTTCCAGATGTCCTGAGTTCAATTCCTAGCAACCACATGCTGGCTCACAACCATCTATAACGAGATCTGGTGCCCTCTTCTGGCATACAGGCATATATGCAGGCAGAACACTGCATACCTAATAAATCAATCAATCAATCTTTTAAAAAAACAGCAACTTTTTTTCCTTTATTTGTTCTGTGTATGTGTTCATGTACAGTCCTGGAGCATTGTGGAGTCAGAGGCCAGCTTCTGAGGCCAGCTCATCTTCGCAGCTCCTTGAGCGGTTCTTCAAGTTTTTAAAAATTATTTGGAAGGAGGGAGAGTTATCAAGAATGGTTTTGTCGGCTGGGCGGTGGTGGCGCACGCCTTTAATCCCAGCACTTGGGAGGCAGAGGCAGGCGGATCTCTGTGAGTTCGAGACCAGCCTGGTCTACAGAACTAGTTCCAGGACAGGCTCCAAAGCCACAGAGAAACCCTGTCTCGAAAAACCAAAAAAAAGGAATGGTTTTGTCTCTAAGTGAAGATTTTTGGATTCAGTAGATTGTAGAAGAAATCTCCCCAGAATCTGAGTTTTAACAAGTCTGTCCCATTGCCCCCACCATTCTTACAATAGTTGTTCCTGGACAGGAATCTCCGAAATACTAAATGCTTCACCTAGTTGATTGACGGACTGGTTTCCTCAGGTGGTGACCGAATGAAAATACAGCACAGATTTATAGCTCATGGCACTTCATATGAACAGATAGCAGCTGGGTGATGGTGGCAAATACTTTTAATCCCAGCACGCAGGGGACAGAGGCAGGCAGATCCCTGAGTTCTGCTAGCCTGGTCTACATAGTGAGCTCCAGCACAGCCAGGGATACACAGAGAAACCCTGCCTTAAAAACACCAAACCAAACCAACAAAAACAAAGAAACAGATAGCAATAGAGAACAGATGAAGAAATAAATCCAAAATACAGCATTTACAAGCTTGAGAATTTATGTCTGTATGGTTAAATCTCAGCTTTCTTTTTCCTAATGGGAAGTCTACTATTTATGCTGCTGAGACTGTGTTTGTTGGTAAAAATGTTTTAAGAAAAGAACCTCCCTGGGTTCTCTGGTGCAGCAGCCTAATTCTACTGTTTTTACAGGGTATCAAGAAGCCTGTTAATTTCCTTCCCTCTGAAGTTCTGCACAGACCATGGCTTGCATCCCACTGAAACTTGCTGCTTCAGCCTTTCTTGAACTGATTTTTTGTGGCTAAGAGGGGGGAAACCCATGTGACTGTCTGGTTTTTCAGCAAACTCTGTCCTGCAATTAAGAGAAGTTTAGCTTAGGAAAGCAGGCTAGCTAGTTTAGCGTGAACTTGACAGTCGTGTGTTTAACTTACCTCTGAATCTGCCTTTTTAATTCCTTTTCAATTTGAATTTCATTTGACTATTCTTTTGTGTGTTAAAAATATTTCTTTCTGCTTCTCCCTGGCCCCATGTAGATTAAAACATTTTAAATTTGGAACTGAACACCATAGTTTTTTGTTTTGTTTTGGTTTGGTTTGGTTTTTCAAGACAGGGTTTCTCTGTAGTTTTGGTGCCTGTCCTGGAACTAGGTCTCGTAGACCAGGCTGGCCTTGAATTCACAGTTTAATCCGAAGTGCTGGGATTAAAAGCGTGTACCACCACTGCCCGGCTAACACCATAGCTTTTAAAAATCAAATTCTTTCTCGTCCCCCACCCCGGGTTTCTTTGTGTAACCCTGGCTGTCCTGGAACTCACTTTGTAATCCAGACTGGCCTGGAACTCAGAGATCCATCTACCTTTGCCTCCCGAGTGCTGGAATTAAAGGTGTGCATCACTGTATCTGGTCACCATTTCTTTCTTTCTTTCTTTCTTTCTTTCTTTCTTTCTTTCTTTCTTTCTTTCCTTTCTTTCCTTTCTTTCCTTTCTTTCCTTTCTCTCTTTCTCTCTTTTTCTTTCTTTCTTTTTTGGTTTTTCGAGACAGAATTTCTCTGTAGCTTTGGAGCCTGTCCTCCCGAGTGCTGGTTTTAAAGGCATGCACCACCTCCACCTGCCCATTTTTCTTGTATTTCCTTGAATATTGTAATATACAAGTACCCCATCCATCATATGGTAGGTGTTATTTAGAATTTTCAAATTTGGTTTCATCCAGATTTTAGTTAACTAGAGGCAATTCTTTTGTTATTGTCCCTGAAAAAATCTTAGTCAAGGGCTATATCAGCTTTGGGGGGTTTGGGAGAGGAGGAAGTAGGTGGATCTCTGATTTCAAGGTCATCCTGGTCCACAAATTGAATTCCAGGATAGCTAGGGCTGCACAGAGAAACCCTGTGGGGGGTAGGGGGATAGAAATTCAGATAGAATAAAATTTATTTATTAATATCTTTACTTGTGGCATTCAGGGTGCAGCTACACGTTATATTTTTTCAACTCTTTCAATTATTTTTTATAAATTAGAAATTCCTATTACTTATTACATTAAAACAACCAGGCGTGTGACACACACTTGTAGTCTGAGTACTTAGGTGGAAGTAAGAGGATCAAGAGCTCAAGCCAACTACAGCTAGCTGTATAGACGTTGAAAGCCAACTAGTTCTACAAGAGACCCTATCTCCAAAGCAAACAAATAAAAGATAAATGTAAAACATAGTTCCAGAGCTAAAAAATAAATATGTCTCTTAGTGACCGTAACTCTACCAAATGGTGGTTAAATCTTACTCATGAAGAAAAAAATCGTTTGTTATCAAAAACCTATGCTGTGTATAAACTTAAATTCTTTGTTTGTTTTGTTTTTTGAGCTAGGGTTTCTCTGTAGCTTTGGAGCCTGTCCTGGAACTAGCTCTTGTAGACCAGGCTGGCCTCGAACTCACAGAGATCCACCTGCCTCTGCCTCCTGAGTGCTGGGATTAAAGCATGTGCCACCACTGCCCGGCAGAAACTTAAATTCTAAAGTAGTTTTTTAACTTTCAAATATGTATCACATCCTAACAGTTTCTGTATTCTGTTTTTTATTATTGTGACCTTTTAAATAGTGTTAATAGAAAGTTCTACTGGAGAATAAAATTTACGTTGCTGTTTTTACTTTCATGGTTCATTGACTTCCGACCCCCATGTGACTTTTAGAGAAAGAGAGAGAGTATGTGTGTTCATGCTGGCTCTAGAACAGGCCACAAAGCTTATGTGGAGGTCAGAGGACACCTTGGGGATAGTTCATAATCTCTCTCTCTCTACTGTTCAGGTCCTGGAGATCAAACTAAAGTCATCAGACTTGGCAGTCAACATCCTTACCCTACTAAGTGGTTTTTATTTGTTATTGTTTTGAGTTTTTGTTTGTTTGTTTGTTTGTTTTTGAGACAGGGTTTCACTATAGACCAGGCTAGCCTCCAGCTCACAGAGATCCACCTGTGTCTGCCTCCTGAGAACTGGGATTAAAGATGTGTGCTACCACCACCTGGCTAGGAAACTTCTTTATGTTGAAGCACAGTATCATGGGTCCAGTATGCCCTCTGGAACAAGTCAGTTCCTTGTGGGGCTTGTTTGTTTGAGATGGAATCTAGCCAGATAGTCCAGGCTAGCTTGGAACTTCCACCACTTCCGTAGTGGAATTCTGGATATGTCCTACCATACCTAACCAACACACATAGTTCTTATGAGCTAGTGTGCAATTTTCTTATTGTTTATTTGTTCAATAAATTTACTTAGGGCCTATTATATATACTAAGCATTAAGTAAAATAGATAAAACATTTTATTTTATTTTTTTTTGGTTTTTTTCGAGACAGGGTTTCTCTGTGGCTTTGGAGCCTATCCTGGAACTAGCTCTGTAGACCAGGCTGGTCTCGAACTCACAGAGATCCGCCTGCCTCTGCCTCCCGAGTGCTGAAAACATTTTATTTAAAACCTTAAGGTAAGACTGGGGGGATTGTTCCGTTGATAAAGTGCTTGATAGTTGTTTTAGGGTTTCTGTTGCTGTGAAGAGACACCAAGACCACAGCAACTCTTACTAAGAAAACATTTAATTGTGACTGTAGACGTAAGTTTCTGTCCTGCCCAGTCAGTCCCTCAGCCCATTCTGTCCCAAAGAAATACACAGAGGCTTATATTACTTATAAACTGTCCTTAGCATTCTGTTGTTTAGGCTGAGAAACTACCCTAGACTAAGTATCCTGAAGGCAGCCCCTCCCCCAGGTAACCTCATATTACAGAAGAAGAAACAGAAGTATGCTTGCATATCCTGACTATCTGTCAGGATGGAAATAGGCTCACATTTTTGGGCCTCCACACTTGTGGCCTCCTACATTCATGTAAGTACGTTGACTCTAAAAGTATCTTACTAGTGTGAATTCACTATACCTCATGTTGGTTTCATAAGTATTTTATATATTCTCTTTTAGCCCCTGCATTGTTTCCCTTCATTCAGTCTTTTTTTATTGATATTTATTGAGTTCTACATTTTTATCTGCTCTCCTCCCTGCCTCTCCCCTTCCCCCTTCAACCCACACACAAGGTCTCCATGCTACCAATTTACTCAGGAGATCTTGTCTTTATCTACTTTCTACTTCCCATGTAGATTAGATATATAAGTCTCTCTTAGTGTCTTCGTTGTTGTATGAGTTCTTTGGGATTGTGGTTTGTAGGCTGGCTTTCTTTGCTTTATGTTTAAGAACCACCTATGAGTGAGTACATGTGATAATTGTCTTTCTGTGTCTAGGTTACATCACTCAAAATAATGTTTTCTAGCTCCATCCATTTGCCTGCAAAATTCAAGATGTTGTTATTTTTTTTCTGCTGTGTAGTACTCCATTGTATAAATGTATCACATTTTCCTTATCCATTCTTTGGTCGAGGGGCATTTAGGCTGTTTCCAAGTTCTGGCTATGACAAACAAAGCTGCTATGAACATAGTTGAGCACGTGTCCTTGTGGCACGATTGAGCATCCTTTGGATATATACCCAAAAGTGGTATTACTGGGTCTTGAGGAAGTTTGTTTCCTAATTTTCTGAGAAATGACCACACTGACATCCAAAGAGGTTGTACCAGCTTGCATTCCCACCAGCAATGCAGAAGTGTTCCCTTTTCCCCACATAAGTTGTCATTAGTGGTTTTTTGTTGTTGTTGTTGTTGGGGTTTTTTTGGTTTTTCGAGACAGGGTTTCTCTGTAGCTTTGGAGCCTGTCCTGGAACTAGCTCTTGTAGACCAGGCTGGTCTCGAACTCATAAAGATCACCTGCCTCTGCCTCCCAAGTGCTGGGATTAAAGGCGTGTGCCACTACTCCCTGGCCTGTCATCAGTGTTTTTGATCTTGGCCATTCTTACAAGTGTAAGATGGAATCTCAAGAGTTGTTTTGATTTGCATTTCTTTGATGGCTAAGGATGCTGAACATTTCCTTAAAGTGTCTTTCAGCCATTTTAGAGTCCTCTGTTGAGAGTTCTCTGTTTAGGCCTGTACTCCATTTTTTTTTTATTGGATTATGTGTTCTTTTGGTGTCCAATTTCTTGAGTTCTTTGTACATTTTGAAGATCAGACCTCTGTCTGATGATGGAGTTAGTGAAGATCTTTAACTGATGAGTCTATTTCCTCTTATCTTCAGTGCTTGAGATTCTCTTTTCCATCTCTTGTATTCTGCTGTTCATGCCTGTGTTTATGGTTCCTGATCTTTTTCTCATGATTTCTGTTTCTATAAATCCTTCAGTTTGTGTTTTCTTTATTGTTTATATTTCAGTTTTCAAGTCCTGAATAGTTTCTTTTATATGTTTGATTTCTTTTTCTTGGTTTTCTTTAAGTGATTTGCTGATATCTTTCAATTTTTTGTTTGTCTTTTCCTCAATTAATTTTTTTTAAGATTTATTTATGTATACAGTGTTCTACCTGCATGTAAGCCTGCACACCAGAAGAGGGTCTCATATCTCGTTACAGATGGTTGTGAGCCACTATGTGGGTGCTGGGAATTGAACTCAGGACTCTTGGAAGAGCAGTCAGTGCTCTTAACCTCTGAGCCATCTTTCCAGCCCTTCCTCAATTTCTTTAAGGGAATTTCTCATTTCATCTTTAAGGATTTCAAACATTCTCTTGAAGTTATTTTTTAGTTCATTTTCTTCTGGTTAATCCATATTTGGTTGTTCAGGTCTTGCTGTTGTGGGGTCTTTAGGTTTTACTGGTGTTGTGTTGCTCTTTGTGGTGTAGCGTGTGATCTTACCTTTTCTATTCATCTTTTCCTCTAATATGTGTGGTTGGGGCTGTCTGAGATTCTGTTGAATATCTTCTAGGTGCCAGTGAATCCAAAGCTCAGATGGTTGTTCCTTGTGGTACAGTCAGCGTCACAGTTCTAGTTACCTTGTTGTTTACTCGGTGTTCCTGGAGATAGCTCAGTGTTCCTGTGCCTTGCTCTGCTCACTTGCAGTTTGCTGTCTGCCTACTTTGGCCTAGGTTGCCGGCCTTGACCTGTTTCTGTAAATCCCGGTGGATCCCCTCCTGCAGAACTCCCTGGCTTAGACTTGAACCTGTTCTGGTGGAGATCGCTGACTCTGGATTTAGTTACTGGCTCAGTCCTGATCTGCTAGTGTCCTGGGACTGGGTTGACTTCCGGGACTAGATTTGCTCCTGGCTTCTGTTTCCCCAAAATATTTAATTTTAAATTGTTACACATATATACAAGTGTCTCTCTCTCACTTCATCTCCCTCTTCTTTTTTTTGTTAGATTTTCCATGAGAGACAACTTTCTTCCATAATTGCATGCTGGCCTTTCTGCAATAAGCTTTGTTACATAGTTGGTTTAAGAAAAGCAATTAACAGGCAGAGGCAGGCGAATCTCTGTGAGTTCAAGTCCAGCCTGGTCTACAAGAGCTAGTTCCAGGACAGGCTCCAAAACCACAGAGAAACCCTGTCTCGAAAAACCAAAAAAAAAAAAAAAAAAAAGAAAGAAAAGCAATTAATAATTGTGGGACAGCAATAGATGCACTTTTATTACAAATATTTTAAAAAGTATTACTAAAGGTAATTAAATAGTAATTTTTCAAAATATTCTAATACCTGGGACTAGAGAGATGACTAGGTAATTAAGGGCTCTTTTTTTTTTTTTAAATTTTATTGAGCTCTACATTTTTCTCTGTTCCACCCCTTTTCTCTCCCCTCCCCTTCAACTCTCTCCTATTGCCCCCATGCTCCCAGTTTACTCAGGAGATCCATGTATGTCTCTCTTAGGGTCTTCAAGGGCTCTTATTAGTCTGACAAAGGACTCAGATTTGATTTCCACCAACTATATGGTGGCTCATAACCATCTATATCTCTAATTCCAGGGGTTCTAATGCTCTTCTCACTTCTAGAAGTTCCTGCATGTTCATGGTGCACATGCATACATTCAGACATGTAACACATATATACAAACTAGGATAACTATTTTTAAATAAATAAATATTTAGGTGTGTGTATATATACACATATATATCATTACCTAAGCTCTTAAACTCTGAAAGATTCTTGGC
The DNA here is from genome assembly GCF_950005125.1 of Chionomys nivalis. NCBI lineage: Eukaryota > Metazoa > Chordata > Mammalia > Rodentia > Cricetidae > Chionomys > Chionomys nivalis. The sequence goes on along the minus strand of NC_080093.1, from coordinate 21,134,787 downwards.
TTTTGTAGTCAAGTATCTGAATCATGAATTTAAAGTGAATATATTTAATTTATGCCTTTTACCTTTCCTTATTGTTTATCTTGTCAGCATTTTTGTGAATAACTCAACATGGTGGCATGTGCCTATAAACCCAGTACTTGGGAGGTGGAGGCAGGAGGATCAGGAGTTCATTGTCATCATAGGCTATATAAGTAGTTGGAGGTCAGCCTGGGTGACCTCTTGCCTGGAAAAAAAAATCTGTATTTCTGATTCTACTAATACATCTGTATAAGTCAGGTATTCTTAGCTGAGTTATGCTGTTCTAAACAATATTTGTATAAGTAGTAGGAATAACTTTATTTAAAAGTATTTTAAATTTGCTTTAGAAATAAATATACTTAAAAGTTACTACTTAACTGTTTCCTGGTTATGGAAAAACAATTTGTGTAAACTTTCTGTGTTTCAGAAACCTTTTTCCAAAAAGGACGAAGGAACTCAAATCAGTTGTTCATAGCGCTCCTGGATGGAAGTTATTTGGTAAAGTTCCTCCCAGAGAAAATCTTCAGAAAACATCCAAAATTATTCAGCAGGTAAGTACTCATCTGAGCATGCAGTTTCAGAGCTCTTAAAGCATTGCTCGGCGCTTGACTAGCTGCTCAACACGAGGGTCAGTGTAGCAGGACCACCTCAAATTTAAGGCTACGCTAAGCTACACAGTGAATACAAGGCCAACTTGGGCTACATAATGGGGCCTATCTCAGATAAAGCTGTGTGACAAAGCATTGTTTTTATTTTTTAAATTTTTTTAAAAAGTAAATTTTTAAAGCATTTATTTTTATCTCTTGTATATGAATATTTTGCCTGTATGTTTGTAAGTGCACCATGCATGTACCTGGTACCAACAGAGGTAAAAAACAAAACAAAACAAAAGTTACCAGGTCCCCTGAACTGGAGTTATAATGAATGTGAGCTGGGATGGTACTGGATCCTCTACAAGAGCAGTAAGCCCTTTTAACCATTAACAGCCCCCAAGCATTATTTTCTTGAAAATGAACCGTTTTCATTTTCATTTTTCTAGATACAAACTTGGAAATTGTAGATACTTACTGTAGTTGTCTTATGTTTTCTTAAAAGACAAGCCACAGTATTTCTGATAATATGTTAAGATTGTGAAAATTCTTTGAAGTAATAAGACATTTATTCACTTCCTGGTTATCCTTGAGTGTCTAAAGAGTAGAGGACGCCAAGCGTAGCTCATCACTCTGACTGCATACTTTATCTACCAGAGATGTGGTGACCATTCTGCTGTGAACAATGGAACTGGGACAAAAGGTTGAGGGCTGCCCCATTGTTCTTGAAGCTTCTCTGCTTTCTGTCTGTACTGAAAGGTTCTGCCGTTGAGCATTGCCTTGTAATTGCTTCCTAGTCATTTAGAAGCCAAGTCTTTTTAATATTTGTGTTACCAACTGTATGAATTCCTAAAACTTATTTGACTCCTAAACTCGTGCTACTCAGCACTCGATTAATGAGACTGGAAAGTGGTGAACCTGGCTCAATTCGGACTGTTCTAAAATTCTGAATTGTTGTTTAAAAGGAATTTTTAAGCCTGATGTGGTGGTGCACCCCTTTAATCCTGACATTTACACTTGGGAGACAGCAATAAGCAGATTTCTGTGAGTTCAAGGCCAGTCTGATTTACATAGCAAGTTCCAGGCTAACCAGTCCTGCATAGGAAAACCCTGTCTCTAAATAAGTAAATTCTGTTTTCTCTTGTTCAGTTGTAGTTTCCAGATTTAATATAGCCAGCATCTATAAAAATGTTAAAACTTTTACCATTATTCATATTAGAAAAATATCTCTAAGGAGTTAATATTATTTCTTTTGTTTCCCAAGTAATAATTATTTGTTTTCTTGATTTCATCCTAGTAATAGTTTTTGGATCTCTAAGAACACGACTAGGTGTGGTGGCACCTGCTCATAATTCTCAGCTCCCTGGAGCACAGGGAGGAGGGAGGAATGCAGCAAATGCAAGGGCAACCTAATCTACATAGCAGTTTCACATCAGCAGTAATGCTTGCCAGACTCTGTTTCAGAAACAGAGACAAAAATGAACAAAGATTAAAGCACTGTAGTGTCAGGGGCTGTTGTTCAGCTTGATAGCATCCCTCAGCACTGCATAAACTGGGTTAGTGGTGTATGTGTGAAAGCCCAAGCTTTATATGGAGCTTGCAGCCACCCTGGGCTATTATACACTGCTTAAAAAAACAAACAAAAAAAGAGACATGATTACTTTCATTTACAGATATTAAAATAGTAGTTTATTGCTGCTTTAGAGTGCTATGATTCCCAAATCTTATGCCTACACACTTGTGTTTGCAGAGGAGACACGTGAGTTATTTATATTTTTGATGTAGAATCAATAGAATCCCACTTCTGTCAGGCAGGGTGTGGCTGTTAATAAAGAAGTTGTTTTAATATCAAGTGATACTAAATTCTTTTCAATGACATTATCATTGTCAATGGTTTTTCTGAGATAAGTATGAGAAAAATACAGGAACTATATAAAAAATAGTAATGAATTTAAAATAAGGGTCATAGATGTGACAAGTCTTTCTGTGTCCTACCAGCTTCCGAATAATGACACAGAGATGTCTTATTAATTACAAATGTTGGCCTTTGGCTTAGGCTTGTCTTAACTAGCTCTTCTTTTTATTTTAATTTTGTTATTATTTTACATGCCAGCCCCAGTTCATCCTTACTTTCCTTTTCCCACTCACCTACCTCCCCCCATCCCACCTCCATCCACTCCTCAGAGGCTCTAAAGCCTGCCTTGGGGAGCCAGCAAAGTCTGGCATACCAAGTTGAGGCAGAACCAAGCCTCTTCCCCTGTATGTAAGGTATTCCACCATAGGGAACGGACTGTAAAGGGCCAGTTCATATACCCTGGTTCCACTGCTAGTCCTATAATGGCTCCCTCTATCAAGATAATCCCTCATTACTCCCCTCTCCATCCCTCCCCATCCCCTTCATCCCCCTCCCAGTTCACCCGGGATATCTTAACTATTTACCTTTCCTGGGGCCTCCATGTTTGTCCCTCTTAGAGTCCTCCTTTTTACCTAGCTTCTCTGGGGTTGTAGATTGTAGCCTTGCTTTATGTCTTATATCTATTTATGAGTGAGTACATACTGTTTGTCTTTCTGGGTCTGGGTTACCTCACTCAGGATTTTTTTTTTTTATAGTTCCATCCATTTGCATGCAAATTTCAAGATGTCAGTGTTTTGTTTTGTTTTTTTCTGCTGAGTAATACTCCATTGTATAAATGTACCACATTTTCTTTATCCCTTTTTCAGTTGAGGGGCATCTAGGTTGTTTCCAGGTTCTGGTTATTACAAATAATGTTACTATGAACATAGTTGAGCAAATGTCCTTGTGGTAGGATTGTGCATCCTTGTGGTATGCTAGTGGTATTGCTGGATCTTGAGGTAGATTGATTCCCAATTTTTTGAGAAACCGCCATATTGATTTCCAAAATGGCTGTAAGGTTTGTACTCCCACCAGTAGTGGGGAAGTGTTCCCCTTACTCCACACCTTCTCCGGCATTAGGTGCCATCAGTCTTTTTGATCTTAGCCATTCTGACAGGTGTAAGATGGTATCTCAGAGTTGTTTTGATTTGCATTTCTCTGATGGCTAAGAATGTTGAGCAAATCCTTAACTGTCTTTTATCCATTTGAGTTTCTCCTGTTGGAATTCTGTTTAGATATATCTGTACTCCATAATATTCTGTCTTTATTCTGTATGTTTAGTGTTACTATTATATGGAGAGGGGATTTTTTTTGGAGTCCCGTCTGTTTGGTGTTTTGTAAGCTTCTTGTACCTTAATAGGCATATCCTTCTTTAGGTTGGGAAAGTTTACTTTTTTGATTTTGTTGAATATATTTTCTGTGTCTTTAATCTGGTGTTCTTCTTCTATCCCTATTATTCTTAGGTTTGGTCTTTTTATGGTGTCCCATATTTTCTGGATGCTTATTGTTAAGAATTTGTTGGATTTAATGTTTTCTTTGACTGATGAATTTATTTCCTCTATTGTGTCTTTAATGCCTGAGATCCTCTCTTCCATCTCTTGTATTCTGTTGGTTATGCTTGCATCTACAGTTCTTGTTTGTTTACCCATATTTTCCATTTCCAAAAGTCCCTCGGTTTGTATTTTCTCTGTTGTCTCTATTTCAATTTTCAAGTCTTGAACTGTTTCTTTCATTTTTTTTGTTTTTTGTTTTTTCTTGGTGTTCTTGGCTTTCTTTAAGGGATTTATTGATTTCTCCCAATTGTTGTTTGTCTTTTCCTCTATTTCTTTGAGGGAATTTTTTATTTCCTCATTAAGGGCCTCTATTATCTTTATAAAGTTATTATTATTTTTTTTTGTGGGGGTGGTTTTCGAAACAGGGTTTCTCTGTAGCTTTGGAGCCTGTTCTGGAACTCTCTCTGTAGACTAGACTGGCCTCAAACTCTGTTTGCCTGTGCCTCCCAGGGATTAAAGACTTGCGCCATGACTGCCCAGTCATAAATTTATTTTTAAGGATTTTCTTCTGCTTCATCTGCGTTGGGATGTTCAGGTCCTGCTGTTGTAGAACCACTAGTTTCTGGTGCTGCCAGGTTGTTCTTTATGTTGTTGAATGTGTTCTTACTCTGCCATCTGCCCATCTCTTCCTCCTGTCACTACAGGTAGAGCCTGTGGCTCCTCCAGTGGTCACTCTTCCCCCAGGTGTATGTGGGGTCTATGACTTTGTTGGTTGCTCATGGTGGGGGATGGTTGGGTTGGGGTAGGGGTGGGCTGCTGCTGCCTGGTCAGTGGGATTGCAGTAGTTGGGGGAGCGACATGAGATGTGCCCTAGGGGGCTAGGACCTAGAGAGCAGGGCTGTCCAGCTGGGAGCTCAGAGACTCACCTCTTCCTCCAGGTGCTGGTGGGACTTGTGGCTCTGGTGATCACTGAAGCTGTAGGGTATAGTTGAGAAAGGGCAGGGAGGATATTGCTGCTGGCTGGCTGGCGCTGTGGTAAGTGGTGGTGGGTCACAGGATGTACCCTTGGGGGCTAGAGCCTAGAAAGCATTCACTCACCTCTTCCTCCAGGTGTAGGGCCTGCTGATAGGGCAGCTGATTGTTGCAGGGGTGGGGGGTATGCTGCTGCCTGGTTTCTGGGGTTGCAGTAGGTGTGGGGGGGGCATGGGATGTGCCCCTGAGGGCTAGGACCTAGAAAGCAGCTAGCTCTTATAACTGAAGTTAACCCATAAAAGTATGGAGGTGATGGTGTTTCGAGACAGGGTTTCTCTGTGTAGCTTTTGGAGCCTGTCCTGGAACTCACTCTATAGACCAGGCAGGCCTTGAACTCACAGAGATTATCTGCTTGCCTCTGCCTCCTGAGTGCTGGATTAAAGGCGTGCACCACTACTGCCTGGCTCATATTTTTTTTTTAAGATTTATTTATTATGTATGCTGTGTTCTGCCTGCACCAAATCTCATTATAGATGGTTGTAAGCCATCATGTGGTTGCTGGGAATTAAACTCAGGACCTCTGGAAGAGCAGCCAGTGCCCTTAGCCTCTCTAGCCCCAAATTAACCCATATTTTTAAATCTATGTTTTACCGTATAGCGTTACCTCTCTTCCATCTCCTGTCTCCTCTCCATGTCTGGCTGGAGACTTTGCCTTTCTTCTTCCCAGAGACCTCTCTATCACCAGAAGCCCGGCCACACCTCCTGCCTAATTATTGGCTGTTCAGCTTTTTACTAAATGAATCACAGTAATATATCTTTATACAGTGTACAAATATACCACAACAGATAGTTTCTAATCTTAAGACAAGATTTGGGGAGTTTGTATAGTATGCAACATACATTTGTCCAATTGTAGTGTATTATGTAAAAATAATATCTAGAGGCTGGAGAGATAGCTGAGCAGTTAAAAGTGAGTATTGTTCTTGCAGAGGACCTGAGTTCAGTTCCTAGCACCCATATCAGGTAGCTCATCACCATTTATAACTCTGACTCCAGGGACGCTGACACTGTCTTCTAGACTCCATGGACTTACGTGCACATACCACACACACACATACACCTAGTTATATATAAAAAGCAATGGGGGCTGGAGAAATGGCTCAGTAGTTCAGAGATACCTTACTATTCTAGAGGACCCACGTTTGATTCCCAGCATATGCTTGTGACTTCACCTCCAGGGAGTCTTAACAATTCTTGCTTCTGAGGGTACCCCTACACATATGGCATACATAAATACACACACATACACATAATTAAAATTAATTAAAAAGTAAATTAATTAAAAGTGAAATAAAATCAGCATAATAGTGCATGCCTATGATTTTAATTTTGGATTTAGGATGTCTTGCAGGAAAATCTTGAGTTTCAGGCCAACTGAGGCTCAAGGTAACAAAAAGGAAATAACCTTTTCTTTTAATGTGTATGTGTGCGTGCGTGCAAGCAGATTCACACACATGCATGTGTTTTAAAGAAAGAGTTTCACTTTGTAGCCCTGGCTAACGTAGAACTCACTTTTTAGATGAGGCCAGGGTCAAACTCAGAGATTTTCCTGCCTTTGCTATCTGGGTTCTGGGATTAATATCATGCACCACTACACCTGGCTTTATGTGTATTATTTTTTTAATGCTTAGAGTTAAGATATTCTTGCCAGATTGTGGTGGTGTACACCTTTAATTCCAGTACTTGTGAGGCAGAGGCAGGCAGATCTATGGGAGTTGTGGGCAACCTGGTCTACAGCCAAGACTGTGACACAGAGAAACCCTATCTTGAAAATAAAATAAAACCCCCCAAAACAAAACAAAGACCCACAAAAACATATTCTTTTGAAAATATTAATTTTATGAATATAGGTGTTTTGTCTACTTGTATGTCTATATGTATCATGTATGCCTGGTACTTTCAGAGGTCAAAAGAGAGTGTCAGATCCCTGGGACTGGAGTTAGAGATGTGAGTTGCTGTGTGGTTCCTCTGGAAGAATAGCAAGTATTCTTAACCACTGAGCGTCATTCCAGCCCCTACTAAGATATTCTTCTGCTGTTGTTCTGAGATGATCTGATTAAACCCAGGTGGACCAGGAGGTGGCTGAGGTGGAAGATGACTCTGAACTCCTATTCGACCTGGTTTTGTCTCCATGTGGTTGGCAGACACCTGTGTGCCACCACCCTGGTTTAGACAGTACTGGGGATTGACCCTAGAGTCTCTGTTATGCTAAGTAAGCACCCTACCAGTTGAGTTTTATTGCCAGCAGTCTATTAAGATATCCTTACTGAATCCTTCAAACATTTTTTATTTCATTTAGTTTAGAGTGTGCTATAAGAAAATTGCTACTAAGACACTGAGAACATTGTTAAAAGCTCAGAACCTCTTCCATCATAAAATTTAGCATGTACTGTGAAATTAACTTTTATCTAGCTGAATGTGGTGGCTCATAACTGTATTTTTAAAACTCAGGTGCCTGAGGTGGTAGGTTGTTGTTATTTTTGTGATTAGCTGGAGGATAGCCTGGGCTTTAAGTGGGAGGGCTATAAAGTAAGACTGCTGAAAAGGAAAACCTACCAACCAATCAAAACTTTTGTTTATAGTTTTTCTAGATCAAATTCTTCCTCAAGAAACCCAACAGTGGTCTAGCTACTGAAGGCTTGTTAAAGTATTCAGTCTTTTTTTTTTTTTTTTACATTTTTCATGACTGGTGTGCATATGTATGCACTTGAATACCACAATACATGTGTGGAGGGCAGAAAACTATCTGGGGAGTTCATTCTCTCTTTCTGCCAGATGTGTCCTGGAGACTCCACTCAGCTTATCAGATCCGCTGTAACTGCCTTTGCCTCCCATGACCCTCCTCCTGTGCCTTCCCTGTTTGTTTACCTCCCTCTGCTGTTCTCTCTCCCCTAAATGTTTTTTATGCAAGGTGGGTATGGCTTTCTCTTTATAGTAATGTACATGTCCAACTTTATGTTGCTAACTTGAAACACTTTTCCTTAGCATTGATGTTTGAATTTTGTAAAGCATTAAGAATAGAAAACTGAGCCAGGCAGTGGTGGTGCCTGCCTTTTAATCCCAGCACTCTGTGAGTTCAAGGCCAGCCTGGTCTACAGAAGGAGTTCCAGGATAGCCAGGGCTACACAGAAAAGCACTGTCTCAATATATATATGCTTAATTTGTGACCTTTTACCCTGTATTAATTTCTGATGAATTTCTAGACTTAAGAGTCTGAAATGGGAAAATTAAAAAAGTATTTATTACCAGTACAACCATGAAAAAGTTGATACTTAATCATGTTTTAGGATTAAGACTGTAGGAAATGAATTATAGCAGCTGGTAACTCAGGTATAAAAGTCTTGAAAATGTATTGAAGTCAAAATAAACTCCTGCTCCATGTGGTGATGTACTTCCAATAGTCCCTGAACTTAGGAAGAGGAGGAGGAAACAGGAGTCCATGGTCATCCCTGGGCTCATAGTGAGTTCGAGGTCACTCTGAGATACATGTAACCCTTTTCAAAACATGCATATACGAGCAAATCCCTTTGAACATTCTTAAGCTGTCTCACTTGCCTTTTGAGTGGCTAAGCAGTAAGATACAGGGAGCAAGCATGGCATGACAGGCTAGTGGGTAGCTACACCCAACTTTTTATGTAGGTGCTTGAGATTCAAACTTAGTTCCTCGCTCTTGGAGAGCAAGTGCTCTTAACTGTCGAGTCATCTCCCCAGCCCCCTTGGGTAAATTTTTTTAATTAAAATTTTATGTGCCGGGTGTTGTGGTACACACCTTTAATCCCAGCACTCAGGAGGCAGAGGCAGGAGATCTCTGTGAGTTGAGACCAGGCTGGTCTACAGTGAGTTCCAGGACAGCTAGTGCTATACAGAAAAACCCTGTCTCAAAAAAAAAAACAAAAAAACAAAAAAACACAAAACCAATAAATGAAC